>NW_027192657.1:3816764-4170955 GCF_949987515.2 Delphinus delphis | reverse complement strand
TTTTGTTTTTAAAATTTATTTCTATAATGGGGTTTAGCTCCTTTTCACTGCTGTGTTTGTGCCGCTCTGCACACACTTGATTCCCTTATGGAGATATATCAATACATGGGTTTTAAGATTCTTATTCCTCAGATATATTTCTCTGCGGTGTATAGGGTGTGTTGAGGCCAGTTCATTGAGCAAGGTGTAGATCTTGTCTAATACCTATTTGGTTTATTGAACGGTATCTGTGCTAATTTCAAACTCTGGTTTTATGCATCACCCCACCTCTCCTTTCCCCTTAAGCTGACATAAGTGTGTTTTCTAAATGTGAGACACTGTTCTGTTCTGTAATTCATTTCTTGTGCAGCCATATTTACCCTCCCTCTATAAGTGATATCTTATGATATGTTTCTTTTTCTGTTTGACTTATTTCAAGTAGTATTATCGGACCTAAATCCACTCTTTATCCTTCTACTAGCCTTATTACATTGATTTCATGGTGAAGAGATATTCCATTGTACATAAGTACCACATCTTCTTTATCCATTGTTCTCTTTCCTGGGATATTTAAGGTGTACTGAAGTTGAGGTTCTTGTAAACAGAGTAGCCCTAAACTGTGGTGTGCTTGTGTCTTGTTGATTTTTAGACTTCCCTAGATATACTCCCATGATTGGAAGTGTCCTATGCTCTGTAGCTCTGTTTTTTAGATGATTTAGGAACCACCATACACTTCTCCAGAGTGGCTCTCGGCAGTTCACACACTGCCCATCAGCGTATAAAGGCTCCCTGTTCTCCATGGCCTGTCCTGCATTTCTGGTTTTTACAATTTTTTAGGATGACCCTTTTGACCGGTGGGAAGTGAGACTTCTTTGTTGTGCACATTTGCATTGCTTGCTTGCTTCGTTGCCCATAAAGTGCGTATGCGTTTTTTCCTGGATATAATCAGGAAAAAACGCATACGCCCTTTTGGGCCAACTGCATCATTGTCGAAATTCTGCCGCTTTTCATGTGCGTTAAAGACGAGTCCAATCTATCTCTTGAAATCTGTTTCTTGCAATTCTGTCTTGCATTCAGATCCTCTTCTTTGCCTTACCTCAACATATTTTTGGACGTTAGTTTTCATTTATAACTCTGCAGGTTTGTGAATTGCAGTGACCCTGAGCTCCATTTTTTAAGTTGCTCTTTTGTGAGCTGGCCTCAAACCCGCAGGATTGCTTCAGGCCCTATTTTGGCTCCGGCGAGGCAGGCTGAGCCTTTCTTTAATTCTTATTCTTAATGGGAAATTAGAGTGATATGTGCCCGTCCAAACCCCTACAACTCTTCTCTCATTGGTTCCCCCTCTTCCCGTTCATCCTCCTCACAATTTGCAAAATGTGTGAAACAGAAGTTTAAATGTGCTGATTCTCCAAGTGGGGAGATTCTAAGTAGCGTGGCTGGAATGGTGAACAGGAGCACCAGGAGAGGATAAATGAGGTGCATTTTAGACACATCTCCCGATCACATGGTGTACAGTTCTCTGGGTTTTCCATGCATGTTTTAGCTGTAGGAAGATCCCTTGAACCTGCAGATTTGGGACCCATTGAATGGGTACCAGGTAGTATTACTTTAAAGGGTGTGCATTTCCTCACCCAACCTCACATTTCTCTTAGCGTAAACAGTTTCCAGCCTTATGTCTCATCCTGCTGTGGGTCTAGATGTGTTCAATCCATGTTGCATCACCGTCCCTGAGGAAAAGTTGTAAGAGGTTTTCTCTGTCTCTCTGTCGTTTATTTTTTTCAATTTATTACTATATTGGTTACAGCTGATTTTCAAAGCTCTGTTTCTTGCTGCTGTACATCCACTTGATTCGCGTACAGAGAGACATCAATAAATTCTTTTTCAGATTCTTACCAGTCGTATATATTCTTTTCCGGTGACTTGAGTGTGCTGAGTGCAGTTCTTTTAGCTACCGTGTAGGCCTTGTTGATTATCAGTTTGGTATTTGGAATGGTATCTTTGCTAATTTCAACCTCCTGGATGATGCCTCACCCCTCCCCACCTTTCCCGTTTAGCAGCCTTATGCGTGTTTTCTACATATTTGACTATGTTTTTGTTTTGTAATTTATTTCATGTGTAGCCATTTTGGATTCCACCTTTAAGTGATATCTTATGATATGTGTCTTTTTCTTTTTGAATTCTGTCACTTAGAATGATCATACGTAACTCCTCCGGAGTTGTTACAACTGGCCATATTTCATTGATTTCCAGGCTGAATAATATTCCACTCTACCTAAGTACCACATCTCTATCCATTTTTCCCCTCCAGAGACATTTAAGTTATATCCTAGTCGAGGATCTTTTAAACAGAGAGGGGGTAAACATTGGGGTGCCTGTGTCCTCTCGATTTTTGTTTTTCCCAAGATATACGCCCATGAGTGCAAGTGCCCTATGCTCTGTAGCTCATTTTTTAGATGCTTTAGTAAACACAATACACTTCTCCAGAATGGCCGTTGGCAATATACATTTCCACTATAAGTCTCACAGGGCTCCCTCTTCTCGTTGCCCTGTCCTGCATTTCTGTTGTTTACGCTTTATGAGGATGGCTCTTCTGACTGATGCGAAGTGATATCTTTTGTAGTATTGACTTCCAGTGCCCACCTGTTTGGTTGGCTAAAAAAGTGTATGCCCTTTTCTTGAATATATACAGAAAAGAACGCATACACCCTTTTTGGCCAACTGCAATGTTGGCAATGTTCAGCTCCTTTTCTTGTGCTTAATGGCGAGTCCTTTCTACCTCCTCAAATCCCTTTCCTGCCATTCTCCCTTGCTTACAAGTCCTTTTCTCTGACTTTCCTCAAGACATTTTTCAGTGATGGATATTTTCAACTCTGCAGTTTTGTGAATTTTACTGCCCCTGAGTTCCATTGTTCAACTCGTGTTTATGGGAACTGGCCACAAAGCAGCGGGATTTCCTCAAGCCCTATACTGTTTCCATGGGCAACCCTAGCCTTTGGTCAATTCGTCTTCCTGATTGGAAATTAGAGTGACATGTGCCTGTCTGAACACCTAGGACTTGTCTCTCATTGTTCCTCATCCTTCCGCTTCATCCTCTGGACAAATTCCAAACTGTACGCAACAGGATGTTGACAGTGCTGACATCTCCAAGTGGGGAGACTGTTAGTAAAGACGCTGGAGGGGTGAACCCGAGCACCAGGAGATGAGGAGATGAGATGCCTTTTCCAAACTCTTCCCGATCAGACGGTATACCATCCTCTGGGTGTGACAGACATGTTTTAGCAGTAGGAAGAGTCCCATTCATGTAAGGAGAACACCAGGGCTTTTTCAAAATCAGTGTCTCCCCGAAACCCAAACTGGGGAAGTTTTTAAGCTACGGCTACACATATGTTCATTAAGGGCCTTGGGAAGTAGGCAGAGTCCAAACTTTAGATGATTGAAGTCTTCAGGGTCAGAAGCACTCACCACCAGCTTCCCTTAGGCTACACTTTAACTGTCATTGATAGATGATGTCAATAAAAATATCTATTCTTTTTCAGATTATTTCCCCTTATAGGTTATTGCAAAATGTTGAGTGTAGTTCCCTGTGCTATACAGTAGTTCCTTGTTGATGATCTATTTTATACATAGCAGTGTGTATGTGTTCATTCCAAACTGTTAATTTATCCCTCCTCCCACCTTTCCCCTTTGGTAATAATAAATTATAAGATTTTATACTTCTCAGAAATGGGGGAGCTGAAAGAGAGGTATCATTTTCAATGGAAAAGCATTTAAAACAAGATTGAAGGTTTAACCAAGATTATTAGCTGTACATCCTTGGAAAGAAATCACTTCGTTTCTCTAATATTGACCTGACAAATAAGACAAACCTTTTCACTGAACTTGCTTATAAAAAGTGATGGAAATATCAAATGGAAGTGTTAAAAACATCTTATTTTACCCGAGCCTTATACACTGTTCTATGTTAACTACAGTTTGGCTCACACATCTGTTCATTGAGGTTACAATAGTCTCAATTTCTGTTACTGATCCTCCAGAGTGGACCCCAACAAGTGTCCCCCTGCCCAGTGTCATTGGGGCCAACAGATCGAGACTGAGTTTGGTTCACAAGCAAAGGAAACTTTATATTTTGATCAGAGAATGGAGAGGTGAGAGCATGCACTACCCCGTGGGCTGTGGGCTGGGCTGCTGTGTAGAGATCCTGTCAGAGTCAGTGGGAGGGAGGGAGGCGGCGGAGCTCTCGAGGGCCGGGTTGGCTGTAGCTCAGGCTCTATATCGTGGAGTCTGCACTGGGCCCCAGGAGCTGAGGTGTCGACCCAGCCATTCTGCACTAGGAAATCTGGTCTGAAGTGCCGGGTGTGGAACCTCTGCATGCGGGACCCTAGGAGCACGTGAAATTAGACAAAGCACAAAGGATAAAAAAGGTTAGACTTGACTTTATTGCCCAGATTCTATTTTTATCTCCCAGGGATTTTTAATGGGCTTTGCTGGGGACAAACCCCTCCTCTGCCTTTTGTCCCGTTCCTCATTCTTGGAGTGCTGAGGGTGCAGACCCTTCTTCTGTAACTGCTGAGTGCTGAGTTGGGAGCCCTCATACCCTGGGGCGAGGGTCAGAGCTTCTCCCCAGCAGCCTCCCGGTGACGTTGATTGTCCCCAGGACCCCTGCCTCCCTGCTCGTCCACCTGAGCACCAGCATTGGAAGTGTTATAGATTCTAATGACCTTTAAGGGTCCAGGAAAGAGATGTGCAGAGACGCTGTGGGGGCCGGTTTCACCCCGCCCCACATTTGTTCGGCCACCTTAGGCTGACCGTCTCTGCCAGCCTAGATGCTCTGACCAGTAGTCTGCGCTTTCTTCAGTTAGGCCCCTGAATTAACGTACAAACAGCACCAGGTGTCAGAGCCCTGCCCGCTCAACTCCCAGACAGTCCAGGGTCAGTGGTGACCAAGGACCATGATGGCTACTGAGTCAACAGCCTTTTGAAGTAAACAGGAGTCCAGCCGGTCTTATTGGCCATCATCATCACGGTGTCTGTAGGCTTTTCTATGGTGACAGTGTGGTATACTGTTCCCCCGCCAAGATTATTACCTCCCCTCTGGGTGCAGTAAGTCCTGCAAGCAGTAGTCTACTCTTTTGGGACACACTCTTGTTGTTTTATGAGAGAAACTCCAGGTCAAGTGATGTTCACACGAGTCGTCATGGTGCCCTGTTGCCCCCGGTTATCTCTCTGGATGTTGGAGTTGGAGGGCCTCCTCACTCGAGGTCGGTGTGCCCACGGAGCGAACCCTGCAACTTCAGGGCATGGTTGGTGGTTAGGATCACCACGTGGGGTCCTTTTCCCTTAGGAGGGAGGTGGCCTTTTGGGCTGCTGATTTCCAGGTTTTTAGATACCGCCAGTATCTTGGCCAGATGTGGCAGTGGGCCAAGCCCCTTAGTGACCGTAGTTTATCCTACCTGGATGGCATTCTTGCATTGTTCCATTTCAAGTGGTCCCAGTTTTTGCACTAATTCTCCAATGGCGATTCACCTTTCACCGGGAATGTAAAGGTCAAAGGGTTTAGCTAAATTAGGGAGTTCCAGGGCAAGGGTCTGAATTGACTGCTCTTTCCATTCTTGAAAGGCCACTTCTGGATTCTATTCAAAAGGATCATCATCTTTTCCTTTCAGTGTTTCATATAGAGGCCCAGCTAGTAGACTGTAGCTAGGGATCCAGAAGCAGCAAACCCTGGCCTCCCCAGGAACCCCTAAGCTGTCTTCTAGTTTTAGAAAGGGGTAAGGCTGAAAATGGTTTCTTCCCTTTCCTGGGATGGGCTTCTCTGACCTTCTGTGAGAATGAAGCCCAGGCAGGTCACCGCAGTCTGTGATATTTGAGCTTTTTCTTGGACAACTTCTATCCTTTATTGGCTTGGTAGTTCAGAGGCCTCCTTAGTAGGGCTGGTGATCAGAATGTCGTCTGCATATTGAAGGAGGGTTTCCTTTTCCAGAGGTAGAACTTTTAGGTCTTTAGCTAAGCTTTCCCCAAAGATGGTGTGGGAATTTTTGCACCCTTGGGGCCAGACGGCCCGGAAGTATTGTTTTAGTTGTATGTTGAGTCCTGCCACTCACAAGCCAAAATTTCTTGTGACTCTGGGACTAATGGAATACAAAAGAAGGCATCATTGAAGACTAATACAGAATACCATGTCCTGGTGGTTGGTAGAATGACCAGCAGGGTGTAGGAATTAGGAGCAACTGGAGGTATATCCTCGGTGGCTTCACTGACTGTCCTGACATCCTTTACCAGGTCCCCAGCAGCCCATGGGGCTCTCGTGGTCAGACCAATCCCAGAATATGGAGCTCACCTGGGCAGGTACCCCACCCCCACCCCAGCCCACGGGGCTCTCGTGGTCAGGCCCCTCCCAGGATACAGAGCTACCCTTGCAGGTACCGTGGCAGGGCTGGGCACACAGGAACCGTGCACATAGCCCTCATTGCAGAGCACCCCCAGCTCACCTGTCGCTCAGAGCTGACACAGAGCACCTCAGAGCAGGACTTGAACTAACAAACAGCAGCTGCGACAGGTCTGTGACCCTGGGCATCACTCCGTGAGGCCTCCCTCCACCTGGTCTTCCAGAGACTTCCACTGCACCCGGGGCACCAGGCCTCTGTCTCCAACCACCACCCACCCCTCCTCTGCCTGACTCCTGGGTTCCTCTCATTAGGAGAGGGTTTTCTTGAAGTTGTCTCCCACTCATGGGCCAGATAAAATGATTAGAAAACAAGCCAAAGCTGCAGCCCCTTGTCTATCCTGACTCTCAGGAGCCCACACCTGTTCCTTGGACCTGGCCGGTTCAGCAAGTTCCATTTTCTGCAACTGTGAGCCCCTGAGGGGTGATGATTGGCTGACCTGGGCAGCCTTACCGTGCCGGCCAGCCCTCCCCAGGTGTGCCTGGGTTGAGATCAATATAAATACCACTCCAGGCAGCAAGAGCCCCTGCAGCCGTGCCTGACGCCATTTTCTCTGCCCTGTCAGCAGTCTCGGGGCTGGGCTGGTGGGAGGGAGTGAGAGGCCACGGCTTTGTGGGTGGCCCAGTGTGAGTGGGGCTCTGCTGGACTTTCTGCAGCAGTTGCCAGGCTGCCACCTGCTAAAGAAGAGGATGTGTCACCCATACCTGCTGCTGGAATTTCTCCCTGGGCAGAGGTGAGGAAGGAAAAAAGCAGTGGGGGCAGGGACAGGACGGGTATCTCAGGCAGGGAAATGGAAATCTTCCAGAAGAGCACCCAGGGCCAGGACCATCCTGGCTGGCCTGCAGGCACCAAGTCGGCCGGCATGCTGTCACTCGTGTGGCTCTATGGCCCTTCCTCTAGGCTTTCAAGTCCTTGTATATATTCAGGTGTTTTACCTGGGACGGGTGGGAATAGTTCAGCAGCAACTGGCCTGGGGCTCAGCTCACGTTTACTCACAGATGCCTCGGCACGGTGCCCCAGCTTTGCAATGAGGACGCTTGTTGCGTGGGGGCTGCTGGCTGAATGGGAGACGATTCCCCACCACTGACCAACTTCAGAATTGTTTACAACTGGAGCAAGTGCCCTGATACGGTTTTCCTCTGTGTAACTGGTGGGTTCTGTGTTTTTTTTCTCTTTTTCGTTTTTGGTTCAAGGTAGATTTTATTCCTCTTTTTTGTATTTACAGATATAAGCATGGAAATAATTTATTCATATAAATACATGTATGTGCAGGGAATAATTGTTTTTTCTGTTTTATTTTTTAAATTTTACTTCTTTTTAATTTTGAATTTTATTTTATATTTTTATACAGCAGGTTCTTATTGGTTATCTATTTTATACATATAAATGTATACATGCCAATCCCAGTCTCTCAACTCCTCCCACCACCACCCCCCCAACAGCTTTGCCCCCTTGTTGTCCATACGTTTGTTGTCTACATCTGTTGCTCTGTTTATGCCTTGCAAAATGGTTAATCTGTACAGTTTTTCTAGGTTCCACATATATGCATGAATATACAAGATTTGTTTTTCTCTTTCTGACTTACTTCACTCTGTATGACAGTCTCTAGATCCATCGACGTCTCTACAAATGACCCAATTTCATTCCTTTTCATGGCTTAGTAATATTCCATTTTATATATGTACCACAGCTTTATGCATTCGTCTGTCTGTGGGCATTTAGGTTGCTTCCATTACCTCGATATTGTAAATAGTGATGCAATGAACATTGCGGTGAATGACTCTTTTTGATTTATGGTTTTGTCTGGGTATATGTCCAGTACTGGGATTGCTGTATCCTATGGTAATTCTATTGTTAGTTTCTTAAGAAATTCCATATTGTTCTCCATAATGACTGTATCAATTTATATTCCCAACAATAGTGGAAGAGGGTTCCTTTTCTCCACACCCTTTCCAGCATTTTTTGTTTGTAGATTTTCAATGATGCCTATTCTACCAGGTGTGAGGTGATACCTCATTGTTGAATCCATTTCGTTGAGCAAGGGGTAGCTCTTGTCTATTACATATTTGGCTTATGGAACGGTATCTGTGCTAATTGCAAACTCTGCTTTTATGCAGCACCCCAACTCACCTTCCCCCTTAAGCAGGCATAAGTTGGTTTTCTAAACTTGAGACCCTGTTCTGTTTTGTAATTCAGTTCATGTGTAGCCAAGTTCACATTCCGTGTATTAGTGATACCTTATGATGTTTCTTTTTCTGTGTGACTTATTTCACTTAGAATCATCGTGCCTCAATCCACTCATTATGCTGGTACGGGCCTGGTGACATAGATTTCATTGCTGAGTGGTATTCTGTTGTACAGAAGTACCGCAACTTCTTTATCCATTATTTGCTCTCTGGGATATTTAACTTGTGCCGTAGAAGAGATTCCTGTAAAAAGAGCCGTCCCAAATTTTGGGGTTGCTGTGTCTTTTTGATATTAATTTCCCTAAGCTATAGGACCATAAGTGGAAGTGCCCTAGGCTCTGTTGCTTTGTTTTTTAGATGTTTCAGGAAACACCATACACTTCTCCCGAGTGTCTGTTGGCAATTTACATCCCGCCCATCAGCATAACAAGGCTCCCAGTTCTCCATGGCCTGTCCTGCCTTTCTGGATTTTACACTTTATTCTGATGGCCCTTTTGACCGGGGGGAAGTGAGACTTCATTGTAGTGCAGATTTCCTTTGCAAGCTTGCTTGGTTGGCCAAAAAGGGCGTATGCGTTTTTTCCTGAATATATTCAGGAAAAAACGCATATGCCCTTTTGGCAAAGTGCATCATTGTGGACGTTCTGCCTCTTTTCCTACGCTTTCAATGCAATTCCAGTCTACCTCCTGAAATCGGTATCCTGCAATTCTGCCCCGCTTTCAAGTCCTCTTGGAAGCCTTACTTCAGTCTATTTTTGGACGATAGCTGTCATTTATAACTCTGCAGGTTTGTGAATTACAGAGACCCTGAGCTCCTTTCTTCAACTCGCTTTCTCTTGAGCTGGCCGCAAAACCGCAGGATGGCTTCAGGCCCTAATCTGGTTCCGGCACGGCACGCTGAGCCTTTGGTTATTTCCTCTTCCTGGTGGGAAATGAGAGTTAAATTTGCCCGTCCAGACACCTCCAGCTAGCCTCTCATTGGTTCTCGCTATTCCTGTTCATCTTCCGCAGAAATTGCAAACTGGGCCAAACAGGATGTTAAAGGCGCTGACTCTCCAAGTTGGGAGAGTGTTAGTAAAGGGTCTGGAATGTTGCACCCGAGTACCAGGGGAGGAAAACTGAGACATATTAGAACACGTCTCCCGTTCACACGGTTGATCATACTCTGGGTTCCACATGCATGTTTTAGCTGAAGGAAGAATACCTTAAACCTGGAGAGTTGAGACCCGTGGAATGGGTACCATGCAATATGACTTCAAAGGGTCTTCATTTGCTCACCGAACCTCTCCAATCCTATCACTGCTGCGTTTATGCCCCTGTACACACGCTTGATTCTCTTTCGGAGACATAGCAATCCATAGGTTTTAAGATACTTACTAGTCAGGTACATTCTTAGGCGTTTAACATGCGGTGTTGAGTCCATTTCGTTGAGCAAGGAGTAGCTCTTGTCTATTCCATATTTGGCTTAAGGAACTTTATCTGTGCTCATTTCAATCTCTGGTTTTATGCAGCACCCCAACTCACCTTCCCCCTTAAGCAAGCGTAAGTTGGTTTTCTAAACTTGAGACACTGTTCTGTTTTGTAATTCAGTTCATGTGTAGCCAAGTTCACATTCTGTGTATTAGTGATACCTTATGATGTTTCTTTTCTGTGTGACTTATTTCAGTTCGAATCATCATACCTGAATCCACTCATTATGCTGCTACTGGCCTGATGACATAGATTTCATTGCTGAGTGATATTGCATTGTACGTAAGAACCACAAGTTCTTTATCCATTTTTCACTTTCTGCGATATTGAACTTGTACCATAAACGAGGTTCTTGTAAACAGAGCCGTCCCAAACTTTGGGGTGGCTGTGTCTTTTTGATTTTAATTTCCCTAAGCTATAGGACCATAAGTGGAAGTGCCCTAGGCTCTGTTGCTTTGTTTTTTAGATGTTTCAGGAAACACCATACACTTCTCCAGAGTGGCTGTTGGCAATTTACATCCCGCCCATCAGCATAAGAAGGCTCCCAGTTCTCCATGGCCTGTCGTGCCTTTATGGATTTTACACTTTTTTCAGATGGCCCTTTTGACCGGGGGGAAGTGAGACTTCATTGTAGTGCAGATTTCCTTTGCAAGTTTGCTTGGTTGGCCAAAAAGGGCGTATGCGTTTTTTCCTGAATATATTCAGGAAAAAACGCATACGCCCTTTTTGGCCAAGTGCATCATTGTCGAGTTTCTGACTCTCTTCATATGCTTTCAATGCAATTCCAGTCTACCTCCTGAAATCGGTTTCCTGCAATTCTGCCTTGCTTTCAATGCCTCTTCATAGCCTTACCTCAATATATTTTTAAAAATAGTTGGCCTTTATAACTCTGCAGGTTTTTGAATTGCAGTGGCCCTTAGCTCCATTTTTTAGCTCTTATTTTTGTGGTCTTGCCCCGTAACCACAGGATTCCTTGAAGCCCTATTTTTCTTCTGGGGCACCTTGCTGTGCCTTTGGTTAATTCTTCTTACTGATGTGATATTAGAGTGACATGTGCCCATTGAAACCGCTACAGCTAGTTTCTCACTGGTTCCCCCTATTCCCATTCATCCTCTGCACTAACTGCAGACTGTGCGATACCAGAACTTAAAGGCATTGACTCCATGTGGGGATGTTGTTAGTAAAGCGGCTGGAATGTCGATCCGGAGCCCCAGGAGAGGAAAAATGAGGTGCGTTTTAGAAACCTTTCCCGATCATATGGTATACCAGTCGCTGGGTTTCCCAAGCATGGTTTAGCTGTAGGAAGATTCCCTTCAACCTGGAGTGTTGGGACCCTTGGACTGAGTAGCATGAAGTATTGCATTAAACTTTCGGCAGTTGCTCACCAAAGCTCACCAATCCTGTCAGCCCCAAGTGTCCAGCCTTATGTCTTATCCAGCTGTGGGTTTATATGTGGTCAATCCAGGTTGCATCACAGCCCCTGAGCGAATTTTGTAAGAATTTTTCTCTCTTTCATTGTTTCAGCGTTTTGTTTTTAAAATTTATTTCTATAATGGGGTTTAGCTCCTTTTCACTGCTGTGTTTGTGCCGCTCTGCACACACTTGATTCCCTTATGGAGATATATCAATACATGGGTTTTAAGATTCTTATTCCTCAGATATATTTCTCTGCGGTGTATAGGGTGTGTTGAGGCCAGTTCATTGAGCAAGGTGTAGATCTTGTCTAATACCTATTTGGTTTATTGAACGGTATCTGTGCTAATTTCAAACTCTGGTTTTATGCATCACCCCACCTCTCCTTTCCCCTTAAGCTGACATAAGTGTGTTTTCTAAATGTGAGACACTGTTCTGTTCTGTAATTCATTTCTTGTGCAGCCATATTTACCCTCCCTCTATAAGTGATATCTTATGATATGTTTCTTTTTCTGTTTGACTTATTTCAAGTAGTATTATCGGACCTAAATCCACTCTTTATCCTTCTACTAGCCTTATTACATTGATTTCATGGTGAAGAGATATTCCATTGTACATAAGTACCACATCTTCTTTATCCATTGTTCTCTTTCCTGGGATATTTAAGGTGTACTGAAGTTGAGGTTCTTGTAAACAGAGTAGCCCTAAACTGTGGTGTGCTTGTGTCTTGTTGATTTTTAGACTTCCCTAGATATACTCCCATGATTGGAAGTGTCCTATGCTCTGTAGCTCTGTTTTTTAGATGATTTAGGAACCACCATACACTTCTCCAGAGTGGCTCTCGGCAGTTCACACACTGCCCATCAGCGTATAAAGGCTCCCTGTTCTCCATGGCCTGTCCTGCATTTCTGGTTTTTACAATTTTTTAGGATGACCCTTTTGACCGGTGGGAAGTGAGACTTCTTTGTTGTGCACATTTGCATTGCTTGCTTGCTTCGTTGCCCATAAAGTGCGTATGCGTTTTTTCCTGGATATAATCAGGAAAAAACGCATACGCCCTTTTGGGCCAACTGCATCATTGTCGAAATTCTGCCGCTTTTCATGTGCGTTAAAGACGAGTCCAATCTATCTCTTGAAATCTGTTTCTTGCAATTCTGTCTTGCATTCAGATCCTCTTCTTTGCCTTACCTCAACATATTTTTGGACGTTAGTTTTCATTTATAACTCTGCAGGTTTGTGAATTGCAGTGACCCTGAGCTCCATTTTTTAAGTTGCTCTTTTGTGAGCTGGCCTCAAACCCGCAGGATTGCTTCAGGCCCTATTTTGGCTCCGGCGAGGCAGGCTGAGCCTTTCTTTAATTCTTATTCTTAATGGGAAATTAGAGTGATATGTGCCCGTCCAAACCCCTACAACTCTTCTCTCATTGGTTCCCCCTCTTCCCGTTCATCCTCCTCACAATTTGCAAAATGTGTGAAACAGAAGTTTAAATGTGCTGATTCTCCAAGTGGGGAGATTCTAAGTAGCGTGGCTGGAATGGTGAACAGGAGCACCAGGAGAGGATAAATGAGGTGCATTTTAGACACATCTCCCGATCACATGGTGTACAGTTCTCTGGGTTTTCCATGCATGTTTTAGCTGTAGGAAGATCCCTTGAACCTGCAGATTTGGGACCCATTGAATGGGTACCAGGTAGTATTACTTTAAAGGGTGTGCATTTCCTCACCCAACCTCACATTTCTCTTAGCGTAAACAGTTTCCAGCCTTATGTCTCATCCTGCTGTGGGTCTAGATGTGTTCAATCCATGTTGCATCACCGTCCCTGAGGAAAAGTTGTAAGAGGTTTTCTCTGTCTCTCTGTCGTTTATTTTTTTCAATTTATTACTATATTGGTTACAGCTGATTTTCAAAGCTCTGTTTCTTGCTGCTGTACATCCACTTGATTCGCGTACAGAGAGACATCAATAAATTCTTTTTCAGATTCTTACCAGTCGTATATATTCTTTTCCGGTGACTTGAGTGTGCTGAGTGCAGTTCTTTTAGCTACCGTGTAGGCCTTGTTGATTATCAGTTTGGTATTTGGAATGGTATCTTTGCTAATTTCAACCTCCTGGATGATGCCTCACCCCTCCCCACCTTTCCCGTTTAGCAGCCTTATGCGTGTTTTCTACATATTTGACTATGTTTTTGTTTTGTAATTTATTTCATGTGTAGCCATTTTGGATTCCACCTTTAAGTGATATCTTATGATATGTGTCTTTTTCTTTTTGAATTCTGTCACTTAGAATGATCATACGTAACTCCTCCGGAGTTGTTACAACTGGCCATATTTCATTGATTTCCAGGCTGAATAATATTCCACTCTACCTAAGTACCACATCTCTATCCATTTTTCCCCTCCAGAGACATTTAAGTTATATCCTAGTCGAGGATCTTTTAAACAGAGAGGGGGTAAACATTGGGGTGCCTGTGTCCTCTCGATTTTTGTTTTTCCCAAGATATACGCCCATGAGTGCAAGTGCCCTATGCTCTGTAGCTCATTTTTTAGATGCTTTAGTAAACACAATACACTTCTCCAGAATGGCCGTTGGCAATATACATTTCCACTATAAGTCTCACAGGGCTCCCTCTTCTCGTTGCCCTGTCCTGCATTTCTGTTTTTTACGCTTTATGAGGATGGCTCTTCTGACTGATGCGAAGTGATATCTTTTGTAGTATTGACTTCCAGTGCCCACCTGTTTGGTTGGCTAAAAAAGTGTATGCCCTTTTCTTGAATATATACAGAAAAGAACGCATACACCCTTTTTGGCCAACTGCAATGTTGGCAATGTTCAGCTCCTTTTCTTGTGCTTAATGGCGAGTCCTTTCTACCTCCTCAAATCCCTTTCCTGCCATTCTCCCTTGCTTACAAGTCCTTTTCTCTGACTTTCCTCAAGACATTTTTCAGTGATGGATATTTTCAACTCTGCAGTTTTGTGAATTTTACTGCCCCTGAGTTCCATTGTTCAACTCGTGTTTATGGGAACTGGCCACAAAGCAGCGGGATTTCCTCAAGCCCTATACTGTTTCCATGGGCAACCCTAGCCTTTGGTCAATTCGTCTTCCTGATTGGAAATTAGAGTGACATGTGCCTGTCTGAACACCTAGGACTTGTCTCTCATTGTTCCTCATCCTTCCGCTTCATCCTCTGGACAAATTCCAAACTGTACGCAACAGGATGTTGACAGTGCTGACATCTCCAAGTGGGGAGACTGTTAGTAAAGACGCTGGAGGGGTGAACCCGAGCACCAGGAGATGAGGAGATGAGATGCCTTTTCCAAACTCTTCCCGATCAGACGGTATACCATCCTCTGGGTGTGACAGACATGTTTTAGCAGTAGGAAGAGTCCCATTCATGTAAGGAGAACACCAGGGCTTTTTCAAAATCAGTGTCTCCCCGAAACCCAAACTGGGGAAGTTTTTAAGCTACGGCTACACATATGTTCATTAAGGGCCTTGGGAAGTAGGCAGAGTCCAAACTTTAGATGATTGAAGTCTTCAGGGTCAGAAGCACTCACCACCAGCTTCCCTTAGGCTACACTTTAACTGTCATTGATAGATGATGTCAATAAAAATATCTATTCTTTTTCAGATTATTTCCCCTTATAGGTTATTGCAAAATGTTGAGTGTAGTTCCCTGTGCTATACAGTAGTTCCTTGTTGATGATCTATTTTATACATAGCAGTGTGTATGTGTTCATTCCAAACTGTTAATTTATCCCTCCTCCCACCTTTCCCCTTTGGTAATAATAAATTATAAGATTTTATACTTCTCAGAAATGGGGGAGCTGAAAGAGAGGTATCATTTTCAATGGAAAAGCATTTAAAACAAGATTGAAGGTTTAACCAAGATTATTAGCTGTACATCCTTGGAAAGAAATCACTTCGTTTCTCTAATATTGACCTGACAAATAAGACAAACCTTTTCACTGAACTTGCTTATAAAAAGTGATGGAAATATCAAATGGAAGTGTTAAAAACATCTTATTTTACCCGAGCCTTATACACTGTTCTATGTTAACTACAGTTTGGCTCACACATCTGTTCATTGAGGTTACAATAGTCTCAATTTCTGTTACTGATCCTCCAGAGTGGACCCCAACAAGTGTCCCCCTGCCCAGTGTCATTGGGGCCAACAGATCGAGACTGAGTTTGGTTCACAAGCAAAGGAAACTTTATATTTTGATCAGAGAATGGAGAGGTGAGAGCATGCACTACCCCGTGGGCTGTGGGCTGGGCTGCTGTGTAGAGATCCTGTCAGAGTCAGTGGGAGGGAGGGAGGCGGCGGAGCTCTCGAGGGCCGGGTTGGCTGTAGCTCAGGCTCTATATCGTGGAGTCTGCACTGGGCCCCAGGAGCTGAGGTGTCGACCCAGCCATTCTGCACTAGGAAATCTGGTCTGAAGTGCCGGGTGTGGAACCTCTGCATGCGGGACCCTAGGAGCACGTGAAATTAGACAAAGCACAAAGGATAAAAAAGGTTAGACTTGACTTTATTGCCCAGATTCTATTTTTATCTCCCAGGGATTTTTAATGGGCTTTGCTGGGGACAAACCCCTCCTCTGCCTTTTGTCCCGTTCCTCATTCTTGGAGTGCTGAGGGTGCAGACCCTTCTTCTGTAACTGCTGAGTGCTGAGTTGGGAGCCCTCATACCCTGGGGCGAGGGTCAGAGCTTCTCCCCAGCAGCCTCCCGGTGACGTTGATTGTCCCCAGGACCCCTGCCTCCCTGCTCGTCCACCTGAGCACCAGCATTGGAAGTGTTATAGATTCTAATGACCTTTAAGGGTCCAGGAAAGAGATGTGCAGAGACGCTGTGGGGGCCGGTTTCACCCCGCCCCACATTTGTTCGGCCACCTTAGGCTGACCGTCTCTGCCAGCCTAGATGCTCTGACCAGTAGTCTGCGCTTTCTTCAGTTAGGCCCCTGAATTAACGTACAAACAGCACCAGGTGTCAGAGCCCTGCCCGCTCAACTCCCAGACAGTCCAGGGTCAGTGGTGACCAAGGACCATGATGGCTACTGAGTCAACAGCCTTTTGAAGTAAACAGGAGTCCAGCCGGTCTTATTGGCCATCATCATCACGGTGTCTGTAGGCTTTTCTATGGTGACAGTGTGGTATACTGTTCCCCCGCCAAGATTATTACCTCCCCTCTGGGTGCAGTAAGTCCTGCAAGCAGTAGTCTACTCTTTTGGGACACACTCTTGTTGTTTTATGAGAGAAACTCCAGGTCAAGTGATGTTCACACGAGTCGTCATGGTGCCCTGTTGCCCCCGGTTATCTCTCTGGATGTTGGAGTTGGAGGGCCTCCTCACTCGAGGTCGGTGTGCCCACGGAGCGAACCCTGCAACTTCAGGGCATGGTTGGTGGTTAGGATCACCACGTGGGGTCCTTTTCCCTTAGGAGGGAGGTGGCCTTTTGGGCTGCTGATTTCCAGGTTTTTAGATACCGCCAGTATCTTGGCCAGATGTGGCAGTGGGCCAAGCCCCTTAGTGACCGTAGTTTATCCTACCTGGATGGCATTCTTGCATTGTTCCATTTCAAGTGGTCCCAGTTTTTGCACTAATTCTCCAATGGCGATTCACCTTTCACCGGGAATGTAAAGGTCAAAGGGTTTAGCTAAATTAGGGAGTTCCAGGGCAAGGGTCTGAATTGACTGCTCTTTCCATTCTTGAAAGGCCACTTCTGGATTCTATTCAAAAGGATCATCATCTTTTCCTTTCAGTGTTTCATATAGAGGCCCAGCTAGTAGACTGTAGCTAGGGATCCAGAAGCAGCAAACCCTGGCCTCCCCAGGAACCCCTAAGCTGTCTTCTAGTTTTAGAAAGGGGTAAGGCTGAAAATGGTTTCTTCCCTTTCCTGGGATGGGCTTCTCTGACCTTCTGTGAGAATGAAGCCCAGGCAGGTCACCGCAGTCTGTGATATTTGAGCTTTTTCTTGGACAACTTCTATCCTTTATTGGCTTGGTAGTTCAGAGGCCTCCTTAGTAGGGCTGGTGATCAGAATGTCGTCTGCATATTGAAGGAGGGTTTCCTTTTCCAGAGGTAGAACTTTTAGGTCTTTAGCTAAGCTTTCCCCAAAGATGGTGTGGGAATTTTTGCACCCTTGGGGCCAGACGGCCCGGAAGTATTGTTTTAGTTGTATGTTGAGTCCTGCCACTCACAAGCCAAAATTTCTTGTGACTCTGGGACTAATGGAATACAAAAGAAGGCATCATTGAAGACTAATACAGAATACCATGTCCTGGTGGTTGGTAGAATGACCAGCAGGGTGTAGGAATTAGGAGCAACTGGAGGTATATCCTCGGTGGCTTCACTGACTGTCCTGACATCCTTTACCAGGTCCCCAGCAGCCCATGGGGCTCTCGTGGTCAGACCAATCCCAGAATATGGAGCTCACCTGGGCAGGTACCCCACCCCCACCCCAGCCCACGGGGCTCTCGTGGTCAGGCCCCTCCCAGGATACAGAGCTACCCTTGCAGGTACCGTGGCAGGGCTGGGCACACAGGAACCGTGCACATAGCCCTCATTGCAGAGCACCCCCAGCTCACCTGTCGCTCAGAGCTGACACAGAGCACCTCAGAGCAGGACTTGAACTAACAAACAGCAGCTGCGACAGGTCTGTGACCCTGGGCATCACTCCGTGAGGCCTCCCTCCACCTGGTCTTCCAGAGACTTCCACTGCACCCGGGGCACCAGGCCTCTGTCTCCAACCACCACCCACCCCTCCTCTGCCTGACTCCTGGGTTCCTCTCATTAGGAGAGGGTTTTCTTGAAGTTGTCTCCCACTCATGGGCCAGATAAAATGATTAGAAAACAAGCCAAAGCTGCAGCCCCTTGTCTATCCTGACTCTCAGGAGCCCACACCTGTTCCTTGGACCTGGCCGGTTCAGCAAGTTCCATTTTCTGCAACTGTGAGCCCCTGAGGGGTGATGATTGGCTGACCTGGGCAGCCTTACCGTGCCGGCCAGCCCTCCCCAGGTGTGCCTGGGTTGAGATCAATATAAATACCACTCCAGGCAGCAAGAGCCCCTGCAGCCGTGCCTGACGCCATTTTCTCTGCCCTGTCAGCAGTCTCGGGGCTGGGCTGGTGGGAGGGAGTGAGAGGCCACGGCTTTGTGGGTGGCCCAGTGTGAGTGGGGCTCTGCTGGACTTTCTGCAGCAGTTGCCAGGCTGCCACCTGCTAAAGAAGAGGATGTGTCACCCATACCTGCTGCTGGAATTTCTCCCTGGGCAGAGGTGAGGAAGGAAAAAAGCAGTGGGGGCAGGGACAGGACGGGTATCTCAGGCAGGGAAATGGAAATCTTCCAGAAGAGCACCCAGGGCCAGGACCATCCTGGCTGGCCTGCAGGCACCAAGTCGGCCGGCATGCTGTCACTCGTGTGGCTCTATGGCCCTTCCTCTAGGCTTTCAAGTCCTTGTATATATTCAGGTGTTTTACCTGGGACGGGTGGGAATAGTTCAGCAGCAACTGGCCTGGGGCTCAGCTCACGTTTACTCACAGATGCCTCGGCACGGTGCCCCAGCTTTGCAATGAGGACGCTTGTTGCGTGGGGGCTGCTGGCTGAATGGGAGACGATTCCCCACCACTGACCAACTTCAGAATTGTTTACAACTGGAGCAAGTGCCCTGATACGGTTTTCCTCTGTGTAACTGGTGGGTTCTGTGTTTTTTTTCTCTTTTTCGTTTTTGGTTCAAGGTAGATTTTATTCCTCTTTTTTGTATTTACAGATATAAGCATGGAAATAATTTATTCATATAAATACATGTATGTGCAGGGAATAATTGTTTTTTCTGTTTTATTTTTTAAATTTTACTTCTTTTTAATTTTGAATTTTATTTTATATTTTTATACAGCAGGTTCTTATTGGTTATCTATTTTATACATATAAATGTATACATGCCAATCCCAGTCTCTCAACTCCTCCCACCACCACCCCCCCAACAGCTTTGCCCCCTTGTTGTCCATACGTTTGTTGTCTACATCTGTTGCTCTGTTTATGCCTTGCAAAATGGTTAATCTGTACAGTTTTTCTAGGTTCCACATATATGCATGAATATACAAGATTTGTTTTTCTCTTTCTGACTTACTTCACTCTGTATGACAGTCTCTAGATCCATCGACGTCTCTACAAATGACCCAATTTCATTCCTTTTCATGGCTTAGTAATATTCCATTTTATATATGTACCACAGCTTTATGCATTCGTCTGTCTGTGGGCATTTAGGTTGCTTCCATTACCTCGATATTGTAAATAGTGATGCAATGAACATTGCGGTGAATGACTCTTTTTGATTTATGGTTTTGTCTGGGTATATGTCCAGTACTGGGATTGCTGTATCCTATGGTAATTCTATTGTTAGTTTCTTAAGAAATTCCATATTGTTCTCCATAATGACTGTATCAATTTATATTCCCAACAATAGTGGAAGAGGGTTCCTTTTCTCCACACCCTTTCCAGCATTTTTTGTTTGTAGATTTTCAATGATGCCTATTCTACCAGGTGTGAGGTGATACCTCATTGTTGAATCCATTTCGTTGAGCAAGGGGTAGCTCTTGTCTATTACATATTTGGCTTATGGAACGGTATCTGTGCTAATTTCAAACTCTGCTTTTATGCAGCACCCCAACTCACCTTCCCCCTTAAGCAGGCATAAGTTGGTTTTCTAAACTTGAGACCCTGTTCTGTTTTGTAATTCAGTTCATGTGTAGCCAAGTTCACATTCCGTGTATTAGTGATACCTTATGATGTTTCTTTTTCTGTGTGACTTATTTCACTTAGAATCATCGTGCCTCAATCCACTCATTATGCTGGTACGGGCCTGGTGACATAGATTTCATTGCTGAGTGGTATTCTGTTGTACAGAAGTACCGCAACTTCTTTATCCATTATTTGCTCTCTGGGATATTTAACTTGTGCCGTAGAAGAGATTCCTGTAAAAAGAGCCGTCCCAAATTTTGGGGTTGCTGTGTCTTTTTGATATTAATTTCCCTAAGCTATAGGACCATAAGTGGAAGTGCCCTAGGCTCTGTTGCTTTGTTTTTTAGATGTTTCAGGAAACACCATACACTTCTCCCGAGTGTCTGTTGGCAATTTACATCCCGCCCATCAGCATAACAAGGCTCCCAGTTCTCCATGGCCTGTCCTGCCTTTCTGGATTTTACACTTTATTCTGATGGCCCTTTTGACCGGGGGGAAGTGAGACTTCATTGTAGTGCAGATTTCCTTTGCAAGCTTGCTTGGTTGGCCAAAAAGGGCGTATGCGTTTTTTCCTGAATATATTCAGGAAAAAACGCATATGCCCTTTTGGCAAAGTGCATCATTGTGGACGTTCTGCCTCTTTTCCTACGCTTTCAATGCAATTCCAGTCTACCTCCTGAAATCGGTATCCTGCAATTCTGCCCCGCTTTCAAGTCCTCTTGGAAGCCTTACTTCAGTCTATTTTTGGACGATAGCTGTCATTTATAACTCTGCAGGTTTGTGAATTACAGAGACCCTGAGCTCCTTTCTTCAACTCGCTTTCTCTTGAGCTGGCCGCAAAACCGCAGGATGGCTTCAGGCCCTAATCTGGTTCCGGCACGGCACGCTGAGCCTTTGGTTATTTCCTCTTCCTGGTGGGAAATGAGAGTTAAATTTGCCCGTCCAGACACCTCCAGCTAGCCTCTCATTGGTTCTCGCTATTCCTGTTCATCTTCCGCAGAAATTGCAAACTGGGCCAAACAGGATGTTAAAGGCGCTGACTCTCCAAGTTGGGAGAGTGTTAGTAAAGGGTCTGGAATGTTGCACCCGAGTACCAGGGGAGGAAAACTGAGACATATTAGAACACGTCTCCCGTTCACACGGTTGATCATACTCTGGGTTCCACATGCATGTTTTAGCTGAAGGAAGAATACCTTAAACCTGGAGAGTTGAGACCCGTGGAATGGGTACCATGCAATATGACTTCAAAGGGTCTTCATTTGCTCACCGAACCTCTCCAATCCTATCACTGCTGCGTTTATGCCCCTGTACACACGCTTGATTCTCTTTCGGAGACATAGCAATCCATAGGTTTTAAGATACTTACTAGTCAGGTACATTCTTAGGCGTTTAACATGCGGTGTTGAGTCCATTTCGTTGAGCAAGGAGTAGCTCTTGTCTATTCCATATTTGGCTTAAGGAACTTTATCTGTGCTCATTTCAATCTCTGGTTTTATGCAGCACCCCAACTCACCTTCCCCCTTAAGCAAGCGTAAGTTGGTTTTCTAAACTTGAGACACTGTTCTGTTTTGTAATTCAGTTCATGTGTAGCCAAGTTCACATTCTGTGTATTAGTGATACCTTATGATGTTTCTTTTCTGTGTGACTTATTTCAGTTCGAATCATCATACCTGAATCCACTCATTATGCTGCTACTGGCCTGATGACATAGATTTCATTGCTGAGTGATATTGCATTGTACGTAAGAACCACAAGTTCTTTATCCATTTTTCACTTTCTGCGATATTGAACTTGTACCATAAACGAGGTTCTTGTAAACAGAGCCGTCCCAAACTTTGGGGTGGCTGTGTCTTTTTGATTTTAATTTCCCTAAGCTATAGGACCATAAGTGGAAGTGCCCTAGGCTCTGTTGCTTTGTTTTTTAGATGTTTCAGGAAACACCATACACTTCTCCAGAGTGGCTGTTGGCAATTTACATCCCGCCCATCAGCATAAGAAGGCTCCCAGTTCTCCATGGCCTGTCGTGCCTTTATGGATTTTACACTTTTTTCAGATGGCCCTTTTGACCGGGGGGAAGTGAGACTTCATTGTAGTGCAGATTTCCTTTGCAAGTTTGCTTGGTTGGCCAAAAAGGGCGTATGCGTTTTTTCCTGAATATATTCAGGAAAAAACGCATACGCCCTTTTTGGCCAAGTGCATCATTGTCGAGTTTCTGACTCTCTTCATATGCTTTCAATGCAATTCCAGTCTACCTCCTGAAATCGGTTTCCTGCAATTCTGCCTTGCTTTCAATGCCTCTTCATAGCCTTACCTCAATATATTTTTAAAAATAGTTGGCCTTTATAACTCTGCAGGTTTTTGAATTGCAGTGGCCCTTAGCTCCATTTTTTAGCTCTTATTTTTGTGGTCTTGCCCCGTAACCACAGGATTCCTTGAAGCCCTATTTTTCTTCTGGGGCACCTTGCTGTGCCTTTGGTTAATTCTTCTTACTGATGTGATATTAGAGTGACATGTGCCCATTGAAACCGCTACAGCTAGTTTCTCACTGGTTCCCCCTATTCCCATTCATCCTCTGCACTAACTGCAGACTGTGCGATACCAGAACTTAAAGGCATTGACTCCATGTGGGGATGTTGTTAGTAAAGCGGCTGGAATGTCGATCCGGAGCCCCAGGAGAGGAAAAATGAGGTGCGTTTTAGAAACCTTTCCCGATCATATGGTATACCAGTCGCTGGGTTTCCCAAGCATGGTTTAGCTGTAGGAAGATTCCCTTCAACCTGGAGTGTTGGGACCCTTGGACTGAGTAGCATGAAGTATTGCATTAAACTTTCGGCAGTTGCTCACCAAAGCTCACCAATCCTGTCAGCCCCAAGTGTCCAGCCTTATGTCTTATCCAGCTGTGGGTTTATATGTGGTCAATCCAGGTTGCATCACAGCCCCTGAGCGAATTTTGTAAGAATTTTTCTCTCTTTCATTGTTTCAGCGTTTTGTTTTTAAAATTTATTTCTATAATGGGGTTTAGCTCCTTTTCACTGCTGTGTTTGTGCCGCTCTGCACACACTTGATTCCCTTATGGAGATATATCAATACATGGGTTTTAAGATTCTTATTCCTCAGATATATTTCTCTGCGGTGTATAGGGTGTGTTGAGGCCAGTTCATTGAGCAAGGTGTAGATCTTGTCTAATACCTATTTGGTTTATTGAACGGTATCTGTGCTAATTTCAAACTCTGGTTTTATGCATCACCCCACCTCTCCTTTCCCCTTAAGCTGACATAAGTGTGTTTTCTAAATGTGAGACACTGTTCTGTTCTGTAATTCATTTCTTGTGCAGCCATATTTACCCTCCCTCTATAAGTGATATCTTATGATATGTTTCTTTTTCTGTTTGACTTATTTCAAGTAGTATTATCGGACCTAAATCCACTCTTTATCCTTCTACTAGCCTTATTACATTGATTTCATGGTGAAGAGATATTCCATTGTACATAAGTACCACATCTTCTTTATCCATTGTTCTCTTTCCTGGGATATTTAAGGTGTACTGAAGTTGAGGTTCTTGTAAACAGAGTAGCCCTAAACTGTGGTGTGCTTGTGTCTTGTTGATTTTTAGACTTCCCTAGATATACTCCCATGATTGGAAGTGTCCTATGCTCTGTAGCTCTGTTTTTTAGATGATTTAGGAACCACCATACACTTCTCCAGAGTGGCTCTCGGCAGTTCACACACTGCCCATCAGCGTATAAAGGCTCCCTGTTCTCCATGGCCTGTCCTGCATTTCTGGTTTTTACAATTTTTTAGGATGACCCTTTTGACCGGTGGGAAGTGAGACTTCTTTGTTGTGCACATTTGCATTGCTTGCTTGCTTCGTTGCCCATAAAGTGCGTATGCGTTTTTTCCTGGATATAATCAGGAAAAAACGCATACGCCCTTTTGGGCCAACTGCATCATTGTCGAAATTCTGCCGCTTTTCATGTGCGTTAAAGACGAGTCCAATCTATCTCTTGAAATCTGTTTCTTGCAATTCTGTCTTGCATTCAGATCCTCTTCTTTGCCTTACCTCAACATATTTTTGGACGTTAGTTTTCATTTATAACTCTGCAGGTTTGTGAATTGCAGTGACCCTGAGCTCCATTTTTTAAGTTGCTCTTTTGTGAGCTGGCCTCAAACCCGCAGGATTGCTTCAGGCCCTATTTTGGCTCCGGCGAGGCAGGCTGAGCCTTTCTTTAATTCTTATTCTTAATGGGAAATTAGAGTGATATGTGCCCGTCCAAACCCCTACAACTCTTCTCTCATTGGTTCCCCCTCTTCCCGTTCATCCTCCTCACAATTTGCAAAATGTGTGAAACAGAAGTTTAAATGTGCTGATTCTCCAAGTGGGGAGATTCTAAGTAGCGTGGCTGGAATGGTGAACAGGAGCACCAGGAGAGGATAAATGAGGTGCATTTTAGACACATCTCCCGATCACATGGTGTACAGTTCTCTGGGTTTTCCATGCATGTTTTAGCTGTAGGAAGATCCCTTGAACCTGCAGATTTGGGACCCATTGAATGGGTACCAGGTAGTATTACTTTAAAGGGTGTGCATTTCCTCACCCAACCTCACATTTCTCTTAGCGTAAACAGTTTCCAGCCTTATGTCTCATCCTGCTGTGGGTCTAGATGTGTTCAATCCATGTTGCATCACCGTCCCTGAGGAAAAGTTGTAAGAGGTTTTCTCTGTCTCTCTGTCGTTTATTTTTTTCAATTTATTACTATATTGGTTACAGCTGATTTTCAAAGCTCTGTTTCTTGCTGCTGTACATCCACTTGATTCGCGTACAGAGAGACATCAATAAATTCTTTTTCAGATTCTTACCAGTCGTATATATTCTTTTCCGGTGACTTGAGTGTGCTGAGTGCAGTTCTTTTAGCTACCGTGTAGGCCTTGTTGATTATCAGTTTGGTATTTGGAATGGTATCTTTGCTAATTTCAACCTCCTGGATGATGCCTCACCCCTCCCCACCTTTCCCGTTTAGCAGCCTTATGCGTGTTTTCTACATATTTGACTATGTTTTTGTTTTGTAATTTATTTCATGTGTAGCCATTTTGGATTCCACCTTTAAGTGATATCTTATGATATGTGTCTTTTTCTTTTTGAATTCTGTCACTTAGAATGATCATACGTAACTCCTCCGGAGTTGTTACAACTGGCCATATTTCATTGATTTCCAGGCTGAATAATATTCCACTCTACCTAAGTACCACATCTCTATCCATTTTTCCCCTCCAGAGACATTTAAGTTATATCCTAGTCGAGGATCTTTTAAACAGAGAGGGGGTAAACATTGGGGTGCCTGTGTCCTCTCGATTTTTGTTTTTCCCAAGATATACGCCCATGAGTGCAAGTGCCCTATGCTCTGTAGCTCATTTTTTAGATGCTTTAGTAAACACAATACACTTCTCCAGAATGGCCGTTGGCAATATACATTTCCACTATAAGTCTCACAGGGCTCCCTCTTCTCGTTGCCCTGTCCTGCATTTCTGTTTTTTACGCTTTATGAGGATGGCTCTTCTGACTGATGCGAAGTGATATCTTTTGTAGTATTGACTTCCAGTGCCCACCTGTTTGGTTGGCTAAAAAAGTGTATGCCCTTTTCTTGAATATATACAGAAAAGAACGCATACACCCTTTTTGGCCAACTGCAATGTTGGCAATGTTCAGCTCCTTTTCTTGTGCTTAATGGCGAGTCCTTTCTACCTCCTCAAATCCCTTTCCTGCCATTCTCCCTTGCTTACAAGTCCTTTTCTCTGACTTTCCTCAAGACATTTTTCAGTGATGGATATTTTCAACTCTGCAGTTTTGTGAATTTTACTGCCCCTGAGTTCCATTGTTCAACTCGTGTTTATGGGAACTGGCCACAAAGCAGCGGGATTTCCTCAAGCCCTATACTGTTTCCATGGGCAACCCTAGCCTTTGGTCAATTCGTCTTCCTGATTGGAAATTAGAGTGACATGTGCCTGTCTGAACACCTAGGACTTGTCTCTCATTGTTCCTCATCCTTCCGCTTCATCCTCTGGACAAATTCCAAACTGTACGCAACAGGATGTTGACAGTGCTGACATCTCCAAGTGGGGAGACTGTTAGTAAAGACGCTGGAGGGGTGAACCCGAGCACCAGGAGATGAGGAGATGAGATGCCTTTTCCAAACTCTTCCCGATCAGACGGTATACCATCCTCTGGGTGTGACAGACATGTTTTAGCAGTAGGAAGAGTCCCATTCATGTAAGGAGAACACCAGGGCTTTTTCAAAATCAGTGTCTCCCCGAAACCCAAACTGGGGAAGTTTTTAAGCTACGGCTACACATATGTTCATTAAGGGCCTTGGGAAGTAGGCAGAGTCCAAACTTTAGATGATTGAAGTCTTCAGGGTCAGAAGCACTCACCACCAGCTTCCCTTAGGCTACACTTTAACTGTCATTGATAGATGATGTCAATAAAAATATCTATTCTTTTTCAGATTATTTCCCCTTATAGGTTATTGCAAAATGTTGAGTGTAGTTCCCTGTGCTATACAGTAGTTCCTTGTTGATGATCTATTTTATACATAGCAGTGTGTATGTGTTCATTCCAAACTGTTAATTTATCCCTCCTCCCACCTTTCCCCTTTGGTAATAATAAATTATAAGATTTTATACTTCTCAGAAATGGGGGAGCTGAAAGAGAGGTATCATTTTCAATGGAAAAGCATTTAAAACAAGATTGAAGGTTTAACCAAGATTATTAGCTGTACATCCTTGGAAAGAAATCACTTCGTTTCTCTAATATTGACCTGACAAATAAGACAAACCTTTTCACTGAACTTGCTTATAAAAAGTGATGGAAATATCAAATGGAAGTGTTAAAAACATCTTATTTTACCCGAGCCTTATACACTGTTCTATGTTAACTACAGTTTGGCTCACACATCTGTTCATTGAGGTTACAATAGTCTCAATTTCTGTTACTGATCCTCCAGAGTGGACCCCAACAAGTGTCCCCCTGCCCAGTGTCATTGGGGCCAACAGATCGAGACTGAGTTTGGTTCACAAGCAAAGGAAACTTTATATTTTGATCAGAGAATGGAGAGGTGAGAGCATGCACTACCCCGTGGGCTGTGGGCTGGGCTGCTGTGTAGAGATCCTGTCAGAGTCAGTGGGAGGGAGGGAGGCGGCGGAGCTCTCGAGGGCCGGGTTGGCTGTAGCTCAGGCTCTATATCGTGGAGTCTGCACTGGGCCCCAGGAGCTGAGGTGTCGACCCAGCCATTCTGTACTAGGAAATCTGGTCTGAAGTGCCGGGTGTGGAACCTCTGCATGCGGGACCCTAGGAGCACGTGAAATTAGACAAAGCACAAAGGATAAAAAAGGTTAGACTTGACTTTATTGCCCAGATTCTATTTTTATCTCCCAGGGATTTTTAATGGGCTTTGCTGGGGACAAACCCCTCCTCTGCCTTTTGTCCCGTTCCTCATTCTTGGAGTGCTGAGGGTGCAGACCCTTCTTCTGTAACTGCTGAGTGCTGAGTTGGGAGCCCTCATACCCTGGGGCGAGGGTCAGAGCTTCTCCCCAGCAGCCTCCCGGTGACGTTGATTGTCCCCAGGACCCCTGCCTCCCTGCTCGTCCACCTGAGCACCAGCATTGGAAGTGTTATAGATTCTAATGACCTTTAAGGGTCCAGGAAAGAGATGTGCAGAGACGCTGTGGGGGCCGGTTTCACCCCGCCCCACATTTGTTCGGCCACCTTAGGCTGACCGTCTCTGCCAGCCTAGATGCTCTGACCAGTAGTCTGCGCTTTCTTCAGTTAGGCCCCTGAATTAACGTACAAACAGCACCAGGTGTCAGAGCCCTGCCCGCTCAACTCCCAGACAGTCCAGGGTCAGTGGTGACCAAGGACCATGATGGCTACTGAGTCAACAGCCTTTTGAAGTAAACAGGAGTCCAGCCGGTCTTATTGGCCATCATCATCACGGTGTCTGTAGGCTTTTCTATGGTGACAGTGTGGTATACTGTTCCCCCGCCAAGATTATTACCTCCCCTCTGGGTGCAGTAAGTCCTGCAAGCAGTAGTCTACTCTTTTGGGACACACTCTTGTTGTTTTATGAGAGAAACTCCAGGTCAAGTGATGTTCACACGAGTCGTCATGGTGCCCTGTTGCCCCCGGTTATCTCTCTGGATGTTGGAGTTGGAGGGCCTCCTCACTCGAGGTCGGTGTGCCCACGGAGCGAACCCTGCAACTTCAGGGCATGGTTGGTGGTTAGGATCACCACGTGGGGTCCTTTTCCCTTAGGAGGGAGGTGGCCTTTTGGGCTGCTGATTTCCAGGTTTTTAGATACCGCCAGTATCTTGGCCAGATGTGGCAGTGGGCCAAGCCCCTTAGTGACCGTAGTTTATCCTACCTGGATGGCATTCTTGCATTGTTCCATTTCAAGTGGTCCCAGTTTTTGCACTAATTCTCCAATGGCGATTCACCTTTCACCGGGAATGTAAAGGTCAAAGGGTTTAGCTAAATTAGGGAGTTCCAGGGCAAGGGTCTGAATTGACTGCTCTTTCCATTCTTGAAAGGCCACTTCTGGATTCTATTCAAAAGGATCATCATCTTTTCCTTTCAGTGTTTCATATAGAGGCCCAGCTAGTAGACTGTAGCTAGGGATCCAGAAGCAGCAAACCCTGGCCTCCCCAGGAACCCCTAAGCTGTCTTCTAGTTTTAGAAAGGGGTAAGGCTGAAAATGGTTTCTTCCCTTTCCTGGGATGGGCTTCTCTGACCTTCTGTGAGAATGAAGCCCAGGCAGGTCACCGCAGTCTGTGATATTTGAGCTTTTTCTTGGACAACTTCTATCCTTTATTGGCTTGGTAGTTCAGAGGCCTCCTTAGTAGGGCTGGTGATCAGAATGTCGTCTGCATATTGAAGGAGGGTTTCCTTTTCCAGAGGTAGAACTTTTAGGTCTTTAGCTAAGCTTTCCCCAAAGATGGTGTGGGAATTTTTGCACCCTTGGGGCCAGACGGCCCGGAAGTATTGTTTTAGTTGTATGTTGAGTCCTGCCACTCACAAGCCAAAATTTCTTGTGACTCTGGGACTAATGGAATACAAAAGAAGGCATCATTGAAGACTAATACAGAATACCATGTCCTGGTGGTTGGTAGAATGACCAGCAGGGTGTAGGAATTAGGAGCAACTGGAGGTATATCCTCGGTGGCTTCACTGACTGTCCTGACATCCTTTACCAGGTCCCCAGCAGCCCATGGGGCTCTCGTGGTCAGACCAATCCCAGAATATGGAGCTCACCTGGGCAGGTACCCCACCCCCACCCCAGCCCACGGGGCTCTCGTGGTCAGGCCCCTCCCAGGATACAGAGCTACCCTTGCAGGTACCGTGGCAGGGCTGGGCACACAGGAACCGTGCACATAGCCCTCATTGCAGAGCACCCCCAGCTCACCTGCCGCTCAGAGCTGACACAGAGCACCTCAGAGCAGGACTTGAACTAACAAACAGCAGCTGCGACAGGTCTGTGACCCTGGGCATCACTCCGTGAGGCCTCCCTCCACCTGGTCTTCCAGAGACTTCCACTGCACCCGGGGCACCAGGCCTCTGTCTCCAACCACCACCCACCCCTCCTCTGCCTGACTCCTGGGTTCCTCTCATTAGGAGAGGGTTTTCTTGAAGTTGTCTCCCACTCATGGGCCAGATAAAATGATTAGAAAACAAGCCAAAGCTGCAGCCCCTTGTCTATCCTGACTCTCAGGAGCCCACACCTGTTCCTTGGACCTGGCCGGTTCAGCAAGTTCCATTTTCTGCAACTGTGAGCCCCTGAGGGGTGATGATTGGCTGACCTGGGCAGCCTTACCGTGCCGGCCAGCCCTCCCCAGGTGTGCCTGGGTTGAGATCAATATAAATACCACTCCAGGCAGCAAGAGCCCCTGCAGCCGTGCCTGACGCCATTTTCTCTGCCCTGTCAGCAGTCTCGGGGCTGGGCTGGTGGGAGGGAGTGAGAGGCCACGGCTTTGTGGGTGGCCCAGTGTGAGTGGGGCTCTGCTGGACTTTCTGCAGCAGTTGCCAGGCTGCCACCTGCTAAAGAAGAGGATGTGTCACCCATACCTGCTGCTGGAATTTCTCCCTGGGCAGAGGTGAGGAAGGAAAAAAGCAGTGGGGGCAGGGACAGGACGGGTATCTCAGGCAGGGAAATGGAAATCTTCCAGAAGAGCACCCAGGGCCAGGACCATCCTGGCTGGCCTGCAGGCACCAAGTCGGCCGGCATGCTGTCACTCGTGTGGCTCTATGGCCCTTCCTCTAGGCTTTCAAGTCCTTGTATATATTCAGGTGTTTTACCTGGGACGGGTGGGAATAGTTCAGCAGCAACTGGCCTGGGGCTCAGCTCACGTTTACTCACAGATGCCTCGGCACGGTGCCCCAGCTTTGCAATGAGGACGCTTGTTGCGTGGGGGCTGCTGGCTGAATGGGAGACGATTCCCCACCACTGACCAACTTCAGAATTGTTTACAACTGGAGCAAGTGCCCTGATACGGTTTTCCTCTGTGTAACTGGTGGGTTCTGTGTTTTTTTTCTCTTTTTCGTTTTTGGTTCAAGGTAGATTTTATTCCTCTTTTTTGTATTTACAGATATAAGCATGGAAATAATTTATTCATATAAATACATGTATGTGCAGGGAATAATTGTTTTTTCTGTTTTATTTTTTAAATTTTACTTCTTTTTAATTTTGAATTTTATTTTATATTTTTATACAGCAGGTTCTTATTGGTTATCTATTTTATACATATAAATGTATACATGCCAATCCCAGTCTCTCAACTCCTCCCACCACCACCCCCCCAACAGCTTTGCCCCCTTGTTGTCCATACGTTTGTTGTCTACATCTGTTGCTCTGTTTATGCCTTGCAAAATGGTTAATCTGTACAGTTTTTCTAGGTTCCACATATATGCATGAATATACAAGATTTGTTTTTCTCTTTCTGACTTACTTCACTCTGTATGACAGTCTCTAGATCCATCGACGTCTCTACAAATGACCCAATTTCATTCCTTTTCATGGCTTAGTAATATTCCATTTTATATATGTACCACAGCTTTATGCATTCGTCTGTCTGTGGGCATTTAGGTTGCTTCCATTACCTCGATATTGTAAATAGTGATGCAATGAACATTGCGGTGAATGACTCTTTTTGATTTATGGTTTTGTCTGGGTATATGTCCAGTACTGGGATTGCTGTATCCTATGGTAATTCTATTGTTAGTTTCTTAAGAAATTCCATATTGTTCTCCATAATGACTGTATCAATTTATATTCCCAACAATAGTGGAAGAGGGTTCCTTTTCTCCACACCCTTTCCAGCATTTTTTGTTTGTAGATTTTCAATGATGCCTATTCTACCAGGTGTGAGGTGATACCTCATTGTTGAATCCATTTCGTTGAGCAAGGGGTAGCTCTTGTCTATTACATATTTGGCTTATGGAACGGTATCTGTGCTAATTTCAAACTCTGCTTTTATGCAGCACCCCAACTCACCTTCCCCCTTAAGCAGGCATAAGTTGGTTTTCTAAACTTGAGACCCTGTTCTGTTTTGTAATTCAGTTCATGTGTAGCCAAGTTCACATTCCGTGTATTAGTGATACCTTATGATGTTTCTTTTTCTGTGTGACTTATTTCACTTAGAATCATCGTGCCTCAATCCACTCATTATGCTGGTACGGGCCTGGTGACATAGATTTGATTGCTGAGTGGTATTCTGTTGTACAGAAGTACCGCAACTTCTTTATCCATTATTTGCTCTCTGGGATATTTAACTTGTGCCGTAGAAGAGATTCCTGTAAAAAGAGCCGTCCCAAATTTTGGGGTTGCTGTGTCTTTTTGATATTAATTTCCCTAAGCTATAGGACCATAAGTGGAAGTGCCCTAGGCTCTGTTGCTTTGTTTTTTAGATGTTTCAGGAAACACCATACACTTCTCCCGAGTGTCTGTTGGCAATTTACATCCCGCCCATCAGCATAACAAGGCTCCCAGTTCTCCATGGCCTGTCCTGCCTTTCTGGATTTTACACTTTATTCTGATGGCCCTTTTGACTGGGGGGAAGTGAGACTTCATTGTAGTGCAGATTTCCTTTGCAAGCTTGCTTGGTTGGCCAAAAAGGGCGTATGCGTTTTTTCCTGAATATATTCAGGAAAAAACGCATATGCCCTTTTGGCAAAGTGCATCATTGTGGACGTTCTGCCTCTTTTCCTACGCTTTCAATGCAATTCCAGTCTACCTCCTGAAATCGGTATCCTGCAATTCTGCCCCGCTTTCAAGTCCTCTTGGAAGCCTTACTTCAGTCTATTTTTGGACGATAGCTGTCATTTATAACTCTGCAGGTTTGTGAATTACAGAGACCCTGAGCTCCTTTCTTCAACTCGCTTTCTCTTGAGCTGGCCGCAACACCGCAGGATGGCTTCAGGCCCTAATCTGGTTCCGGCACGGCACGCTGAGCCTTTGGTTATTTCCTCTTCCTGGTGGGAAATGAGAGTTAAATTTGCCCGTCCAGACACCTCCAGCTAGCCTCTCATTGGTTCTCGCTATTCCTGTTCATCTTCCGCAGAAATTGCAAACTGGGCCAAACAGGATGTTAAAGGCGCTGACTCTCCAAGTTGGGAGAGTGTTAGTAAAGGGTCTGGAATGTTGCACCCGAGTACCAGGGGAGGAAAACTGAGACATATTAGAACACGTCTCCCGTTCACACGGTTGATCATACTCTGGGTTCCACATGCATGTTTTAGCTGAAGGAAGAATACCTTAAACCTGGAGAGTTGAGACCCGTGGAATGGGTACCATGCAATATGACTTCAAAGGGTCTTCCTTTGCTCACCGAACCTCTCCAATCCTATCACTGCTGCGTTTATGCCCCTGTACACACGCTTGATTCTCTTTCGGAGACATAGCAATCCATAGGTTTTAAGATACTTACTAGTCAGGTACATTCTTAGGCGTTTAACATGCGGTGTTGAGTCCATTTCGTTGAGCAAGGAGTAGCTGTTGTCTATTCCATATTTGGCTTAAGGAACTTTATCTGTGCTCATTTCAATCTCTGGTTTTATGCAGCACCCCAACTCACCTTCCCCCTTAAGCAAGCGTAAGTTGGTTTTCTAAACTTGAGACACTGTTCTGTTTTGTAATTCAGTTCATGTGTAGCCAAGTTCACATTCTGTGTATTAGTGATACCTTATGATGTTTCTTTTCTGTGTGACTTATTTCAGTTTGAATCATCATACCTGAATCCACTCATTATGCTGCTACTGGCCTGATGACATAGATTTCATTGCTGAGTGATATTGCATTGTACGTAAGAACCACAAGTTCTTTATCTATTTTTCACTTTCTGCGATATTGAACTTGTACCATAAACGAGGTTCTTGTAAACAGAGCCGTCCCAAACTTTGGGGTGGCTGTGTCTTTTTGATTTTAATTTCCCTAAGCTATAGGACCATAAGTGGAAGTGCCCTAGGCTCTGTTGCTTTGTTTTTTAGATGTTTCAGGAAACACCATACACTTCTCCAGAGTGGCTGTTGGCAATTTACATCCCGCCCATCAGCATAAGAAGGCTCCCAGTTCTCCATGGCCTGTCGTGCCTTTATGGATTTTACACTTTTTTCAGATGGCCCTTTTGACCGGGGGGAAGTGAGACTTCATTGTAGTGCAGATTTCCTTTGCAAGTTTGCTTGGTTGGCCAAAAAGGGCGTATGCGTTTTTTCCTGAATATATTCAGGAAAAAACGCATACGCCCTTTTTGGCCAAGTGCATCATTGTCGAGTTTCTGACTCTCTTCATATGCTTTCAATGCAATTCCAGTCTACCTCCTGAAATCGGTTTCCTGCAATTCTGCCTTGCTTTCAATGCCTCTTCATAGCCTTACCTCAATATATTTTTAAAAATAGTTGGCCTTTATAACTCTGCAGGTTTTTGAATTGCAGTGGCCCTTAGCTCCATTTTTTAGCTCTTATTTTTGTGGTCTTGCCCCGTAACCACAGGATTCCTTGAAGCCCTATTTTTCTTCTGGGGCACCTTGCTGTGCCTTTGGTTAATTCTTCTTACTGATGTGATATTAGAGTGACATGTGCCCATTGAAACCGCTACAGCTAGTTTCTCACTGGTTCCCCCTATTCCCATTCATCCTCTGCACTAACTGCAGACTGTGCGATACCAGAACTTAAAGGCATTGACTCCATGTGGGGATGTTGTTAGTAAAGCGGCTGGAATGTCGATCCGGAGCCCCAGGAGAGGAAAAATGAGGTGCGTTTTAGAAACCTTTCCCGATCATATGGTATACCAGTCGCTGGGTTTCCCAAGCATGGTTTAGCTGTAGGAAGATTCCCTTCAACCTGGAGTGTTGGGACCCTTGGACTGAGTAGCATGAAGTATTGCATTAAACTTTCGGCAGTTGCTCACCAAAGCTCACCAATCCTGTCAGCCCCAAGTGTCCAGCCTTATGTCTTATCCAGCTGTGGGTTTATATGTGGTCAATCCAGGTTGCATCACAGCCCCTGAGCGAATTTTGTAAGAATTTTTCTCTCTTTCATTGTTTCAGCGTTTTGTTTTTAAAATTTATTTCTATAATGGGGTTTAGCTCCTTTTCACTGCTGTGTTTGTGCCGCTCTGCACACACTTGATTCCCTTATGGAGATATATCAATACATGGGTTTTAAGATTCTTATTCCTCAGATATATTTCTCTGCGGTGTATAGGGTGTGTTGAGGCCAGTTCATTGAGCAAGGTGTAGATCTTGTCTAATACCTATTTGGTTTATTGAACGGTATCTGTGCTAATTTCAAACTCTGGTTTTATGCATCACCCCACCTCTCCTTTCCCCTTAAGCTGACATAAGTGTGTTTTCTAAATGTGAGACACTGTTCTGTTCTGTAATTCATTTCTTGTGCAGCCATATTTACCCTCCCTCTATAAGTGATATCTTATGATATGTTTCTTTTTCTGTTTGACTTATTTCAAGTAGTATTATCGGACCTAAATCCACTCTTTATCCTTCTACTAGCCTTATTACATTGATTTCATGGTGAAGAGATATTCCATTGTACATAAGTACCACATCTTCTTTATCCATTGTTCTCTTTCCTGGGATATTTAAGGTGTACTGAAGTTGAGGTTCTTGTAAACAGAGTAGCCCTAAACTGTGGTGTGCTTGTGTCTTGTTGATTTTTAGACTTCCCTAGATATACTCCCATGATTGGAAGTGTCCTATGCTCTGTAGCTCTGTTTTTTAGATGATTTAGGAACCACCATACACTTCTCCAGAGTGGCTCTCGGCAGTTCACACACTGCCCATCAGCGTATAAAGGCTCCCTGTTCTCCATGGCCTGTCCTGCATTTCTGGTTTTTACAATTTTTTAGGATGACCCTTTTGACCGGTGGGAAGTGAGACTTCTTTGTTGTGCACATTTGCATTGCTTGCTTGCTTCGTTGCCCATAAAGTGCGTATGCGTTTTTTCCTGGATATAATCAGGAAAAAACGCATACGCCCTTTTGGGCCAACTGCATCATTGTCGAAATTCTGCCGCTTTTCATGTGCGTTAAAGACGAGTCCAATCTATCTCTTGAAATCTGTTTCTTGCAATTCTGTCTTGCATTCAGATCCTCTTCTTTGCCTTACCTCAACATATTTTTGGACGTTAGTTTTCATTTATAACTCTGCAGGTTTGTGAATTGCAGTGACCCTGAGCTCCATTTTTTAAGTTGCTCTTTTGTGAGCTGGCCTCAAACCCGCAGGATTGCTTCAGGCCCTATTTTGGCTCCGGCGAGGCAGGCTGAGCCTTTCTTTAATTCTTATTCTTAATGGGAAATTAGAGTGATATGTGCCCGTCCAAACCCCTACAACTCTTCTCTCATTGGTTCCCCCTCTTCCCGTTCATCCTCCTCACAATTTGCAAAATGTGTGAAACAGAAGTTTAAATGTGCTGATTCTCCAAGTGGGGAGATTCTAAGTAGCGTGGCTGGAATGGTGAACAGGAGCACCAGGAGAGGATAAATGAGGTGCATTTTAGACACATCTCCCGATCACATGGTGTACAGTTCTCTGGGTTTTCCATGCATGTTTTAGCTGTAGGAAGATCCCTTGAACCTGCAGATTTGGGACCCATTGAATGGGTACCAGGTAGTATTACTTTAAAGGGTGTGCATTTCCTCACCCAACCTCACATTTCTCTTAGCGTAAACAGTTTCCAGCCTTATGTCTCATCCTGCTGTGGGTCTAGATGTGTTCAATCCATGTTGCATCACCGTCCCTGAGGAAAAGTTGTAAGAGGTTTTCTCTGTCTCTCTGTCGTTTATTTTTTTCAATTTATTACTATATTGGTTACAGCTGATTTTCAAAGCTCTGTTTCTTGCTGCTGTACATCCACTTGATTCGCGTACAGAGAGACATCAATAAATTCTTTTTCAGATTCTTACCAGTCGTATATATTCTTTTCCGGTGACTTGAGTGTGCTGAGTGCAGTTCTTTTAGCTACCGTGTAGGCCTTGTTGATTATCAGTTTGGTATTTGGAATGGTATCTTTGCTAATTTCAACCTCCTGGATGATGCCTCACCCCTCCCCACCTTTCCCGTTTAGCAGCCTTATGCGTGTTTTCTACATATTTGACTATGTTTTTGTTTTGTAATTTATTTCATGTGTAGCCATTTTGGATTCCACCTTTAAGTGATATCTTATGATATGTGTCTTTTTCTTTTTGAATTCTGTCACTTAGAATGATCATACGTAACTCCTCCGGAGTTGTTACAACTGGCCATATTTCATTGATTTCCAGGCTGAATAATATTCCACTCTACCTAAGTACCACATCTCTATCCATTTTTCCCCTCCAGAGACATTTAAGTTATATCCTAGTCGAGGATCTTTTAAACAGAGAGGGGGTAAACATTGGGGTGCCTGTGTCCTCTCGATTTTTGTTTTTCCCAAGATATACGCCCATGAGTGCAAGTGCCCTATGCTCTGTAGCTCATTTTTTAGATGCTTTAGTAAACACAATACACTTCTCCAGAATGGCCGTTGGCAATATACATTTCCACTATAAGTCTCACAGGGCTCCCTCTTCTCGTTGCCCTGTCCTGCATTTCTGTTGTTTACGCTTTATGAGGATGGCTCTTCTGACTGATGCGAAGTGATATCTTTTGTAGTATTGACTTCCAGTGCCCACCTGTTTGGTTGGCTAAAAAAGTGTATGCCCTTTTCTTGAATATATACAGAAAAGAACGCATACACCCTTTTTGGCCAACTGCAATGTTGGCAATGTTCAGCTCCTTTTCTTGTGCTTAATGGCGAGTCCTTTCTACCTCCTCAAATCCCTTTCCTGCCATTCTCCCTTGCTTACAAGTCCTTTTCTCTGACTTTCCTCAAGACATTTTTCAGTGATGGATATTTTCAACTCTGCAGTTTTGTGAATTTTACTGCCCCTGAGTTCCATTGTTCAACTCGTGTTTATGGGAACTGGCCACAAAGCAGCGGGATTTCCTCAAGCCCTATACTGTTTCCATGGGCAACCCTAGCCTTTGGTCAATTCGTCTTCCTGATTGGAAATTAGAGTGACATGTGCCTGTCTGAACACCTAGGACTTGTCTCTCATTGTTCCTCATCCTTCCGCTTCATCCTCTGGACAAATTCCAAACTGTACGCAACAGGATGTTGACAGTGCTGACATCTCCAAGTGGGGAGACTGTTAGTAAAGACGCTGGAGGGGTGAACCCGAGCACCAGGAGATGAGGAGATGAGATGCCTTTTCCAAACTCTTCCCGATCAGACGGTATACCATCCTCTGGGTGTGACAGACATGTTTTAGCAGTAGGAAGAGTCCCATTCATGTAAGGAGAACACCAGGGCTTTTTCAAAATCAGTGTCTCCCCGAAACCCAAACTGGGGAAGTTTTTAAGCTACGGCTACACATATGTTCATTAAGGGCCTTGGGAAGTAGGCAGAGTCCAAACTTTAGATGATTGAAGTCTTCAGGGTCAGAAGCACTCACCACCAGCTTCCCTTAGGCTACACTTTAACTGTCATTGATAGATGATGTCAATAAAAATATCTATTCTTTTTCAGATTATTTCCCCTTATAGGTTATTGCAAAATGTTGAGTGTAGTTCCCTGTGCTATACAGTAGTTCCTTGTTGATGATCTATTTTATACATAGCAGTGTGTATGTGTTCATTCCAAACTGTTAATTTATCCCTCCTCCCACCTTTCCCCTTTGGTAATAATAAATTATAAGATTTTATACTTCTCAGAAATGGGGGAGCTGAAAGAGAGGTATCATTTTCAATGGAAAAACATTTAAAACAAGATTGAAGGTTTAACCAAGATTATTAGCTGTACATCCTTGGAAAGAAATCACTTCGTTTCTCTAATATTGACCTGACAAATAAGACAAACCTTTTCACTGAACTTGCTTATAAAAAGTGATGGAAATATCAAATGGAAGTGTTAAAAACATCTTATTTTACCCGAGCCTTATACACTGTTCTATGTTAACTACAGTTTGGCTCACACATCTGTTCATTGAGGTTACAATAGTCTCAATTTCTGTTACTGATCCTCCAGAGTGGACCCCAACAAGTGTCCCCCTGCCCAGTGTCATTGGGGCCAACAGATCGAGACTGAGTTTGGTTCACAAGCAAAGGAAACTTTATATTTTGATCAGAGAATGGAGAGGTGAGAGCATGCACTACCCCGTGGGCTGTGGGCTGGGCTGCTGTGTAGAGATCCTGTCAGAGTCAGTGGGAGGGAGGGAGGCGGCGGAGCTCTCGAGGGCCGGGTTGGCTGTAGCTCAGGCTCTATATCGTGGAGTCTGCACTGGGCCCCAGGAGCTGAGGTGTCGACCCAGCCATTCTGCACTAGGAAATCTGGTCTGAAGTGCCGGGTGTGGAACCTCTGCATGCGGGACCCTAGGAGCACGTGAAATTAGACAAAGCACAAAGGATAAAAAAGGTTAGACTTGACTTTATTGCCCAGATTCTATTTTTATCTCCCAGGGATTTTTAATGGGCTTTGCTGGGGACAAACCCCTCCTCTGCCTTTTGTCCCGTTCCTCATTCTTGGAGTGCTGAGGGTGCAGACCCTTCTTCTGTAACTGCTGAGTGCTGAGTTGGGAGCCCTCATACCCTGGGGCGAGGGTCAGAGCTTCTCCCCAGCAGCCTCCCGGTGACGTTGATTGTCCCCAGGACCCCTGCCTCCCTGCTCGTCCACCTGAGCACCAGCATTGGAAGTGTTATAGATTCTAATGACCTTTAAGGGTCCAGGAAAGAGATGTGCAGAGACGCTGTGGGGGCCGGTTTCACCCCGCCCCACATTTGTTCGGCCACCTTAGGCTGACCGTCTCTGCCAGCCTAGATGCTCTGACCAGTAGTCTGCGCTTTCTTCAGTTAGGCCCCTGAATTAACGTACAAACAGCACCAGGTGTCAGAGCCCTGCCCGCTCAACTCCCAGACAGTCCAGGGTCAGTGGTGACCAAGGACCATGATGGCTACTGAGTCAACAGCCTTTTGAAGTAAACAGGAGTCCAGCCGGTCTTATTGGCCATCATCATCACGGTGTCTGTAGGCTTTTCTATGGTGACAGTGTGGTATACTGTTCCCCCGCCAAGATTATTACCTCCCCTCTGGGTGCAGTAAGTCCTGCAAGCAGTAGTCTACTCTTTTGGGACACACTCTTGTTGTTTTATGAGAGAAACTCCAGGTCAAGTGATGTTCACACGAGTCGTCATGGTGCCCTGTTGCCCCCGGTTATCTCTCTGGATGTTGGAGTTGGAGGGCCTCCTCACTCGAGGTCGGTGTGCCCACGGAGCGAACCCTGCAACTTCAGGGCATGGTTGGTGGTTAGGATCACCACGTGGGGTCCTTTTCCCTTAGGAGGGAGGTGGCCTTTTGGGCTGCTGATTTCCAGGTTTTTAGATACCGCCAGTATCTTGGCCAGATGTGGCAGTGGGCCAAGCCCCTTAGTGACCGTAGTTTATCCTACCTGGATGGCATTCTTGCATTGTTCCATTTCAAGTGGTCCCAGTTTTTGCACTAATTCTCCAATGGCGATTCACCTTTCACCGGGAATGTAAAGGTCAAAGGGTTTAGCTAAATTAGGGAGTTCCAGGGCAAGGGTCTGAATTGACTGCTCTTTCCATTCTTGAAAGGCCACTTCTGGATTCTATTCAAAAGGATCATCATCTTTTCCTTTCAGTGTTTCATATAGAGGCCCAGCTAGTAGACTGTAGCTAGGGATCCAGAAGCAGTAAACCCTGGCCTCCCCAGGAACCCCTAAGCTGTCTTCTAGTTTTAGAAAGGGGTAAGGCTGAAAATGGTTTCTTCCCTTTCCTGGGATGGGCTTCTCTGACCTTCTGTGAGAATGAAGCCCAGGCAGGTCACCGCAGTCTGTGATATTTGAGCTTTTTCTTGGACAACTTCTATCCTTTATTGGCTTGGTAGTTCAGAGGCCTCCTTAGTAGGGCTGGTGATCAGAATGTCGTCTGCATATTGAAGGAGGGTTTCCTTTTCCAGAGGTAGAACTTTTAGGTCTTTAGCTAAGCTTTCCCCAAAGATGGTGTGGGAATTTTTGCACCCTTGGGGCCAGACGGCCCGGAAGTATTGTTTTAGTTGTATGTTGAGTCCTGCCACTCACAAGCCAAAATTTCTTGTGACTCTGGGACTAATGGAATACAAAAGAAGGCATCATTGAAGACTAATACAGAATACCATGTCCTGGTGGTTGGTAGAATGACCAGCAGGGTGTAGGAATTAGGAGCAACTGGAGGTATATCCTCGGTGGCTTCACTGACTGTCCTGACATCCTTTACCAGGTCCCCAGCAGCCCATGGGGCTCTCGTGGTCAGACCAATCCCAGAATATGGAGCTCACCTGGGCAGGTACCCCACCCCCACCCCAGCCCACGGGGCTCTCGTGGTCAGGCCCCTCCCAGGATACAGAGCTACCCTTGCAGGTACCGTGGCAGGGCTGGGCACACAGGAACCGTGCACATAGCCCTCATTGCAGAGCACCCCCAGCTCACCTGTCGCTCAGAGCTGACACAGAGCACCTCAGAGCAGGACTTGAACTAACAAACAGCAGCTGCGACAGGTCTGTGACCCTGGGCATCACTCCGTGAGGCCTCCCTCCACCTGGTCTTCCAGAGACTTCCACTGCACCCGGGGCACCAGGCCTCTGTCTCCAACCACCACCCACCCCTCCTCTGCCTGACTCCTGGGTTCCTCTCATTAGGAGAGGGTTTTCTTGAAGTTGTCTCCCACTCATGGGCCAGATAAAATGATTAGAAAACAAGCCAAAGCTGCAGCCCCTTGTCTATCCTGACTCTCAGGAGCCCACACCTGTTCCTTGGACCTGGCCGGTTCAGCAAGTTCCATTTTCTGCAACTGTGAGCCCCTGAGGGGTGATGATTGGCTGACCTGGGCAGCCTTACCGTGCCGGCCAGCCCTCCCCAGGTGTGCCTGGGTTGAGATCAATATAAATACCACTCCAGGCAGCAAGAGCCCCTGCAGCCGTGCCTGACGCCATTTTCTCTGCCCTGTCAGCAGTCTCGGGGCTGGGCTGGTGGGAGGGAGTGAGAGGCCACGGCTTTGTGGGTGGCCCAGTGTGAGTGGGGCTCTGCTGGACTTTCTGCAGCAGTTGCCAGGCTGCCACCTGCTAAAGAAGAGGATGTGTCACCCATACCTGCTGCTGGAATTTCTCCCTGGGCAGAGGTGAGGAAGGAAAAAAGCAGTGGGGGCAGGGACAGGACGGGTATCTCAGGCAGGGAAATGGAAATCTTCCAGAAGAGCACCCAGGGCCAGGACCATCCTGGCTGGCCTGCAGGCACCAAGTCGGCCGGCATGCTGTCACTCGTGTGGCTCTATGGCCCTTCCTCTAGGCTTTCAAGTCCTTGTATATATTCAGGTGTTTTACCTGGGACGGGTGGGAATAGTTCAGCAGCAACTGGCCTGGGGCTCAGCTCACGTTTACTCACAGATGCCTCGGCACGGTGCCCCAGCTTTGCAATGAGGACGCTTGTTGCGTGGGGGCTGCTGGCTGAATGGGAGACGATTCCCCACCACTGACCAACTTCAGAATTGTTTACAACTGGAGCAAGTGCCCTGATACGGTTTTCCTCTGTGTAACTGGTGGGTTCTGTGTTTTTTTTCTCTTTTTCGTTTTTGGTTCAAGGTAGATTTTATTCCTCTTTTTTGTATTTACAGATATAAGCATGGAAATAATTTATTCATATAAATACATGTATGTGCAGGGAATAATTGTTTTTTCTGTTTTATTTTTTAAATTTTACTTCTTTTTAATTTTGAATTTTATTTTATATTTTTATACAGCAGGTTCTTATTGGTTATCTATTTTATACATATAAATGTATACATGCCAATCCCAGTCTCTCAACTCCTCCCACCACCACCCCCCCAACAGCTTTGCCCCCTTGTTGTCCATACGTTTGTTGTCTACATCTGTTGCTCTGTTTATGCCTTGCAAAATGGTTAATCTGTACAGTTTTTCTAGGTTCCACATATATGCATGAATATACAAGATTTGTTTTTCTCTTTCTGACTTACTTCACTCTGTATGACAGTCTCTAGATCCATCGACGTCTCTACAAATGACCCAATTTCATTCCTTTTCATGGCTTAGTAATATTCCATTTTATATATGTACCACAGCTTTATGCATTCGTCTGTCTGTGGGCATTTAGGTTGCTTCCATTACCTCGATATTGTAAATAGTGATGCAATGAACATTGCGGTGAATGACTCTTTTTGATTTATGGTTTTGTCTGGGTATATGTCCAGTACTGGGATTGCTGTATCCTATGGTAATTCTATTGTTAGTTTCTTAAGAAATTCCATATTGTTCTCCATAATGACTGTATCAATTTATATTCCCAACAATAGTGGAAGAGGGTTCCTTTTCTCCACACCCTTTCCAGCATTTTTTGTTTGTAGATTTTCAATGATGCCTATTCTACCAGGTGTGAGGTGATACCTCATTGTTGAATCCATTTCGTTGAGCAAGGGGTAGCTCTTGTCTATTACATATTTGGCTTATGGAACGGTATCTGTGCTAATTGCAAACTCTGCTTTTATGCAGCACCCCAACTCACCTTCCCCCTTAAGCAGGCATAAGTTGGTTTTCTAAACTTGAGACCCTGTTCTGTTTTGTAATTCAGTTCATGTGTAGCCAAGTTCACATTCCGTGTATTAGTGATACCTTATGATGTTTCTTTTTCTGTGTGACTTATTTCACTTAGAATCATCGTGCCTCAATCCACTCATTATGCTGGTACGGGCCTGGTGACATAGATTTCATTGCTGAGTGGTATTCTGTTGTACAGAAGTACCGCAACTTCTTTATCCATTATTTGCTCTCTGGGATATTTAACTTGTGCCGTAGAAGAGATTCCTGTAAAAAGAGCCGTCCCAAATTTTGGGGTTGCTGTGTCTTTTTGATATTAATTTCCCTAAGCTATAGGACCATAAGTGGAAGTGCCCTAGGCTCTGTTGCTTTGTTTTTTAGATGTTTCAGGAAACACCATACACTTCTCCCGAGTGTCTGTTGGCAATTTACATCCCGCCCATCAGCATAACAAGGCTCCCAGTTCTCCATGGCCTGTCCTGCCTTTCTGGATTTTACACTTTATTCTGATGGCCCTTTTGACCGGGGGGAAGTGAGACTTCATTGTAGTGCAGATTTCCTTTGCAAGCTTGCTTGGTTGGCCAAAAAGGGCGTATGCGTTTTTTCCTGAATATATTCAGGAAAAAACGCATATGCCCTTTTGGCAAAGTGCATCATTGTGGACGTTCTGCCTCTTTTCCTACGCTTTCAATGCAATTCCAGTCTACCTCCTGAAATCGGTATCCTGCAATTCTGCCCCGCTTTCAAGTCCTCTTGGAAGCCTTACTTCAGTCTATTTTTGGACGATAGCTGTCATTTATAACTCTGCAGGTTTGTGAATTACAGAGACCCTGAGCTCCTTTCTTCAACTCGCTTTCTCTTGAGCTGGCCGCAACACCGCAGGATGGCTTCAGGCCCTAATCTGGTTCCGGCACGGCACGCTGAGCCTTTGGTTATTTCCTCTTCCTGGTGGGAAATGAGAGTTAAATTTGCCCGTCCAGACACCTCCAGCTAGCCTCTCATTGGTTCTCGCTATTCCTGTTCATCTTCCGCAGAAATTGCAAACTGGGCCAAACAGGATGTTAAAGGCGCTGACTCTCCAAGTTGGGAGAGTGTTAGTAAAGGGTCTGGAATGTTGCACCCGAGTACCAGGGGAGGAAAACTGAGACATATTAGAACACGTCTCCCGTTCACACGGTTGATCATACTCTGGGTTCCACATGCATGTTTTAGCTGAAGGAAGAATACCTTAAACCTGGAGAGTTGAGACCCGTGGAATGGGTACCATGCAATATGACTTCAAAGGGTCTTCATTTGCTCACCGAACCTCTCCAATCCTATCACTGCTGCGTTTATGCCCCTGTACACACGCTTGATTCTCTTTCGGAGACATAGCAATCCATAGGTTTTAAGATACTTACTAGTCAGGTACATTCTTAGGCGTTTAACATGCGGTGTTGAGTCCATTTCGTTGAGCAAGGAGTAGCTCTTGTCTATTCCATATTTGGCTTAAGGAACTTTATCTGTGCTCATTTCAATCTCTGGTTTTATGCAGCACCCCAACTCACCTTCCCCCTTAAGCAAGCGTAAGTTGGTTTTCTAAACTTGAGACACTGTTCTGTTTTGTAATTCAGTTCATGTGTAGCCAAGTTCACATTCTGTGTATTAGTGATACCTTATGATGTTTCTTTTCTGTGTGACTTATTTCAGTTCGAATCATCATACCTGAATCCACTCATTATGCTGCTACTGGCCTGATGACATAGATTTCATTGCTGAGTGATATTGCATTGTACGTAAGAACCACAAGTTCTTTATCCATTTTTCACTTTCTGCGATATTGAACTTGTACCATAAACGAGGTTCTTGTAAACAGAGCCGTCCCAAACTTTGGGGTGGCTGTGTCTTTTTGATTTTAATTTCCCTAAGCTATAGGACCATAAGTGGAAGTGCCCTAGGCTCTGTTGCTTTGTTTTTTAGATGTTTCAGGAAACACCATACACTTCTCCAGAGTGGCTGTTGGCAATTTACATCCCGCCCATCAGCATAAGAAGGCTCCCAGTTCTCCATGGCCTGTCGTGCCTTTATGGATTTTACACTTTTTTCAGATGGCCCTTTTGACCGGGGGGAAGTGAGACTTCATTGTAGTGCAGATTTCCTTTGCAAGTTTGCTTGGTTGGCCAAAAAGGGCGTATGCGTTTTTTCCTGAATATATTCAGGAAAAAACGCATACGCCCTTTTTGGCCAAGTGCATCATTGTCGAGTTTCTGACTCTCTTCATATGCTTTCAATGCAATTCCAGTCTACCTCCTGAAATCGGTTTCCTGCAATTCTGCCTTGCTTTCAATGCCTCTTCATAGCCTTACCTCAATATATTTTTAAAAATAGTTGGCCTTTATAACTCTGCAGGTTTTTGAATTGCAGTGGCCCTTAGCTCCATTTTTTAGCTCTTATTTTTGTGGTCTTGCCCCGTAACCACAGGATTCCTTGAAGCCCTATTTTTCTTCTGGGGCACCTTGCTGTGCCTTTGGTTAATTCTTCTTACTGATGTGATATTAGAGTGACATGTGCCCATTGAAACCGCTACAGCTAGTTTCTCACTGGTTCCCCCTATTCCCATTCATCCTCTGCACTAACTGCAGACTGTGCGATACCAGAACTTAAAGGCATTGACTCCATGTGGGGATGTTGTTAGTAAAGCGGCTGGAATGTCGATCCGGAGCCCCAGGAGAGGAAAAATGAGGTGCGTTTTAGAAACCTTTCCCGATCATATGGTATACCAGTCGCTGGGTTTCCCAAGCATGGTTTAGCTGTAGGAAGATTCCCTTCAACCTGGAGTGTTGGGACCCTTGGACTGAGTAGCATGAAGTATTGCATTAAACTTTCGGCAGTTGCTCACCAAAGCTCACCAATCCTGTCAGCCCCAAGTGTCCAGCCTTATGTCTTATCCAGCTGTGGGTTTATATGTGGTCAATCCAGGTTGCATCACAGCCCCTGAGCGAATTTTGTAAGAATTTTTCTCTCTTTCATTGTTTCAGCGTTTTGTTTTTAAAATTTATTTCTATAATGGGGTTTAGCTCCTTTTCACTGCTGTGTTTGTGCCGCTCTGCACACACTTGATTCCCTTATGGAGATATATCAATACATGGGTTTTAAGATTCTTATTCCTCAGATATATTTCTCTGCGGTGTATAGGGTGTGTTGAGGCCAGTTCATTGAGCAAGGTGTAGATCTTGTCTAATACCTATTTGGTTTATTGAACGGTATCTGTGCTAATTTCAAACTCTGGTTTTATGCATCACCCCACCTCTCCTTTCCCCTTAAGCTGACATAAGTGTGTTTTCTAAATGTGAGACACTGTTCTGTTCTGTAATTCATTTCTTGTGCAGCCATATTTACCCTCCCTCTATAAGTGATATCTTATGATATGTTTCTTTTTCTGTTTGACTTATTTCAAGTAGTATTATCGGACCTAAATCCACTCTTTATCCTTCTACTAGCCTTATTACATTGATTTCATGGTGAAGAGATATTCCATTGTACATAAGTACCACATCTTCTTTATCCATTGTTCTCTTTCCTGGGATATTTAAGGTGTACTGAAGTTGAGGTTCTTGTAAACAGAGTAGCCCTAAACTGTGGTGTGCTTGTGTCTTGTTGATTTTTAGACTTCCCTAGATATACTCCCATGATTGGAAGTGTCCTATGCTCTGTAGCTCTGTTTTTTAGATGATTTAGGAACCACCATACACTTCTCCAGAGTGGCTCTCGGCAGTTCACACACTGCCCATCAGCGTATAAAGGCTCCCTGTTCTCCATGGCCTGTCCTGCATTTCTGGTTTTTACAATTTTTTAGGATGACCCTTTTGACCGGTGGGAAGTGAGACTTCTTTGTTGTGCACATTTGCATTGCTTGCTTGCTTCGTTGCCCATAAAGTGCGTATGCGTTTTTTCCTGGATATAATCAGGAAAAAACGCATACGCCCTTTTGGGCCAACTGCATCATTGTCGAAATTCTGCCGCTTTTCATGTGCGTTAAAGACGAGTCCAATCTATCTCTTGAAATCTGTTTCTTGCAATTCTGTCTTGCATTCAGATCCTCTTCTTTGCCTTACCTCAACATATTTTTGGACGTTAGTTTTCATTTATAACTCTGCAGGTTTGTGAATTGCAGTGACCCTGAGCTCCATTTTTTAAGTTGCTCTTTTGTGAGCTGGCCTCAAACCCGCAGGATTGCTTCAGGCCCTATTTTGGCTCCGGCGAGGCAGGCTGAGCCTTTCTTTAATTCTTATTCTTAATGGGAAATTAGAGTGATATGTGCCCGTCCAAACCCCTACAACTCTTCTCTCATTGGTTCCCCCTCTTCCCGTTCATCCTCCTCACAATTTGCAAAATGTGTGAAACAGAAGTTTAAATGTGCTGATTCTCCAAGTGGGGAGATTCTAAGTAGCGTGGCTGGAATGGTGAACAGGAGCACCAGGAGAGGATAAATGAGGTGCATTTTAGACACATCTCCCGATCACATGGTGTACAGTTCTCTGGGTTTTCCATGCATGTTTTAGCTGTAGGAAGATCCCTTGAACCTGCAGATTTGGGACCCATTGAATGGGTACCAGGTAGTATTACTTTAAAGGGTGTGCATTTCCTCACCCAACCTCACATTTCTCTTAGCGTAAACAGTTTCCAGCCTTATGTCTCATCCTGCTGTGGGTCTAGATGTGTTCAATCCATGTTGCATCACCGTCCCTGAGGAAAAGTTGTAAGAGGTTTTCTCTGTCTCTCTGTCGTTTATTTTTTTCAATTTATTACTATATTGGTTACAGCTGATTTTCAAAGCTCTGTTTCTTGCTGCTGTACATCCACTTGATTCGCGTACAGAGAGACATCAATAAATTCTTTTTCAGATTCTTACCAGTCGTATATATTCTTTTCCGGTGACTTGAGTGTGCTGAGTGCAGTTCTTTTAGCTACCGTGTAGGCCTTGTTGATTATCAGTTTGGTATTTGGAATGGTATCTTTGCTAATTTCAACCTCCTGGATGATGCCTCACCCCTCCCCACCTTTCCCGTTTAGCAGCCTTATGCGTGTTTTCTACATATTTGACTATGTTTTTGTTTTGTAATTTATTTCATGTGTAGCCATTTTGGATTCCACCTTTAAGTGATATCTTATGATATGTGTCTTTTTCTTTTTGAATTCTGTCACTTAGAATGATCATACGTAACTCCTCCGGAGTTGTTACAACTGGCCATATTTCATTGATTTCCAGGCTGAATAATATTCCACTCTACCTAAGTACCACATCTCTATCCATTTTTCCCCTCCAGAGACATTTAAGTTATATCCTAGTCGAGGATCTTTTAAACAGAGAGGGGGTAAACATTGGGGTGCCTGTGTCCTCTCGATTTTTGTTTTTCCCAAGATATACGCCCATGAGTGCAAGTGCCCTATGCTCTGTAGCTCATTTTTTAGATGCTTTAGTAAACACAATACACTTCTCCAGAATGGCCGTTGGCAATATACATTTCCACTATAAGTCTCACAGGGCTCCCTCTTCTCGTTGCCCTGTCCTGCATTTCTGTTGTTTACGCTTTATGAGGATGGCTCTTCTGACTGATGCGAAGTGATATCTTTTGTAGTATTGACTTCCAGTGCCCACCTGTTTGGTTGGCTAAAAAAGTGTATGCCCTTTTCTTGAATATATACAGAAAAGAACGCATACACCCTTTTTGGCCAACTGCAATGTTGGCAATGTTCAGCTCCTTTTCTTGTGCTTAATGGCGAGTCCTTTCTACCTCCTCAAATCCCTTTCCTGCCATTCTCCCTTGCTTACAAGTCCTTTTCTCTGACTTTCCTCAAGACATTTTTCAGTGATGGATATTTTCAACTCTGCAGTTTTGTGAATTTTACTGCCCCTGAGTTCCATTGTTCAACTCGTGTTTATGGGAACTGGCCACAAAACAGCGGGATTTCCTCAAGCCCTATACTGTTTCCATGGGCAACCCTAGCCTTTGGTCAATTCGTCTTCCTGATTGGAAATTAGAGTGACATGTGCCTGTCTGAACACCTAGGACTTGTCTCTCATTGTTCCTCATCCTTCCGCTTCATCCTCTGGACAAATTCCAAACTGTACGCAACAGGATGTTGACAGTGCTGACATCTCCAAGTGGGGAGACTGTTAGTAAAGACGCTGGAGGGGTGAACCCGAGCACCAGGAGATGAGGAGATGAGATGCCTTTTCCAAACTCTTCCCGATCAGACGGTATACCATCCTCTGGGTGTGACAGACATGTTTTAGCAGTAGGAAGAGTCCCATTCATGTAAGGAGAACACCAGGGCTTTTTCAAAATCAGTGTCTCCCCGAAACCCAAACTGGGGAAGTTTTTAAGCTACGGCTACACATATGTTCATTAAGGGCCTTGGGAAGTAGGCAGAGTCCAAACTTTAGATGATTGAAGTCTTCAGGGTCAGAAGCACTCACCACCAGCTTCCCTTAGGCTACACTTTAACTGTCATTGATAGATGATGTCAATAAAAATATCTATTCTTTTTCAGATTATTTCCCCTTATAGGTTATTGCAAAATGTTGAGTGTAGTTCCCTGTGCTATACAGTAGTTCCTTGTTGATGATCTATTTTATACATAGCAGTGTGTATGTGTTCATTCCAAACTGTTAATTTATCCCTCCTCCCACCTTTCCCCTTTGGTAATAATAAATTATAAGATTTTATACTTCTCAGAAATGGGGGAGCTGAAAGAGAGGTATCATTTTCAATGGAAAAGCATTTAAAACAAGATTGAAGGTTTAACCAAGATTATTAGCTGTACATCCTTGGAAAGAAATCACTTCGTTTCTCTAATATTGACCTGACAAATAAGACAAACCTTTTCACTGAACTTGCTTATAAAAAGTGATGGAAATATCAAATGGAAGTGTTAAAAACATCTTATTTTACCCGAGCCTTATACACTGTTCTATGTTAACTACAGTTTGGCTCACACATCTGTTCATTGAGGTTACAATAGTCTCAATTTCTGTTACTGATCCTCCAGAGTGGACCCCAACAAGTGTCCCCCTGCCCAGTGTCATTGGGGCCAACAGATCGAGACTGAGTTTGGTTCACAAGCAAAGGAAACTTTATATTTTGATCAGAGAATGGAGAGGTGAGAGCATGCACTACCCCGTGGGCTGTGGGCTGGGCTGCTGTGTAGAGATCCTGTCAGAGTCAGTGGGAGGGAGGGAGGCGGCGGAGCTCTCGAGGGCCGGGTTGGCTGTAGCTCAGGCTCTATATCGTGGAGTCTGCACTGGGCCCCAGGAGCTGAGGTGTCGACCCAGCCATTCTGCACTAGGAAATCTGGTCTGAAGTGCCGGGTGTGGAACCTCTGCATGCGGGACCCTAGGAGCACGTGAAATTAGACAAAGCACAAAGGATAAAAAAGGTTAGACTTGACTTTATTGCCCAGATTCTATTTTTATCTCCCAGGGATTTTTAATGGGCTTTGCTGGGGACAAACCCCTCCTCTGCCTTTTGTCCCGTTCCTCATTCTTGGAGTGCTGAGGGTGCAGACCCTTCTTCTGTAACTGCTGAGTGCTGAGTTGGGAGCCCTCATACCCTGGGGCGAGGGTCAGAGCTTCTCCCCAGCAGCCTCCCGGTGACGTTGATTGTCCCCAGGACCCCTGCCTCCCTGCTCGTCCACCTGAGCACCAGCATTGGAAGTGTTATAGATTCTAATGACCTTTAAGGGTCCAGGAAAGAGATGTGCAGAGACGCTGTGGGGGCCGGTTTCACCCCGCCCCACATTTGTTCGGCCACCTTAGGCTGACCGTCTCTGCCAGCCTAGATGCTCTGACCAGTAGTCTGCGCTTTCTTCAGTTAGGCCCCTGAATTAACGTACAAACAGCACCAGGTGTCAGAGCCCTGCCCGCTCAACTCCCAGACAGTCCAGGGTCAGTGGTGACCAAGGACCATGATGGCTACTGAGTCAACAGCCTTTTGAAGTAAACAGGAGTCCAGCCGGTCTTATTGGCCATCATCATCACGGTGTCTGTAGGCTTTTCTATGGTGACAGTGTGGTATACTGTTCCCCCGCCAAGATTATTACCTCCCCTCTGGGTGCAGTAAGTCCTGCAAGCAGTAGTCTACTCTTTTGGGACACACTCTTGTTGTTTTATGAGAGAAACTCCAGGTCAAGTGATGTTCACACGAGTCGTCATGGTGCCCTGTTGCCCCCGGTTATCTCTCTGGATGTTGGAGTTGGAGGGCCTCCTCACTCGAGGTCGGTGTGCCCACGGAGCGAACCCTGCAACTTCAGGGCATGGTTGGTGGTTAGGATCACCACGTGGGGTCCTTTTCCCTTAGGAGGGAGGTGGCCTTTTGGGCTGCTGATTTCCAGGTTTTTAGATACCGCCAGTATCTTGGCCAGATGTGGCAGTGGGCCAAGCCCCTTAGTGACCGTAGTTTATCCTACCTGGATGGCATTCTTGCATTGTTCCATTTCAAGTGGTCCCAGTTTTTGCACTAATTCTCCAATGGCGATTCACCTTTCACCGGGAATGTAAAGGTCAAAGGGTTTAGCTAAATTAGGGAGTTCCAGGGCAAGGGTCTGAATTGACTGCTCTTTCCATTCTTGAAAGGCCACTTCTGGATTCTATTCAAAAGGATCATCATCTTTTCCTTTCAGTGTTTCATATAGAGGCCCAGCTAGTAGACTGTAGCTAGGGATCCAGAAGCAGCAAACCCTGGCCTCCCCAGGAACCCCTAAGCTGTCTTCTAGTTTTAGAAAGGGGTAAGGCTGAAAATGGTTTCTTCCCTTTCCTGGGATGGGCTTCTCTGACCTTCTGTGAGAATGAAGCCCAGGCAGGTCACCGCAGTCTGTGATATTTGAGCTTTTTCTTGGACAACTTCTATCCTTTATTGGCTTGGTAGTTCAGAGGCCTCCTTAGTAGGGCTGGTGATCAGAATGTCGTCTGCATATTGAAGGAGGGTTTCCTTTTCCAGAGGTAGAACTTTTAGGTCTTTAGCTAAGCTTTCCCCAAAGATGGTGTGGGAATTTTTGCACCCTTGGGGCCAGACGGCCCGGAAGTATTGTTTTAGTTGTATGTTGAGTCCTGCCACTCACAAGCCAAAATTTCTTGTGACTCTGGGACTAATGGAATACAAAAGAAGGCATCATTGAAGACTAATACAGAATACCATGTCCTGGTGGTTGGTAGAATGACCAGCAGGGTGTAGGAATTAGGAGCAACTGGAGGTATATCCTCGGTGGCTTCACTGACTGTCCTGACATCCTTTACCAGGTCCCCAGCAGCCCATGGGGCTCTCGTGGTCAGACCAATCCCAGAATATGGAGCTCACCTGGGCAGGTACCCCACCCCCACCCCAGCCCACGGGGCTCTCGTGGTCAGGCCCCTCCCAGGATACAGAGCTACCCTTGCAGGTACCGTGGCAGGGCTGGGCACACAGGAACCGTGCACATAGCCCTCATTGCAGAGCACCCCCAGCTCACCTGTCGCTCAGAGCTGACACAGAGCACCTCAGAGCAGGACTTGAACTAACAAACAGCAGCTGCGACAGGTCTGTGACCCTGGGCATCACTCCGTGAGGCCTCCCTCCACCTGGTCTTCCAGAGACTTCCACTGCACCCGGGGCACCAGGCCTCTGTCTCCAACCACCACCCACCCCTCCTCTCCCTGACTCCTGGGTTCCTCTCATTAGGAGAGGGTTTTCTTGAAGTTGTCTCCCACTCATGGGCCAGATAAAATGATTAGAAAACAAGCCAAAGCTGCAGCCCCTTGTCTATCCTGACTCTCAGGAGCCCACACCTGTTCCTTGGACCTGGCCGGTTCAGCAAGTTCCATTTTCTGCAACTGTGAGCCCCTGAGGGGTGATGATTGGCTGACCTGGGCAGCCTTACCGTGCCGGCCAGCCCTCCCCAGGTGTGCCTGGGTTGAGATCAATATAAATACCACTCCAGGCAGCAAGAGCCCCTGCAGCCGTGCCTGACGCCATTTTCTCTGCCCTGTCAGCAGTCTCGGGGCTGGGCTGGTGGGAGGGAGTGAGAGGCCACGGCTTTGTGGGTGGCCCAGTGTGAGTGGGGCTCTGCTGGACTTTCTGCAGCAGTTGCCAGGCTGCCACCTGCTAAAGAAGAGGATGTGTCACCCATACCTGCTGCTGGAATTTCTCCCTGGGCAGAGGTGAGGAAGGAAAAAAGCAGTGGGGGCAGGGACAGGACGGGTATCTCAGGCAGGGAAATGGAAATCTTCCAGAAGAGCACCCAGGGCCAGGACCATCCTGGCTGGCCTGCAGGCACCAAGTCGGCCGGCATGCTGTCACTCGTGTGGCTCTATGGCCCTTCCTCTAGGCTTTCAAGTCCTTGTATATATTCAGGTGTTTTACCTGGGACGGGTGGGAATAGTTCAGCAGCAACTGGCCTGGGGCTCAGCTCACGTTTACTCACAGATGCCTCGGCACGGTGCCCCAGCTTTGCAATGAGGACGCTTGTTGCGTGGGGGCTGCTGGCTGAATGGGAGACGATTCCCCACCACTGACCAACTTCAGAATTGTTTACAACTGGAGCAAGTGCCCTGATACGGTTTTCCTCTGTGTAACTGGTGGGTTCTGTGTTTTTTTTCTCTTTTTCGTTTTTGGTTCAAGGTAGATTTTATTCCTCTTTTTTGTATTTACAGATATAAGCATGGAAATAATTTATTCATATAAATACATGTATGTGCAGGGAATAATTGTTTTTTCTGTTTTATTTTTTAAATTTTACTTCTTTTTAATTTTGAATTTTATTTTATATTTTTATACAGCAGGTTCTTATTGGTTATCTATTTTATACATATAAATGTATACATGCCAATCCCAGTCTCTCAACTCCTCCCACCACCACCCCCCCAACAGCTTTGCCCCCTTGTTGTCCATACGTTTGTTGTCTACATCTGTTGCTCTGTTTATGCCTTGCAAAATGGTTAATCTGTACAGTTTTTCTAGGTTCCACATATATGCATGAATATACAAGATTTGTTTTTCTCTTTCTGACTTACTTCACTCTGTATGACAGTCTCTAGATCCATCGACGTCTCTACAAATGACCCAATTTCATTCCTTTTCATGGCTTAGTAATATTCCATTTTATATATGTACCACAGCTTTATGCATTCGTCTGTCTGTGGGCATTTAGGTTGCTTCCATTACCTCGATATTGTAAATAGTGATGCAATGAACATTGCGGTGAATGACTCTTTTTGATTTATGGTTTTGTCTGGGTATATGTCCAGTACTGGGATTGCTGTATCCTATGGTAATTCTATTGTTAGTTTCTTAAGAAATTCCATATTGTTCTCCATAATGACTGTATCAATTTATATTCCCAACAATAGTGGAAGAGGGTTCCTTTTCTCCACACCCTTTCCAGCATTTTTTGTTTGTAGATTTTCAATGATGCCTATTCTACCAGGTGTGAGGTGATACCTCATTGTTGAATCCATTTCGTTGAGCAAGGGGTAGCTCTTGTCTATTACATATTTGGCTTATGGAACGGTATCTGTGCTAATTGCAAACTCTGCTTTTATGCAGCACCCCAACTCACCTTCCCCCTTAAGCAGGCATAAGTTGGTTTTCTAAACTTGAGACCCTGTTCTGTTTTGTAATTCAGTTCATGTGTAGCCAAGTTCACATTCCGTGTATTAGTGATACCTTATGATGTTTCTTTTTCTGTGTGACTTATTTCACTTAGAATCATCGTGCCTCAATCCACTCATTATGCTGGTACGGGCCTGGTGACATAGATTTCATTGCTGAGTGGTATTCTGTTGTACAGAAGTACCGCAACTTCTTTATCCATTATTTGCTCTCTGGGATATTTAACTTGTGCCGTAGAAGAGATTCCTGTAAAAAGAGCCGTCCCAAATTTTGGGGTTGCTGTGTCTTTTTGATATTAATTTCCCTAAGCTATAGGACCATAAGTGGAAGTGCCCTAGGCTCTGTTGCTTTGTTTTTTAGATGTTTCAGGAAACACCATACACTTCTCCCGAGTGTCTGTTGGCAATTTACATCCCGCCCATCAGCATAACAAGGCTCCCAGTTCTCCATGGCCTGTCCTGCCTTTCTGGATTTTACACTTTATTCTGATGGCCCTTTTGACCGGGGGGAAGTGAGACTTCATTGTAGTGCAGATTTCCTTTGCAAGCTTGCTTGGTTGGCCAAAAAGGGCGTATGCGTTTTTTCCTGAATATATTCAGGAAAAAACGCATATGCCCTTTTGGCAAAGTGCATCATTGTGGACGTTCTGCCTCTTTTCCTACGCTTTCAATGCAATTCCAGTCTACCTCCTGAAATCGGTATCCTGCAATTCTGCCCCGCTTTCAAGTCCTCTTGGAAGCCTTACTTCAGTCTATTTTTGGACGATAGCTGTCATTTATAACTCTGCAGGTTTGTGAATTACAGAGACCCTGAGCTCCTTTCTTCAACTCGCTTTCTCTTGAGCTGGCCGCAACACCGCAGGATGGCTTCAGGCCCTAATCTGGTTCCGGCACGGCACGCTGAGCCTTTGGTTATTTCCTCTTCCTGGTGGGAAATGAGAGTTAAATTTGCCCGTCCAGACACCTCCAGCTAGCCTCTCATTGGTTCTCGCTATTCCTGTTCATCTTCCGCAGAAATTGCAAACTGGGCCAAACAGGATGTTAAAGGCGCTGACTCTCCAAGTTGGGAGAGTGTTAGTAAAGGGTCTGGAATGTTGCACCCGAGTACCAGGGGAGGAAAACTGAGACATATTAGAACACGTCTCCCGTTCACACGGTTGATCATACTCTGGGTTCCACATGCATGTTTTAGCTGAAGGAAGAATACCTTAAACCTGGAGAGTTGAGACCCGTGGAATGGGTACCATGCAATATGACTTCAAAGGGTCTTCCTTTGCTCACCGAACCTCTCCAATCCTATCACTGCTGCGTTTATGCCCCTGTACACACGCTTGATTCTCTTTCGGAGACATAGCAATCCATAGGTTTTAAGATACTTACTAGTCAGGTACATTCTTAGGCGTTTAACATGCGGTGTTGAGTCCATTTCGTTGAGCAAGGAGTAGCTGTTGTCTATTCCATATTTGGCTTAAGGAACTTTATCTGTGCTCATTTCAATCTCTGGTTTTATGCAGCACCCCAACTCACCTTCCCCCTTAAGCAAGCGTAAGTTGGTTTTCTAAACTTGAGACACTGTTCTGTTTTGTAATTCAGTTCATGTGTAGCCAAGTTCACATTCTGTGTATTAGTGATACCTTATGATGTTTCTTTTCTGTGTGACTTATTTCAGTTTGAATCATCATACCTGAATCCACTCATTATGCTGCTACTGGCCTGATGACATAGATTTCATTGCTGAGTGATATTGCATTGTACGTAAGAACCACAAGTTCTTTATCCATTTTTCACTTTCTGCGATATTGAACTTGTACCATAAACGAGGTTCTTGTAAACAGAGCCGTCCCAAACTTTGGGGTGGCTGTGTCTTTTTGATTTTAATTTCCCTAAGCTATAGGACCATAAGTGGAAGTGCCCTAGGCTCTGTTGCTTTGTTTTTTAGATGTTTCAGGAAACACCATACACTTCTCCAGAGTGGCTGTTGGCAATTTACATCCCGCCCATCAGCATAAGAAGGCTCCCAGTTCTCCATGGCCTGTCGTGCCTTTATGGATTTTACACTTTTTTCAGATGGCCCTTTTGACCGGGGGGAAGTGAGACTTCATTGTAGTGCAGATTTCCTTTGCAAGTTTGCTTGGTTGGCCAAAAAGGGCGTATGCGTTTTTTCCTGAATATATTCAGGAAAAAACGCATACGCCCTTTTTGGCCAAGTGCATCATTGTCGAGTTTCTGACTCTCTTCATATGCTTTCAATGCAATTCCAGTCTACCTCCTGAAATCGGTTTCCTGCAATTCTGCCTTGCTTTCAATGCCTCTTCATAGCCTTACCTCAATATATTTTTAAAAATAGTTGGCCTTTATAACTCTGCAGGTTTTTGAATTGCAGTGGCCCTTAGCTCCATTTTTTAGCTCTTATTTTTGTGGTCTTGCCCCGTAACCACAGGATTCCTTGAAGCCCTATTTTTCTTCTGGGGCACCTTGCTGTGCCTTTGGTTAATTCTTCTTACTGATGTGATATTAGAGTGACATGTGCCCATTGAAACCGCTACAGCTAGTTTCTCACTGGTTCCCCCTATTCCCATTCATCCTCTGCACTAACTGCAGACTGTGCGATACCAGAACTTAAAGGCATTGACTCCATGTGGGGATGTTGTTAGTAAAGCGGCTGGAATGTCGATCCGGAGCCCCAGGAGAGGAAAAATGAGGTGCGTTTTAGAAACCTTTCCCGATCATATGGTATACCAGTCGCTGGGTTTCCCAAGCATGGTTTAGCTGTAGGAAGATTCCCTTCAACCTGGAGTGTTGGGACCCTTGGACTGAGTAGCATGAAGTATTGCATTAAACTTTCGGCAGTTGCTCACCAAAGCTCACCAATCCTGTCAGCCCCAAGTGTCCAGCCTTATGTCTTATCCAGCTGTGGGTTTATATGTGGTCAATCCAGGTTGCATCACAGCCCCTGAGCGAATTTTGTAAGAATTTTTCTCTCTTTCATTGTTTCAGCGTTTTGTTTTTAAAATTTATTTCTATAATGGGGTTTAGCTCCTTTTCACTGCTGTGTTTGTGCCGCTCTGCACACACTTGATTCCCTTATGGAGATATATCAATACATGGGTTTTAAGATTCTTATTCCTCAGATATATTTCTCTGCGGTGTATAGGGTGTGTTGAGGCCAGTTCATTGAGCAAGGTGTAGATCTTGTCTAATACCTATTTGGTTTATTGAACGGTATCTGTGCTAATTTCAAACTCTGGTTTTATGCATCACCCCACCTCTCCTTTCCCCTTAAGCTGACATAAGTGTGTTTTCTAAATGTGAGACACTGTTCTGTTCTGTAATTCATTTCTTGTGCAGCCATATTTACCCTCCCTCTATAAGTGATATCTTATGATATGTTTCTTTTTCTGTTTGACTTATTTCAAGTAGTATTATCGGACCTAAATCCACTCTTTATCCTTCTACTAGCCTTATTACATTGATTTCATGGTGAAGAGATATTCCATTGTACATAAGTACCACATCTTCTTTATCCATTGTTCTCTTTCCTGGGATATTTAAGGTGTACTGAAGTTGAGGTTCTTGTAAACAGAGTAGCCCTAAACTGTGGTGTGCTTGTGTCTTGTTGATTTTTAGACTTCCCTAGATATACTCCCATGATTGGAAGTGTCCTATGCTCTGTAGCTCTGTTTTTTAGATGATTTAGGAACCACCATACACTTCTCCAGAGTGGCTCTCGGCAGTTCACACACTGCCCATCAGCGTATAAAGGCTCCCTGTTCTCCATGGCCTGTCCTGCATTTCTGGTTTTTACAATTTTTTAGGATGACCCTTTTGACCGGTGGGAAGTGAGACTTCTTTGTTGTGCACATTTGCATTGCTTGCTTGCTTCGTTGCCCATAAAGTGCGTATGCGTTTTTTCCTGGATATAATCAGGAAAAAACGCATACGCCCTTTTGGGCCAACTGCATCATTGTCGAAATTCTGCCGCTTTTCATGTGCGTTAAAGACGAGTCCAATCTATCTCTTGAAATCTGTTTCTTGCAATTCTGTCTTGCATTCAGATCCTCTTCTTTGCCTTACCTCAACATATTTTTGGACGTTAGTTTTCATTTATAACTCTGCAGGTTTGTGAATTGCAGTGACCCTGAGCTCCATTTTTTAAGTTGCTCTTTTGTGAGCTGGCCTCAAACCCGCAGGATTGCTTCAGGCCCTATTTTGGCTCCGGCGAGGCAGGCTGAGCCTTTCTTTAATTCTTATTCTTAATGGGAAATTAGAGTGATATGTGCCCGTCCAAACCCCTACAACTCTTCTCTCATTGGTTCCCCCTCTTCCCGTTCATCCTCCTCACAATTTGCAAAATGTGTGAAACAGAAGTTTAAATGTGCTGATTCTCCAAGTGGGGAGATTCTAAGTAGCGTGGCTGGAATGGTGAACAGGAGCACCAGGAGAGGATAAATGAGGTGCATTTTAGACACATCTCCCGATCACATGGTGTACAGTTCTCTGGGTTTTCCATGCATGTTTTAGCTGTAGGAAGATCCCTTGAACCTGCAGATTTGGGACCCATTGAATGGGTACCAGGTAGTATTACTTTAAAGGGTGTGCATTTCCTCACCCAACCTCACATTTCTCTTAGCGTAAACAGTTTCCAGCCTTATGTCTCATCCTGCTGTGGGTCTAGATGTGTTCAATCCATGTTGCATCACCGTCCCTGAGGAAAAGTTGTAAGAGGTTTTCTCTGTCTCTCTGTCGTTTATTTTTTTCAATTTATTACTATATTGGTTACAGCTGATTTTCAAAGCTCTGTTTCTTGCTGCTGTACATCCACTTGATTCGCGTACAGAGAGACATCAATAAATTCTTTTTCAGATTCTTACCAGTCGTATATATTCTTTTCCGGTGACTTGAGTGTGCTGAGTGCAGTTCTTTTAGCTACCGTGTAGGCCTTGTTGATTATCAGTTTGGTATTTGGAATGGTATCTTTGCTAATTTCAACCTCCTGGATGATGCCTCACCCCTCCCCACCTTTCCCGTTTAGCAGCCTTATGCGTGTTTTCTACATATTTGACTATGTTTTTGTTTTGTAATTTATTTCATGTGTAGCCATTTTGGATTCCACCTTTAAGTGATATCTTATGATATGTGTCTTTTTCTTTTTGAATTCTGTCACTTAGAATGATCATACGTAACTCCTCCGGAGTTGTTACAACTGGCCATATTTCATTGATTTCCAGGCTGAATAATATTCCACTCTACCTAAGTACCACATCTCTATCCATTTTTCCCCTCCAGAGACATTTAAGTTATATCCTAGTCGAGGATCTTTTAAACAGAGAGGGGGTAAACATTGGGGTGCCTGTGTCCTCTCGATTTTTGTTTTTCCCAAGATATACGCCCATGAGTGCAAGTGCCCTATGCTCTGTAGCTCATTTTTTAGATGCTTTAGTAAACACAATACACTTCTCCAGAATGGCCGTTGGCAATATACATTTCCACTATAAGTCTCACAGGGCTCCCTCTTCTCGTTGCCCTGTCCTGCATTTCTGTTGTTTACGCTTTATGAGGATGGCTCTTCTGACTGATGCGAAGTGATATCTTTTGTAGTATTGACTTCCAGTGCCCACCTGTTTGGTTGGCTAAAAAAGTGTATGCCCTTTTCTTGAATATATACAGAAAAGAACGCATACACCCTTTTTGGCCAACTGCAATGTTGGCAATGTTCAGCTCCTTTTCTTGTGCTTAATGGCGAGTCCTTTCTACCTCCTCAAATCCCTTTCCTGCCATTCTCCCTTGCTTACAAGTCCTTTTCTCTGACTTTCCTCAAGACATTTTTCAGTGATGGATATTTTCAACTCTGCAGTTTTGTGAATTTTACTGCCCCTGAGTTCCATTGTTCAACTCGTGTTTATGGGAACTGGCCACAAAGCAGCGGGATTTCCTCAAGCCCTATACTGTTTCCATGGGCAACCCTAGCCTTTGGTCAATTCGTCTTCCTGATTGGAAATTAGAGTGACATGTGCCTGTCTGAACACCTAGGACTTGTCTCTCATTGTTCCTCATCCTTCCGCTTCATCCTCTGGACAAATTCCAAACTGTACGCAACAGGATGTTGACAGTGCTGACATCTCCAAGTGGGGAGACTGTTAGTAAAGACGCTGGAGGGGTGAACCCGAGCACCAGGAGATGAGGAGATGAGATGCCTTTTCCAAACTCTTCCCGATCAGACGGTATACCATCCTCTGGGTGTGACAGACATGTTTTAGCAGTAGGAAGAGTCCCATTCATGTAAGGAGAACACCAGGGTTTTTTCAAAATCAGTGTCTCCCCGAAACCCAAACTGGGGAAGTTTTTAAGCTACGGCTACACATATGTTCATTAAGGGCCTTGGGAAGTAGGCAGAGTCCAAACTTTAGATGATTGAAGTCTTCAGGGTCAGAAGCACTCACCACCAGCTTCCCTTAGGCTACACTTTAACTGTCATTGATAGATGATGTCAATAAAAATATCTATTCTTTTTCAGATTATTTCCCCTTATAGGTTATTGCAAAATGTTGAGTGTAGTTCCCTGTGCTATACAGTAGTTCCTTGTTGATGATCTATTTTATACATAGCAGTGTGTATGTGTTCATTCCAAACTGTTAATTTATCCCTCCTCCCACCTTTCCCCTTTGGTAATAATAAATTATAAGATTTTATACTTCTCAGAAATGGGGGAGCTGAAAGAGAGGTATCATTTTCAATGGAAAAACATTTAAAACAAGATTGAAGGTTTAACCAAGATTATTAGCTGTACATCCTTGGAAAGAAATCACTTCGTTTCTCTAATATTGACCTGACAAATAAGACAAACCTTTTCACTGAACTTGCTTATAAAAAGTGATGGAAATATCAAATGGAAGTGTTAAAAACATCTTATTTTACCCGAGCCTTATACACTGTTCTATGTTAACTACAGTTTGGCTCACACATCTGTTCATTGAGGTTACAATAGTCTCAATTTCTGTTACTGATCCTCCAGAGTGGACCCCAACAAGTGTCCCCCTGCCCAGTGTCATTGGGGCCAACAGATCGAGACTGAGTTTGGTTCACAAGCAAAGGAAACTTTATATTTTGATCAGAGAATGGAGAGGTGAGAGCATGCACTACCCCGTGGGCTGTGGGCTGGGCTGCTGTGTAGAGATCCTGTCAGAGTCAGTGGGAGGGAGGGAGGCGGCGGAGCTCTCGAGGGCCGGGTTGGCTGTAGCTCAGGCTCTATATCGTGGAGTCTGCACTGGGCCCCAGGAGCTGAGGTGTCGACCCAGCCATTCTGCACTAGGAAATCTGGTCTGAAGTGCCGGGTGTGGAACCTCTGCATGCGGGACCCTAGGAGCACGTGAAATTAGACAAAGCACAAAGGATAAAAAAGGTTAGACTTGACTTTATTGCCCAGATTCTATTTTTATCTCCCAGGGATTTTTAATGGGCTTTGCTGGGGACAAACCCCTCCTCTGCCTTTTGTCCCGTTCCTCATTCTTGGAGTGCTGAGGGTGCAGACCCTTCTTCTGTAACTGCTGAGTGCTGAGTTGGGAGCCCTCATACCCTGGGGCGAGGGTCAGAGCTTCTCCCCAGCAGCCTCCCGGTGACGTTGATTGTCCCCAGGACCCCTGCCTCCCTGCTCGTCCACCTGAGCACCAGCATTGGAAGTGTTATAGATTCTAATGACCTTTAAGGGTCCAGGAAAGAGATGTGCAGAGACGCTGTGGGGGCCGGTTTCACCCCGCCCCACATTTGTTCGGCCACCTTAGGCTGACCGTCTCTGCCAGCCTAGATGCTCTGACCAGTAGTCTGCGCTTTCTTCAATTAGGCCCCTGAATTAACGTACAAACAGCACCAGGTGTCAGAGCCCTGCCCGCTCAACTCCCAGACAGTCCAGGGTCAGTGGTGACCAAGGACCATGATGGCTACTGAGTCAACAGCCTTTTGAAGTAAACAGGAGTCCAGCCGGTCTTATTGGCCATCATCATCACGGTGTCTGTAGGCTTTTCTATGGTGACAGTGTGGTATACTGTTCCCCCGCCAAGATTATTACCTCCCCTCTGGGTGCAGTAAGTCCTGCAAGCAGTAGTCTACTCTTTTGGGACACACTCTTGTTGTTTTATGAGAGAAACTCCAGGTCAAGTGATGTTCACACGAGTCGTCATGGTGCCCTGTTGCCCCCGGTTATCTCTCTGGATGTTGGAGTTGGAGGGCCTCCTCACTCGAGGTCGGTGTGCCCACGGAGCGAACCCTGCAACTTCAGGGCATGGTTGGTGGTTAGGATCACCACGTGGGGTCCTTTTCCCTTAGGAGGGAGGTGGCCTTTTGGGCTGCTGATTTCCAGGTTTTTAGATACCGCCAGTATCTTGGCCAGATGTGGCAGTGGGCCAAGCCCCTTAGTGACCGTAGTTTATCCTACCTGGATGGCATTCTTGCATTGTTCCATTTCAAGTGGTCCCAGTTTTTGCACTAATTCTCCAATGGCGATTCACCTTTCACCGGGAATGTAAAGGTCAAAGGGTTTAGCTAAATTAGGGAGTTCCAGGGCAAGGGTCTGAATTGACTGCTCTTTCCATTCTTGAAAGGCCACTTCTGGATTCTATTCAAAAGGATCATCATCTTTTCCTTTCAGTGTTTCATATAGAGGCCCAGGTAGTAGACTGTGGTTAGGGATCCAGAAGCAGCAAACCCTGGCCTCCCCAGGAACCCCTAAGCTGTCTTCTAGTTTTAGAAAGGGGTAAGGCTGAAAATGGTTTCTTCCCTTTCCTGGGATGGGCTTCTCTGACCTTCTGTGAGAATGAAGCCCAGGCAGGTCACCGCAGTCTGTGATATTTGAGCTTTTTCTTGGACAACTTCTATCCTTTATTGGCTTGGTAGTTCAGAGGCCTCCTTAGTAGGGCTGGTGATCAGAATGTCGTCTGCATATTGAAGGAGGGTTTCCTTTTCCAGAGGTAGAACTTTTAGGTCTTTAGCTAAGCTTTCCCCAAAGATGGTGTGGGAATTTTTGCACCCTTGGGGCCAGACGGCCCGGAAGTATTGTTTTAGTTGTATGTTGAGTCCTGCCACTCACAAGCCAAAATTTCTTGTGACTCTGGGACTAATGGAATACAAAAGAAGGCATCATTGAAGACTAATACAGAATACCATGTCCTGGTGGTTGGTAGAATGACCAGCAGGGTGTAGGAATTAGGAGCAACTGGAGGTATATCCTCGGTGGCTTCACTGACTGTCCTGACATCCTTTACCAGGTCCCCAGCAGCCCATGGGGCTCTCGTGGTCAGACCAATCCCAGAATATGGAGCTCACCTGGGCAGGTACCCCACCCCCACCCCAGCCCACGGGGCTCTCGTGGTCAGGCCCCTCCCAGGATACAGAGCTACCCTTGCAGGTACCGTGGCAGGGCTGGGCACACAGGAACCGTGCACATAGCCCTCATTGCAGAGCACCCCCAGCTCACCTGTCGCTCAGAGCTGACACAGAGCACCTCAGAGCAGGACTTGAACTAACAAACAGCAGCTGCGACAGGTCTGTGACCCTGGGCATCACTCCGTGAGGCCTCCCTCCACCTGGTCTTCCAGAGACTTCCACTGCACCCGGGGCACCAGGCCTCTGTCTCCAACCACCACCCACCCCTCCTCTCCCTGACTCCTGGGTTCCTCTCATTAGGAGAGGGTTTTCTTGAAGTTGTCTCCCACTCATGGGCCAGATAAAATGATTAGAAAACAAGCCAAAGCTGCAGCCCCTTGTCTATCCTGACTCTCAGGAGCCCACACCTGTTCCTTGGACCTGGCCGGTTCAGCAAGTTCCATTTTCTGCAACTGTGAGCCCCTGAGGGGTGATGATTGGCTGACCTGGGCAGCCTTACCGTGCCGGCCAGCCCTCCCCAGGTGTGCCTGGGTTGAGATCAATATAAATACCACTCCAGGCAGCAAGAGCCCCTGCAGCCGTGCCTGACGCCATTTTCTCTGCCCTGTCAGCAGTCTCGGGGCTGGGCTGGTGGGAGGGAGTGAGAGGCCACGGCTTTGTGGGTGGCCCAGTGTGAGTGGGGCTCTGCTGGACTTTCTGCAGCAGTTGCCAGGCTGCCACCTGCTAAAGAAGAGGATGTGTCACCCATACCTGCTGCTGGAATTTCTCCCTGGGCAGAGGTGAGGAAGGAAAAAAGCAGTGGGGGCAGGGACAGGACGGGTATCTCAGGCAGGGAAATGGAAATCTTCCAGAAGAGCACCCAGGGCCAGGACCATCCTGGCTGGCCTGCAGGCACCAAGTCGGCCGGCATGCTGTCACTCGTGTGGCTCTATGGCCCTTCCTCTAGGCTTTCAAGTCCTTGTATATATTCAGGTGTTTTACCTGGGACGGGTGGGAATAGTTCAGCAGCAACTGGCCTGGGGCTCAGCTCACGTTTACTCACAGATGCCTCGGCACGGTGCCCCAGCTTTGCAATGAGGACGCTTGTTGCGTGGGGGCTGCTGGCTGAATGGGAGACGATTCCCCACCACTGACCAACTTCAGAATTGTTTACAACTGGAGCAAGTGCCCTGATACGGTTTTCCTCTGTGTAACTGGTGGGTTCTGTGTTTTTTTTCTCTTTTTCGTTTTTGGTTCAAGGTAGATTTTATTCCTCTTTTTTGTATTTACAGATATAAGCATGGAAATAATTTATTCATATAAATACATTTATGTGCAGGGAATAATTGTTTTTTCTGTTTTATTTTTTAAATTTTACTTCTTTTTAATTTTGAATTTTATTTTATATTTTTATACAGCAGGTTCTTATTGGTTATCTATTTTATACATATAAATGTATACATGCCAATCCCAGTCTCTCAACTCCTCCCACCACCACCCCCCCAACAGCTTTGCCCCCTTGTTGTCCATACGTTTGTTGTCTACATCTGTTGCTCTGTTTATGCCTTGCAAAATGGTTAATCTGTACAGTTTTTCTAGGTTCCACATATATGCATGAATATACAAGATTTGTTTTTCTCTTTCTGACTTACTTCACTCTGTATGACAGTCTCTAGATCCATCGACGTCTCTACAAATGACCCAATTTCATTCCTTTTCATGGCTTAGTAATATTCCATTTTATATATGTACCACAGCTTTATGCATTCGTCTGTCTGTGGGCATTTAGGTTGCTTCCATTACCTCGATATTGTAAATAGTGATGCAATGAACATTGCGGTGAATGACTCTTTTTGATTTATGGTTTTGTCTGGGTATATGTCCAGTACTGGGATTGCTGTATCCTATGGTAATTCTATTGTTAGTTTCTTAAGAAATTCCATATTGTTCTCCATAATGACTGTATCAATTTATATTCCCAACAATAGTGGAAGAGGGTTCCTTTTCTCCACACCCTTTCCAGCATTTTTTGTTTGTAGATTTTCAATGATGCCTATTCTACCAGGTGTGAGGTGATACCTCATTGTTGAATCCATTTCGTTGAGCAAGGGGTAGCTCTTGTCTATTACATATTTGGCTTATGGAACGGTATCTGTGCTAATTGCAAACTCTGCTTTTATGCAGCACCCCAACTCACCTTCCCCCTTAAGCAGGCATAAGTTGGTTTTCTAAACTTGAGACCCTGTTCTGTTTTGTAATTCAGTTCATGTGTAGCCAAGTTCACATTCCGTGTATTAGTGATACCTTATGATGTTTCTTTTTCTGTGTGACTTATTTCACTTAGAATCATCGTGCCTCAATCCACTCATTATGCTGGTACGGGCCTGGTGACATAGATTTCATTGCTGCGTGATACTGCATTATACGTAAGTACCACAAGTTCTTTATCCATTTGTCACTTTCTGTGATCTTGAACTTGTACGGTAAATGAGGTTCTTGTAAACAGAGGCGTCCCAAACTTTGGGGTGGCTGTGTCTTTTTGATTTTAATTTCCCTAAGCTATAGGACCATAAGTGGAAGTGCCCTAGGCTCTGTTGCTTTGTTTTTTAGATGTTTCAGGAAACACCATACACTTCTCCCAAGTGGTTGTTGGCAATTTACATCCCGCCCATCAGCATAACAAGGCTCCCAGTTCTCCATGGCCTGTCCTGCCTTTCTGGATTTTACACTTTTTTCAGATGGCCCTTTTGACCGGGGGGAAGTGAGACTTCATTGTAGTGCAGATTTCCTTTGCAAGTTTGCTTGGTTGGCCAAAAAGGGCGTATGCGTTTTTTCCTGAATATATTCAGGAAAAAACGCATACGCCCTTTTTGGCCAAGTGCATCATTGTGGACGTTCTGCCTCTTTTCCTATGCTTTCAATGCATTTCCAGTCTACCTCCTGAAATCGGTTTCCTGCAATTCTGCCCCGCTTTCTAGTTCTCTTGGCAGCCTTACTTCAGTCTATTTTTGGACGATAGCTGTCATTTATAACTCTGCAGGTTTGTGAATTACAGTGCCCCTGAGCTCCTTTCTTCAACTCGCTTTCTTGTGAGCTGGCCGCAACACCGCAGGATGGCTTCAGGCCCTAATCTGGTTCCGGCACGGCACGCTGAGCCTTTGGTTAATTCCTCTTCCTGGTGGGAAATGAGAGTCAAATTTGCCCGTCCAGGCACCTCCAGCTAGTCTCTCATTGGTTCTCGCTATTCCTGTTCATCTTCCGCAGAAATTGCAAACTGGGCCAAACAGCAGGTTAAAGGGACTGACTCTCCAAGTCGGGAGAGTGTTAGTAAAGCGTCTGGAATGTTGCACCCGAGTACCAGGGTACGAAAACTGAGACATATTTGAACACGTCTCCCGATCACATGGTTGATCATACTCTGGGTTCCACATGCATATTTTAGCTGAAGGAAGAATACCTTAAACCTGGGTAGTTGAAACCCGTGGAATGGGTACCATGCAATATGACTTCAAAGGGTCTTCATTTGCTCACCGAACCTCTGCAATCCTATCACTGCTGCGTTTATGCCCCTGTACACATGCTTGATTCTCTTTCGGAGACATAGCAATCCATAGGTTTTAAGATACTTACTAGTCAGGTACATTCTTAGGCGTTTAATATGGGGTGTTGAGTCCATTTCGTTGAGCAAGGAGTAGCTCTTGTCTATTCCATATTTGGCTTAAGGAACTTTATCTGTGCTCATTTCAATCTCTGGTTTTATGCAGCACCCCAACTCACCTTTACCCTTAAGCAAGCATAAGTTGGTTTTCTAAATTTGAGTCCCTGTTCTGTTCTGTAATTCAGTTCCTGTGTAGCCAAGTTTACATTCCGTGTATTACTGATATCTTATGATGTTTCTTTTTCTGTGTGACTTATTTCAGTTAGAATCATCATACCTGAATCCACTCATTGTGCTGCTAAGGGCCTGGTGACATAGATTTCATTGCTGAGTGATATTGCTTTGTAAGTAAATAACGCAACTTCTTTATCCATTTTTCACTTTCTGAGATGTTGAACTTGTACTGAAAACGAGGTTCTTGTAAACAGAGCCGTTCCAAACTTTGGGGTGGCTGTGTCTTTTTTATTTTAATTTCCCTAAGCCATAGGACCATAAGTGGAAGTGCCCTAGGCTCTGTTGCTTTGTTTTTTAGATGTTTCAGGAAACACCATACACTTCTCCCCAGTGGCTGTTGGCAATTTACATCCCGCCCATCAGCATAACAAGGCTCTCAGTTCTCCATGGCCTGTCCTGCCTTTCTGGATTTTACACTTTTTTCAGATGGCCCTTTTGACCAGGGGGAAGTGAGACTTCATTGTAGTGCAGATTTCCTTTGCAAGCTTGCTTGGTTGGCCAAAAAGGGCGTATGCGTTTTTTCCTGAATATATTCAGGAAAAAACGCATACGCCCTTTTTGGCCAAGTGCATCATTGTGGACGTTCTGCCTCTTTTCCTATGCTTTCAATGCAATTCCAGTCTACCTCCTGAAATCGGTTTCCTGCAATTCTGCCCCGCTTTCAAGTCCTCTTGGCAGCCTTACTTCAGTATATTTTTGGACGATAGCTGTCATTTATAACTCTGCAGGTTTGTGAATTACAGTGCCCCTGAGCTCCTTTCTTCAACTCGCTTTCTTGTGAGCTGGCCGCAACACCGCAGGATGGCTTCAGGCCCTAATCTGGTTCCGGCACGGCACGCTGAGCCTTTGGTTAATTCCTCTTCCTGGTGGGAAATGAGAGTTAAATTTGCCCGTCCAGACACCTCCAGCTAGTCTCTCATTGGTTCTCCCTATTCCTGTTCATCTTCCGCAGAAATTGTAAACTTGGCCAAACAGGAGGTTAAAGGCGCTGACTCTCCAAGTGGGGAGAGTGTTAGTAAAGCGTGTGGAATGTTGCACCCGAGTACCAGGGGAGGGAAACTGAGACATATTTGAACACGTCTCCCGTTCACACGGTTGATCATACTCTGGGTTCCACATGCATGTTTTAGCTGAAGAAAGAATACCTTAAACCTGGAGAGTTGAGACCCGTGGAATGGGTACCATGCAATATGACTTCAAAGGGTCTTCATTTGCTCACAGAATCTCTCCAATCCTATCACTGCTGCGTTTATGACCCTTGTACACACGCTTGATTCTCTTTTGGAGACATAGCAATCCATAGGTTTTAAGATACTTACTAGTCAGGTATATTCTTAGGCGTTTAATATGGGGTGTTGAGTCCATTTCGTTGAGCAAGGAGTAGCTCTTGTCTATTCCATATTTGGCTTAAGGAACTTTATCTGTGCTCATTTCAATCTCTGGTTTTATGCAGCACCCCAACTCACCTTTCCACTTAAGCCAGCATAAGTTGGTTTTCTAAATTTGAGACCCTGTTCTGTTTTGTAATTCAGTTCCTCTGTAGCCAAGTTTACATTCCATGTATTAGTGATATTTTTTGATGTTTCTTATTCTATGTGACTTATTTCAGTTAGAATCACCATACCCGAATCCACTCATTGTGCTGCTACGGGCCTGGTGACATAGATTTCATTGCTGAGTGATATTGCATTGTACGTGAGTACCACAACTTCTTTATCCATTTTTCACTTTCTGTGATATTGAACTTGTACTGTAAACGAGGTTCTTGTAAACAGAGGCGTCCCAAACTTTGGGGTGGCTGTGTCTTTTTGATTTTAATTTCCCTAAGCTATAGGACCATAAGTGGAAGTGCACTAGGCTCTGTTGCTTTGCTTTTTAGATGTTTCAGGAAACACCATACACTTCTCCCGAGTGGCTGTTGGCAATTTACCTCCCGTCCATCAGCATAACAAGGCTCCCAGTTCTCCATGTCCTGTCCTCCCTTTCTGGATTTTACACTTTTTTCAGATGGCCCTTTTGACCGGGGGGAAGTGAGACTTCATTGTAGTGCAGATTTCCTTTGCAAGTTTGCTTGGTTGGCCAAAAAGGGCGTATGCGTTTTTTCCTGAATATATTCAGGAAAAAACGCATACGCCCTTTTTGGCCAAGTGCATCATTGTGGACGTTCTGCCTCTTTTCCTATGCTTTCAATGCAATTCCAGTCTACCTCTTGAAATCGGTTTCCTGCAATTCTGCCCCGCTTTCAAGTCCTCTTGGCAGCCTTACTTCAGTATATTTTTGGACGATAGCTGTCATTTATAACTCTGCAGGTTTGTGAATTACAGTGCCCCTGAGCTCCTTTCTTCAACACGCTTTCATTTGAGCTGGCCGCAACACCGCAGGATGGCTTCAGGCCCTAATCTGGTTCCGGCACGGCACGCTTAGCCTTTGGTTAATTCCTCTTCCTGGTGGGAAATGAGAGTTAAATTTGCCCGTCCAGACACCTCCAGCTAGTCTCTCATTGGTTCTCCCTATTCCTGTTCATCTTCCGCAGAAATTGTAAACTGGGCCAAACAGGAGGTTAAAGGCGCTGACTCTCCAAGTCGGGAGAGTGTTAGTAAAGGGTCTGGAATGTTGCACCCGAGTACCAGGGGAGGAAAACTGAGACATATTTGAACACGTCTCCCGTTCACACGGTTGATCGTACTCGGGGTTCCACATGCATGTTTTAGCTGAAGGAAGAATACCTTAAACCTGGAGAGTTGAGACCCGTGTAATGGGTACCATGCAATATGACTTCAAAGGGTCTTCATTGCTCACCGAACCTCTCCAATCCTATCACTGCTGCGTTCATGACCCTGTACACATGCTTGATTCCCCTCGGAGACATAGCAATCCATAGGTTTTAAGATACTTACTAGTCAGGTACATTCTTAGGCGTTTAATATGCGGTGTTGAGTCCATTTCGTTGAGCAAGGAGTAGCTCTTGTCTATTCCATATTTGGCTTAAGGAACTTTATCTGTGCTCATTTCAATCTCTGGTTTTATGCAGCACCCCAACTCACCTTTCCCCTTAAGCAAGCATAAGTTGGTTTTCTAAATTTGAGACCCTGTTCTGTTCTGTAATTCAGTTCCTGTGTAGCCAAGTTTACATTCCGTGTATTACTGATATCTTATGATGTTTCTTTTTCTGTGTGACTTATTTCAGTTAGAATCATCATACCTGAATCCACTCATTGTTCTGCTAAGGGCCTGATGACATAGATTTCATTGCTGAGTGATATTGCTTTGTAAGTAAATACCACAAGTTCTTTATCCATTTTTCACTTTCTGCGATGTTGAACTTGTACTGTAAACGAGGTTCTTGTAAACGGAGGCGTCCCAAACTTTGGGGTGGCTGTGTCTTTTTGATTTTAATTTCCCTAAGCTATAGGACCATAAGTGGAAGTGCCCTAGGCTCTGTTGCTTTGTTTTTTAGATGTTTCAGGAAACACCATACACTTCTCCCGAGTTTCTTTTGGCAATTTACATCCCGCCCATCAGCATAACAAGGCTCCCAGTTCTCCATGGCCTGTCCTAACTTTCTGGATTTTACACTTTTTTCAGATGGCCCTTTTGACCGGGGGGAAGTGAGACTTCATTGTAGTGCAGATTTCCTTTGCAACCTTGCTTGGTTGGCCAAAAAGGGCGTATGCGTTTTTTCCTGAATATATTCAGGAAAAAACGCATACGCCCTTTTTGGCCAAGTGCATCATTGTGGACGTTCTGCCTCTTTTCCTATGCTTTCAATGCAATTCCAGTCTACCTCCTGAAATCGGTTTCCTGCAATTCTGCCCCGCTTTCAAGTCCTCTTGGCAGCCTTACTTCAGTCTATTTTTGGACGATAGCTGTCATTTATAACTCTGCAGGTTTGTGAATTACAGTGCCCCTGAGCTCCTTTCTTCAACTCGCTTTCTTGTGACCTGGCCGCAACACCGCAGGATGGCTTCAGGCCCTAATCTGGTTCCGGCACGGCACGCTGATCCTTTGGTTATTTCCTCTTCCTGGTGGGAAATGAGAGTTAAATTTGCCCGTCCAGACACCTCCAGCTAGTCTCTCATTGGTTCTCGCTATTCCTGTTCATCTTCCGCAGAAATTGCAAACTGGGCCAAACAGGAGGTTAAAGGCGCTGACTCTCCAAGTGGGGAGAGTGTTAGTAAAGCGTCTGGAATGTTGCACCCGAGTACCAGGGGAGGAAAACTGAGACATATTTGAACACGTCTCCCGTTCACATGGTTGATCATACTCTGGGTTCCACATGCAGGTTTTAGCTGAAGGAAGAATACCTTAAACCTGGAGAGTTAAGACCCGTGTAATGGGTACCATGCAATATGACTTCAAAGGGTCTTCATTGGCTCACCGAACCTCTCCAATCCTATCACTGCTGCGTTTATGCCCCTGTACACATGCTTGATTCTCTTTCGGAGACATAGCAATCCATAGGTTTTAAGATACTTACTAGTCAGGTACATTCTTAGGCGTTTAATATGGGGTGTTGAGTCCATTTCGTTGAGCAAGGAGTAGCTCTTGTCTATTCCATATTTGGCTTAAGGAACTTTATCTGTGCTCATTTCAATCTCTGGTTTTATGCAGCACCCCAACTCACCTTTCTCCTTAAGCAAGCATAAGTTGGTTTTCTAAATTTGAGACCCTGTTCTGTTCTGTAATTCAGTTCCTGTGTAGCCAAGTTTCCATTCCGTGTATTACTGATATCTTATGATGTTTCTTTTTCTGTGTGACTTATTTCAGTTAGAATCATCATACCTGAAGCCACTCATTGTGCTGCTAAGGGCCTGATGACAAAGATTTCATTGCTGAGTGATATTGCTTTGTAAGTAAATACCACAACTTCTTTATCCATTTTTCACTTTCTGTGATATTGAACTTGTACTGTACACGAGGTTCTTGTAAACAGAGCCGTTCCAAACTTTGGGGTGGCTGTGTCTTTTTGATTTTAATTTCCCTAAGCTATAGGACCATAAGTGGAAGTGCCCTAGGTTCTGTTGCTTTGTTTTTTAGATGTTTCAGGAAACACCATACACTTCTCCCAAGTGGTTGTTGGCAATTTACATCCCGCCCATCAGCATAACAAGGCTCCCAGTTCTCCATGGCCTGTCCTGCCTTTCTGGATTTTACACTTTTTTCAGATGGCCCTTTTGACCGGGGGGAAGTGAGACTTCATTGTAGTGCAGATTTCCTTTGCAAGTTTGCTTGGTTGGCCAAAAAGGGCGTATGCGTTTTTTCCTGAATATATTCAGGAAAAAACGCATACGCCCTTTTTGGCCAAGTGCATCATTGTGGACGTTCTGCCTCTTTTCCTATGCTTTCAATGCATTTCCAGTCTACCTCCTGAAATCGGTTTCCTGCAATTCTGCCCCACTTTCTAGTTCTCTTGGCAGCCTTACTTCAGTATATTTTTGAACGATAGCTGTCATTTATAACTCTGCAGGTTTGTGAATTACAGTGCCCCTGAGCTCCTTTCTTCAACTCGCTTTCTTGTGACCTGGCCGCAACACCGCAGGATGGCTTCAGGCCCTAATCTGGTTCCGGCACGGCATGCTGAGCCTTTGGTTAATTCCTCTTCCTGGTGGGAAATGAGAGTTAAATTTGCCCGTCCAGACACCTCCAGCTAGTCTCCCATTGGTTCTCCCTATTCCTGTTCATCTTCCGCAGAAATTGCAAACTGGGCCAAACAGGAGGTTAAAGGGACTGACTCTCCAAGTCGGGAGAGTGTTAGTAAAGCGTCTGGAATGTTGCACCCGAGTACCAGGGGAGGAAAACTGAGACATATTTGAACACGTCTCCCGTTCACATGGTTGATCATACTCTGGGTTCCACATGCATGTTTTAGCTGAAGAAAGAATACCTTAAACCTGGAGAGTTGAGACCCGTGTAATGGATACCATGCAATATGACTTCAAAGGGTCTTCATTTGCTCACCGAACCTCTCCAATCCTATCACTGCTGCGTTTATGCCCCTGTACACACGCTTGATTCTCTTTTGGAGACATAGCAATCCATAGGTTTTAAGATACTTACTAGTCAGGTACATTCTTAGGCGTTTAATATGGGGTGTTGAGTCCATTTCGTTGAGCAAGGAGTAGCTCTTGTCTATTCCATATTTGGCTTAAGGACCTTTATCTGTGCTCATTTCAATCTCTGGTTTTATGCAGCACCCCAACTCACCTTTCCCCTTAACCAAGCATAGGTTGGTTTTCTAAATTTGAGACCCTGTTCTGTTTTGGAATGCAGTTCCTGTGTAGCCAAGTTTACATTCCGTGTATTAGTGATATCTTATGATGTTTCTTTTTCTGTGTGACTTATTTCAGTTAGAATCATCGTACCTGAATCCACTCATTATGCTGCTATGGGCCTGTTGACATAGATTTCATTGCTTAGTGATACTGCATTGTACGTAAGTACCACAAGTTCTTTATCCATTTTTCACTTTCTGTGATATTGAACTTGTACGGTAAACGAGGTTCTTGTAAACGGAGGCGTCCCAAACTTTGGGGTGGCTGTGTCTTTTTGATTTTAATTTCCCTAAGCTATAGGACCATAAGTGGAAGTGCCCTAGGCTCTGTTGCTTTGTTTTTTAGATGTTTCAGGAAACACCATACACTTCTCCTGAGTGTCTGTTGGCAATTTACATCCCGCCCATCAGCATAACAAGGCTCCCAGTTCTCCATGGCCTGTCCTGCCTTTTTGGATTTTACACTTTTTTCAGATGGACCTTTTGACCGGGGAGAAGTGAGACTTCATTGTAGTGCAGATTTCCTTTGCAAGTTTGCTTGGTTGGCCAAAAAGGGCGTATGCGTTTTTTCCTGAATATATTCAGGAAAAAACGCATACGCCCTTTTTGGCCAAGTGCATCATTGTGGACGTTCTGCCTCTTTTCCTATGCTTTCAATGCAATTCCAGTCTACCTCCTGAAATTGGTTTCCTGCAATTCTGCCCCGCTTTCAAGTCCTCTTGGCAGCCTTACTTCAGTCTATTTTTGGACGATAGCTGTCATTTATAAGTCTGCAGGTTTGTGAATTACAGTGCCCCTGAGCTCCTTTCTTCAACTCGCTTTCTTGTGACCTGGCCGCAACACCGCAGGATGGCTTCAGGCCCTAATCTGGTTCCGGCACGGCATGCTGAGCCTTTGGTTAATTCCTCTTCCTGGTGGGAAATGAGAGTTAAATTTGCCCGTCCAGACACCTCCAGCTAGTCTCCCATTGGTTCTCCCTATTCCTGTTCATCTTCCGCAGAAATTGCAAACTGGGCCAAACAGGAGGTTAAAGGGACTGACTCTCCAAGTCGGGAGAGTGTTAGTAAAGCGTCTGGAATGTTGCACCCGAGTACCACGGGAGGAAAACTGAGACATATTTGAACACGTCTCCCGATCACATGGTTGATCATACTCTGGGTTCCACATGTATGTTTTAGCTGAAGGAAGAATACCTTAAACCTGGGTAGTTGAAACCCATGGAATGGGTACCATGCAATATGACTTCAAAGGGTCTTCATTTGCTCACCGAACCTCTCCAATCCTATCACTGCTGCGTTTATGCCCCTGTACACACGCTTGATTCTCTTTTGGAGACATAGCAATCCATAGGTTTTAAGATACTTACTAGTCAGGTACATTCTTAGGCGTTTAATATGGGGTGTTGAGTCCATTTCGTTGAGCAAGGAGTAGCTCTTGTCTATTCCATATTTGGCTTAAGGACCTTTATCTGTGCTCATTTCAATCTCTGGTTTTATGCAGCACCCCAACTCACCTTTCCCCTTAACCAAGCATAAGTTGGTTTTCTAAATTTGAGACCCTGTTCTGTTTTGGAATGCAGTTCCTGTGTAGCCAAGTTTACATTCCGTGTATTAGTGATATCTTATGATGTTTCTTTTTCTGTGTGACTTATTTCAGTTAGAATCATCGTACCTGAATCCACTCATTATGCTGCTATGGGCCTGTTGACATAGATTTCATTGCTGAGTGATACTGCATTGTACGTAAGTACCACAAGTTCTTTATCCATTTTTCACTTTCTGTGATATTGAACTTGTACGGTAAACGAGGTTCTTGTAAACGGAGGCGTCCCAAACTTTGGGGTGGCTGTGTCTTTTTGATTTTAATTTCCCTAAGCTATAGGACCATAAGTGGAAGTGCCCTAGGGTTTGTTGCTTTGTTTTTTAGATGTTTCAGGAAACACCATACACTTCTCCTGAGTGTCTGTTGGCAATTTACATCCCGCCCATCAGCATAACAAGGCTCCCAGTTCTCCATGGCCTGTCCTGCCTTTTTGGATTTTACACTTTTTTCAGATGGACCTTTTGACCGGGGAGAAGTGAGACTTCATTGTAGTGCAGATTTCCTTTGCAAGTTTGCTTGGTTGGCCAAAAAGGGCGTATGCGTTTTTTCCTGAATATATTCAGGAAAAAACGCATACGCCCTTTTTGGCCAAGTGCATCATTGTGGACGTTCTGCCTCTTTTCCTATGCTTTCAATGCAATTCCAGTCTACCTCCTGAAATCGGTTTCCTGCAATTCTGCCCCACTTTCAAGTCCTCTTGGCAGCCTTACTTCAGTCTATTTTTGGACGATAGCTGTCATTTATAAGTCTGCAGGTTTGTGAATTACAGTGCCCCTGAGCTCCTTTCTTCAACTCGCTTTCTGTTGAGCTGGCCGCAACACCACAGGATGTCTTCAGGCTCTAATCTGGTTCTGGCACGGCACGCTGAGCCTTTGGTTAATTCCTCTTCCTGGTGGGAAATGAGAGTTAAATTTGCCCATCCAGACACCTCCAGCTAGTCTCTCATTGGTTCTCGCTATTCCTCTTCATCTTCCACAGAAATTGCAAACTGGGCCAAACAGGAGGTTAAAGGGACTGACTCTCCAAGTGGGGAGAGTGTTAGTAAAGCGTCTGGAATGTTGCACCCGAGAACCAGGGTACGAAAACTGAGACATATTTGAACACGTCTCCCGATCACATGGTTGATCATACTCTGGGTTCCACATGCATGTTTTAGCTGAAGGAAGAATACCTAAAACCTGGGTAGTTGAAACCCGTGTAATGGGTACCATGCAATATGACTTCAAAGGGACTTCATTTGCTCACCGAACCTCTCCAATCCTATCACTGCTGCGTTTATGCCCCTGTACACATGCTTGTTTCTCTTTCGGAGACATTGCAATCTATAGGTTTTAAGATACTTACTAGTCAGGTACATTCATAGGCGTTTAATATGCGGTGTTGAGTCCATTTCGTTGAGCAAGGAGTAGCTCTTGTCTATTCCATATTTGGCTTAAGGAACTTTATCTGTGCTCATTTCAATCTCTGGTTTTATGCAGCACCCCAACTCACCTTTCCCCTTAAGCAAGCATAAGTTGGTTTTCTAAATTTGAGACCCTGTTCTGTTCTGTAATTCAGTTCCTGTGTAGCCAAGTTTACATTCCGTGTATTAGTGATATCTTATGATGTTTCTTTTTCTGTGTGACTTATTTCAGTTAGAATCATCATACCTGAATCCACTCATTGTTCTTCTAAGGGTGTGATGACATAGATTTCATTCCTGAGTGATATTGCTTTGTAAGTAAATACCACAACTTCTTTATCCATTTTTCACTTTCTGCGATGTTGAACTTGTACTGTAAACGAGGTTCTTGTAAACAGACGCGTCCCAAACTTTGGGGTGGCTGTGTCTTTTTGATTTTAATTTCCCTAAGCTATAGGACCATAAGTGGCAGTGCCCTAGGCTCTGTTGCTTTGTTTTTTAGATGTTTCAAGAAACACCATACACTTCTCCCGAGTGTCTGTTGGCAATTTACATCCCGCCCATCAGCATAACAAGGCTCCCAGTTCTCCATGGCCTGTCCTGCCTTTCTGGATTTTACACTTTTTTCAGATGGCCCTTTTGACCGGGGGGAAGTGAGACTTCATTGTAGTGCAGATTTCCTTTGCAAGTTTGCTTGGTTGGCCAAAAAGGACGTATGCGTTTTTTCCTGAATATATTCAGGAAAAAACGCATACGCCCTTTTTGGCCAAGTGCATCATTGTGGACGTTCTGCCTCTTTTCCTATGCTTTCAATGCAATTCCAGTCTACCTCCTGAAATCGGTTTCCTGCAATTCTGCCCCGCTTTCAAGTCCTCTTGGCAGCCTTACTTCAGTCTATTTTTGGACGATAACTGTCATTTATAACTCTGCAGGTTTGTGAATTACAGTGCCCCTGAGCTCCTTTCTTCAACTCGCTTTCTTGTGAGCTGGCCGCAACACCGCAGGATGGCTTCAGGCCCTAATCTTGTTCCGGCACGGCACGCTGAGCCTTTGGTTAATTCCTCTTCCTGGTGGGAAATGAGAGTTAAATTTGCCTGTCCAGACACCTCCAGCTAGCCTCTCATTGGTTCTCGCTATTCCTGTTCATCTTCCGCAGAAATTGCAAACTGGGCCAAACGGGAGGTTAAAGGCGCTGACTCTCCAAGTTGGGAGAGTGTTAGTAAAGCGTCTGGAATGTTGCACCCGAGTACCAGGGGAGGGAAACTGAGACATATTTGAACACGTCTCCCGTTCACATGGTTGATCATACTCTGGGTTCCACATGCATGTTTTAGCTGAAGGAAGAATACCTTAAACCTGGAGAGTTGAGACCCGTGTAATGGGTACCATGCAATATGACTTCAAAGGGTCTTCATTTGCTCACCGAACCTCTCCAATCCTATCACTGCTGCCTTTATGCCCCTGTACACATGCTTGATTCTCTTTTGGAGACATAGCAATCCATAGGTTTTAAGATACTTACTAGTCAGGTACATTCTTAGGCGTTTAATATGGGGTGTTGAGTCCATTTCGTTGAGCAAGGAGTAGCTCTTGTCTATTCCATATTTGGCTTAAGGAACTTTATCTGTGCTCATTTCAATCTCTGGTTTTATGCAGCACCCCAACTCACCTTTCCCCTTAACCAAGCATAATTTGGTTTTCTAAATTTGAGACCCTGTTCTGTTTTGGAATGCAGTTCCTGTGTAGCCAAGTTTACATTCCGTGTATTAGTGATATCTTATGATGTTTCTTTTTCTGTGTGACTTATTTCAGTTAGAATCATCGTACCTGAATCCACTCATTATGCTGCTATGGGCCTGATGACATAGATTTCATTGCTGAGTGATACTGCATTGTACGTAAGTACCACAAGTTCTTTATTCATTTTTCACTTTCTGTGATATTGAACTTCTACGGTAAACGAGGTTCTTGTAAACGGAGGCGTCCCAAACTTTGGGGTGGCTGTGTCTTTTTGATTTTAATTTCCCTAAGCTATAGGACCATAAGTGGAAGTGCCCTAGGGTCTGTTGCTTTGTTTTTTAGATGTTTCAGGAAACACCATACACTTCTCCTGAGTGTCTGTTGGCAATTTACATCCCGCCCATCAGCATAACAAGGCTCCCAGTTCTCCATGGCCTGTCCTGCCTTTCTGGATTTTACACTTTTTTCAGATGGACCTTTTGACCGGGGGGAAGTGAGACTTCATTGTAGTGCAGATTTCCTTTGCAAGTTTGCTTGGTTGGCCAAAAAGGGCGTATGCGTTTTTTCCTGAATATATTCAGGAAAAAACGCATACGCCCTTTTTGGCCAAGTGCATCATTGTGGACGTTCTGCCTCTTTTCCTATGCTTTCAATGCAATTCCAGTCTACCTCCTGAAATCGGTTTCCTGCAATTCTGCCCCGCTTTCAAGTCCTCTTGGCAGCCTTACTTCAGTCTATTTTTGGACGATAGCTGTCATTTATAACTCTGCAGGTTTGTGAATTACAGTGCCCCGAGCTCCTTTCTTCAACTCGCTTTCTTTTGAGCTGGCCGCAACACCACAGGATGTCTTCAGGCTCTAATCTGGTTCCGGCATGGCACGCTGAGCCTTTGGTTAATTCCTCTTCCTGGTGGGAAATGAGAGTTAAATTTGCCCATCCAGACACCTCCAGCTAGTCTCTCATTGGTTCTCGCTATTCCTGTTCATCTTCCACAGAAATTGCAAACTGGGCCAAACAGGAGGTTAAAGGGACTGACTCTCCAAGTGGGGAGAGTGTTAGTAAAGTGTCTGGAATGTTGCACCCGAGTACCAGGGTATGAAAACTGAGACATATTTGAACACGTCTCCCGATCACATGGTTGATCATACTCTGGGTTCCACATGCATGTTTTAGCTGAAGGAAGAATACCTAAAACCTGGGTAGTTGAAACCCGTGTAATGGGTACCATGCAATATGACTTCAAAGGGACTTCATTTGCTCACCGAACCTCTCCAATCCTATCACTGCTGCGTTTATGCCCCTGTACACATGCTTGTTTCTCTTTCGGAGACATTGCAATCTATAGGTTTTAAGATACTTACTAGTCAGGTACATTCATAGACGTTTAATATGCGGTGTTGAGTCCATTTCGTTGAGCAAGGAGTAGCTCTTGTCTATTCCATATTTGGCTTAAGGAACTTTATCTGTGCTCATTTCAATCTCTGGTTTTATGCAGCACCCCAACTCACCTTTCCCCTTAAGCAAGCATAAGTTGGTTTTCTAAATTTGAGACCCTGTTCTGTTCTGTAATTCAGTTCCTGTGTAGCCAAGTTTTCATTCCATGTATTAGTGATATCTTATGATGTTTCTTTTTCTGTGTGACTTATTTCAGTTAGAATCATCATACCTGAATCCACTCATTGTGCTGCTAAGGGTGTGATGACATAGATTTCATTCCTGAGTGATATTGCTTTGTAAGTAAATACCACAACTTCTTTATCCATTTTTCACTTTCTGCGATGTTGAACTTGTACTGTAAACGAGGTTCTTGTAAACAGACGCGTCCCAAACTTTGGGGTGGCTGTGTCTTTTTGATTTTAATTTCCCTAAGCTATAGGACCATAAGTGGCAGTGCCCTAGGCTCTGTTGCTTTGTTTTTTAGATGTTTCAGGAAACACCATACACTTCTCCCGAGTGTCTGTTGGCAATTTACATCCCGCCCATCAGCATAACAAGGCTCCCAGTTCTCCATGGCCTGTCCTGCCTTTCTGGATTTTACACTTTTTTCAGATGGCCCTTTTGACCGGGGGGAAGTGAGACTTCATTGTAGTGCAGATTTCCTTTGCAAGTTTGCTTGGTTGGCCAAAAAGGACGTATGCGTTTTTTCCTGAATATATTCAGGAAAAAACGCATACGCCCTTTTTGGCCAAGTGCATCATTGTGGACGTTCTGCCTCTTTTCCTATGCTTTCAATGCAATTCCAGTCTACCTCCTGAAATCGGTTTCCTGCAATTCTGCCCCGCTTTCAAGTCCTCTTGGCAGCCTTACTTCAGTCTATTTTTGGACGATAGCTGTCATTTATAACTCTGCAGGTTTGTGAATTACAGTGCCCCTGAGCTCCTTTCTTCAACTCGCTTTCTTGTGAGCTGGCCGCAACACCGCAGGATGGCTTCAGGCCCTAATCTGGTTCCGGCACGGCACGCTGAGCCTTTGGTTAATTCCTCTTCCTGGTGGGAAATGAGAGTTAAATTTGCCTGTCCAGACACCTCCAGCTAGCCTCTCATTGGTTCTCGCTATTCCTGTTCATCTTCCGCAGAAATTGCAAACTGGGCCAAACGGGAGGTTAAAGGCGCTGACTCTCCAAGTTGGGAGAGTGTTAGTAAAGCGTCTGGAATGTTGCACCCGAGTACCAGGGGAGGGAAACTGAGACATATTTGAACACGTCTCCCGTTCACATGGTTGATCATACTCTGGGTTCCACATGCATGTTTTAGCTGAAGGAAGAATACCTTAAACCTGGAGAGTTGAGACCCGTGGAATGGGTACCATGCAATATGACTTCAAAGGGTCTTCATTTGCTCACCGAACCTCTCCAATCCTATCACTGCTGCGTTTATGCCCCTGTACACATGCTTGATTCTCTTTTGGAGACATAGCAATCCATAGGTTTTAAGATACTTACTAGTCAGGTACATTCTTAGGCGTTTAATATGGGGTGTTGAGTCCATTTCGTTGAGCAAGGAGTAGCTCTTGTCTATTCCATATTTGGCTTAAGGAACTTTATCTGTGCTCATTTCAATCTCTGGTTTTATGCAGCACCCCAACTCACCTTTCCCCTTAACCAAGCATAAGTTGGTTTTCTAAATTTGAGACCCTGTTCTGTTTTGGAATGCAGTTCCTGTGTAGCCAAGTTTACATTCCGTGTATTAGTGATATCTTATGATGTTTCTTTTTCTGTGTGACTTATTTCAGTTAGAATCATCGTACCTGAATCCACTCATTATGCTGCTATGGGCCTGATGACATAGATTTCATTGCTGAGTGATACTGCATTGTACGTAAGTACCACAAGTTCTTTATCTATTTTTCACTTTCTGTGATATTGAACTTCTACGGTAAACGAGGTTCTTGTAAACGGAGGCGTCCCAAACTTTGGGGTGGCTGTGTCTTTTTGATTTTAATTTCCCTAAGCTATAGGACCATAAGTGGAAGTGCCCTAGGGTCTGTTGCTTTGTTTTTTAGATGTTTCAGGAAACACCATACACTTCTCCTGAGTGTCTGTTGGCAATTTACATCCCGCCCATCAGCATAACAAGGCTCCCAGTTCTCCATGGCCTGTCCTGCCTTTCTGGATTTTACACTTTTTTCAGATGGACCTTTTGACCGGGGGGAAGTGAGACTTCATTGTAGTGCAGATTTCCTTTGCAAGTTTGCTTGGTTGGCCAAAAAGGGCGTATGCGTTTTTTCCTGAATATATTCAGGAAAAAACGCATACGCCCTTTTTGGCCAAGTGCATCATTGTGGACGTTCTGCCTCTTTTCCTATGCTTTCAATGCAATTCCAGTCTACCTCCTGAAATCGGTTTCCTGCAATTCTGCCCCGCTTTCAAGTCCTCTTGGCAGCCTTACTTCAGTCTATTTTTGGACGATAGCTGTCATTTATAACTCTGCAGGTTTGTGAATTACAGTGCCCCGAGCTCCTTTCTTCAACTCGCTTTCTTTTGAGCTGGCCGCAACACCGCAGGATGTCTTCAGGCTCTAATCTGGTTCCGGCATGGCACGCTGAGCCTTTGGTTAATTCCTCTTCCTGGTGGGAAATGAGAGTTAAATTTGCCCATCCAGACACCTCCAGCTAGTCTCTCATTGGTTCTCGCTATTCCTGTTCATCTTCCACAGAAATTGCAAACTGGGCCAAACAGGAGGTTAAAGGGACTGACTCTCCAAGTGGGGAGAGTGTTAGTAAAGTGTCTGGAATGTTGCACCCGAGTACCAGGGTATGAATACTAAGACATATTTGAACACGTCTCCCGATCACATGGTTGATCATACTCTGGGTTCCACATGCATGTTTTAGCTGAAGGAAGAATACCTAAAACCTGGGTAGTTGAAACCCGTGTAATGGGTACCATGCAATATGACTTCAAAGGGACTTCATTTGCTCACCGAACCTCTCCAATCCTATCACTGCTGCGTTTATGCCCCTGTACACATGCTTGTTTCTCTTTCGGAGACATTGCAATCTATAGGTTTTAAGATACTTACTAGTCAGGTACATTCATAGGCGTTTAATATGCGGTGTTGAGTCCATTTCGTTGAGCAAGGAGTAGCTCTTGTCTATTCCATATTTGGCTTAAGGAACTTTATCTGTGCTCATTTCAATCTCTGGTTTTATGCAGCACCCCAACTCACCTTTCCCCTTAAGCAAGCATAAGTTGGTTTTCTAAATGTGAGACCCTGTTCTGTTCTGTAATTCAGTTCCTGTGTAGCCAAGTTTTCATTCCATGTATTAGTGATATCTTATGATGTTTCTTTTTCTGTGTGACTTATTTCAGTTAGAATCATCATACCTGAATCCACTCATTGTTCTTCTAAGGGTGTGATGACATAGATTTCATTCCTGAGTGATATTGCTTTGTAAGTAAATACCACAACTTCTTTATCCATTTTTCACTTTCTGCGATGTTGAACTTGTACTGTAAACGAGGTTCTTGTAAACAGAGGCGTCCCAAACTTTGGGGTGGCTGTGTCTTTTTGATTTTAATTTCCCTAAGCTATAGGACCATAAGTGGCAGTGCCCTAGGCTCTGTTGCTTTGTTTTATAGATGTTTCAGGAAACACCATACACTTCTCCCGAGTGGCTGTTGGCAATTTACATCCCACCCATCAGCATAACAAGACTCCCAGTTCTCCATGGCCTGTCCTGCCTTTCTGGATTTTACACTTTTTTCAGATGGCCCTTTTGACCGGGGGGAAGTGAGACTTCATTGTAGTGCAGATTTCCTTTGCAAGCTTGCTTGGTTGGCCAAAAAGGGCGTATGCGTTTTTTCCTGAATATATTCAGGAAAAAACGCATACGCCCTTTTTGGCCAAGTGCATCATTGTGGACGTTCTGCCTCTTTTCCTATGCTTTCAATGCAATTCCAGTCTACCTCCTGAAATCGGTTTCCAGCAATTCTGCCCCGCTTTCAAGTCCTCTTGGCAGCCTTACTTCAGTCTATTTTTGGACGATAGCTGTCATTTATAACTCTGCAGGTTTGTGAATTACAGTGCCCCTGAGCTCCTTTCTTCAACTCGCTTTCTTGTGAGCTGGCCGCAACACCGCAGGATGGCTTCAGGCCCTAATCTGTTTCCGGCATGGCACGCTGAGCCTTTGGTTAATTCCTCTTCCTGGTGGGAAATGAGAGTTAAATTTGCCTGTCCAGACACCTCCAGCTAGCCTCTCATTGGTTCTCGCTATTCCTGTTCATCTTCCGCAGAAATTGCAAACTGGGCCAAACAGGAGGTTAAAGGAATTGACTCTCCAAGACGGGAGAGTGTTAGTAAAGCGTCTGGAATGTTGCACCCGAGTACCAGGGGAGGGAAACTGAGACATATTTGAACACGTCTCCCGTTCACATGGTTGATCATACTCTGGGTTCCACATGCATGTTTTAGCTGAAGGAAGAATACCTTAAACCTGGAGAGTTGAGACCCGTGGAATGGGTACCATGCAATATGACTTCAAAGGGTCTTCATTTGCTCACCGAACCTCTCCAATCCTATCACTGCTGCGTTTATGCCCCTGTACACACGCTTGATTCTCTTTTGGAGACATAGCAATCCATAGGTTTTAAGATACTTACTAGTCAGGTACATTCTTAGGCGTTTAATATGGGGTGTTGAGTCCATTTCGTTGAGCAAGGAGTAGCTCTTGTCTATTCCATATTTGGCTTAAGGAACTTTATCTGTGCTCATTTCAATCTCTGGTTTTATGCAGCACCCCAACTCACCTTTCCCCTTAAGCAAGCATAAGTTGGTTTTCTAAATTTGAGACCCTGTTCTGTTTTGGAATTCAGTTCCTGTGTAGCCAAGTTTACATTCCGTGTATTACTGATATCTTATGATGTTTCTTTTTCTGTGTGACTTATTTCAGTTAGAATCATCGTACCTGAATCCACTCATTATGCTGCTATGGGCCTGTTGACATAGATTTCATTGCTGAGTGATACTGCATTTTACGTAAGTACCACAAGTTCTTTATCCATTTTTCCCTTTCTGTGATATTGAACTTGTATGGTAAGCGAGGTTCTTGTAAACAGAGGCGTCCCAAACTTTGGGGTGGCTGTGTCTTTTTGATTTTAATTTCCCTAAGCTATAGGACCATAAGTGGAAGTGCCCTAGGCTCTGTTGCTTTGTTTCTTAGATGTTTCAGGAAACACCATACACTTCTCCCGAGTGTCTGTTGGCAATTTACATCCCGCCCATCAGCATAACAAGGCTCCCAGTTCTCCATGGCCTGTCCTGCCTTTCTGGATTTTACACTTTTTTCAGATGGCCCTTTTGACCGGGGGAAAGTGAGACTTCATTGTAGTGCAGATTTCCTTTGCATGTTTGCTTGGTTGGCCAAAAAGGGCGTATGCGTTTTTTCCTGAATATATTCAGGAAAAAACGCATACGCCCTTTTTGGCCAAGTGCATCATTGTGGACGTTCTGCCTCTTTTCCTATGCTTTCAATGCAATTCCAGTCTACCTCCTGAAATCGGTTTCCTGCAATTCTGCCCCGCTTTCAAGTCCTCTTGGCAGCCTTACTTCAGTCTATTTTTGGACGATAGCTGTCATTTATAACTCTGCAGGTTTGTGAATTACAGTGCCCCTGAGCTCCTTTCTTCAACTCGCTTTCTTGTGACCTGGCCGCAACACCGCAGGATGGCTTCAGGCCCTAATCTGGTTCCGGCACGGCACGCTGAGCCTTTGGTTAATTCCTCTACCTGGTGGGAAATGAGAGTTAAATTTGCCCGTCCAGACACCTCCAGCTAGTGTCTCATTGGTTCTCGCTATTCCTGTTCATCTTCCGCAGAAATTGCAAACTGGGCCAAACAGGAGGTTAAAGGGACTGACTCTCCAAGTTGGGAGAGTGTTAGTAAAGCGTCTGGAATGTTGCACCCGAGTACCAGGGTTCGAAAACTGAGACATATTTGAACACGTCTCCCGATCACATGGTTGATCATACTCTGGGTTCCACATGCATGTTTTAGCTGAAGGAAGAATACCTTAAACCTGGGTAGTTGAAACCCGTGGAATGGGTACCATGCAATATGACTTCAAAGGGTCTTCATTTGCTCACCGAACCTCTCCAATCCTATCACTGCTGTGTTTATGCCCCTGTACACATGCTTGATTCTCTTTCAGAGACATAGCAATCCATAGGTTTTAAGATACTTACTAGTCAGGTACATTCTTAGGCGTTTAATATGCGGTGTTGAGTCCATTTCGTTGAGCAAGGAGTAGCTCTTGTCTATTCCATATTTGGCTTAAGGAACTTTATCTGTGCTCATTTCGATCTCTGGTTTTATGCAGCACCCCAAGTCACCTTTACCCTTAAGAAAGCATAAGTTGATTTTCTAAATTTGAGACCCTGTTCTGTTCTGTAATTCAGTTCCTGTGTAGCCAAGTTTACATTCCGTGTATTACTGATATCTTATGATGTTTCTTTTTCTGTGTGACTTATTTCAGTTAGAATCATCGTACCTGAATCCACTCATTGTGCTGCCAAGGACCTGATGACATAGATTTCATTGCTGAGTGATATTGCTTTGTAAGTAAATATCACAACTTCTTTATCCATTTTTCACTTTCTGTGATATTGAACTTGTACTGTACACGAGGTTCTTGTAAACAGAGGCGTCCCAAACTTTGGGGTGGCTGTGTCTTTTTGATTTTAATTTCCCTAAGCTATAGGACCATAAGTGGAAGTGCCCTAGGCTCTGTTGCTTTGTTTTTTAGATGTTTCAGGAAACACCATACACTTCTCCCGAGTGTCTGTTGGCAATTTACATCCCGCCCATCAGCATAACAAGGCTGCCAGTTCTCCATGGCCTGTCCTGCCTTTCTGGATTTTACACTTTTTTCAGATGGCCCTTTTGACCAGGGGGGAAGTGAGACTTCATTGTAGTGCAGATTTCCTTTGTAAGCTTGCTTGGTTGGCCAAAACGGGCGTATGCGTTTTTTCCTGAATATATTCAGGAAAAAACGCATATGCCCTTTTTGGCCAAGTGCATCATTGTGGACGTTCTGCCTCTTTTCCTATGCTTTCAATGCAATTCCAGTCTACCTCCTGAAATCGGTTTCCTGCAATTCTTCCCCGCTTTCAAGTCCTCTTGGCAGCCTTACTTCAGTATGTTTTTGGACGATAGCTGTCATTTATTATTCTGCAGGTTAGTGAATTACAGTGCCCCTGAGTTCCTTTCTTCAACTCGCTTTCTTGTGACCTGTCCGCAACACCGCAGGATGGCTTCAGGCCCTAATCTGGTTCCGGCATGGCACGCTGAGCCTTTGGCTAATTCCTCTTCCTGGTGGGAAATGAGAGTTAAATTTGCCCGTTCAGACACCTCCAGCTAGTCTCTCATTGGTTCTCCCTATTCCTGTTCATCTTCCGCAGAAATTGCAAACTGGGCCAAACAGGAGGTTAAAGGGTCTGACTCTCCAAGTCGGGAGAGTGTTAGTAAAGCGTCTGGAATGTTGCACCCAAGTACCAGGGTACGAAAACTGAGACATATTTGAACACGTCTCCCGATCACATGGTTGATCATACTCTAGGTTCCACATGCATGTTTTAGCTGAAGGAAGAATACCTTAAACCTGGAGAGTTGAGACCCGTGGAATGGGTACCATGCAATATGACTTCAAAGGGTCTTCATTTGCTCACCGAACCTCTCCAATCCTATCACTGCTGCGTTTATGCCCCTGTACACATGCTTGATTCTCTTTTGGACACATAGCAATCCATAGGTTTTAAGATACTTACTAGTCAGGTACATTCTTAGGCGTTTAATATGCGGTGTTGAGTCCATTTCGTTGAGCAAGGAGTAGCTCTTGTCTATTCCATATTTGGCTTAAGGAACTTTATCTGTGCTCATTTCGATCTCTGGTTTTATGCAGCACCCCAACTCACCTTTACCCTTAAGCAAGCATAAGTTGGTTTTCTAAATTTGAGACAATGTTCTGTTTTGGAATTCAGTTCCTGTGTAGCCAAGTTTACATTCCGTGTATTACTGATATCTTATGATGTTTCTTTTTTTGTGTGACTTATTTCAGTTAGAATCATCATACCTGAATCCACTCATTGTGCTGCTAAGGGCCTGATGACATAGATTTCATTGCTGAGTGATATTGCTTTGTAAGTAAATATCACAACTTCTTTATCCATTTTTCACTTTCTGCGATGTTGAACTTCTACGGTAAACGAGGTTCTTGTAAACGGAGGCGTCCCAAACTTTGGGGTGGCTGTGTCTTTTTGATTTTAATTTCCCTAAGCTATAGGACCATAAGTGGAAGTGCCCTAGGGTCTGTTGCTTTGTTTTTTAGATGTTTCAGGAAACACCATACACTTCTCCTGAGTGTCTGTTGGCAATTTACATCCCGCCCATCAGCATAACAAGGCTCCCAGTTCTCCATGGCCTGTCCTGCCTTTCTGGATTTTACACTTTTTTCAGATGGACCTTTTGACCGGGGGGAAGTGAGACTTCATTGTAGTGCAGATTTCCTTTGCAAGTTTGCTTGGTTGGCCAAAAAGGGCGTATGCGTTTTTTCCTGAATATATTCAGGAAAAAACGCATACGCCCTTTTTGGCCAAGTGCATCATTGTGGACGTTCTGCCTCTTTTCCTATGCTTTCAATGCAATTCCAGTCTACCTCCTGAAATCGGTTTCCTGCAATTCTGCCCCGCTTTCAAGTCCTCTTGGCAGCCTTACTTCAGTCTATTTTTGGACGATAGCTGTCATTTATAACTCTGCAGGTTTGTGAATTACAGTGCCCCGAGCTCCTTTCTTCAACTCGCTTTCTTTTGAGCTGGCCGCAACACCGCAGGATGTCTTCAGGCTCTAATCTGGTTCCGGCATGGCACGCTGAGCCTTTGGTTAATTCCTCTTCCTGGTGGGAAATGAGAGTTAAATTTGCCCATCCAGACACCTCCAGCTAGTCTCTCATTGGTTCTCGCTATTCCTGTTCATCTTCCACAGAAATTGCAAACTGGGCCAAACAGGAGGTTAAAGGGACTGACTCTCCAAGTGGGGAGAGTGTTAGTAAAGTGTCTGGAATGTTGCACCCGAGTACCAGGGTATGAATACTAAGACATATTTGAACACGTCTCCCGATCACATGGTTGATCATACTCTGGGTTCCACATGCATGTTTTAGCTGAAGGAAGAATACCTAAAACCTGGGTAGTTGAAACCCGTGTAATGGGTACCATGCAATATGACTTCAAAGGGACTTCATTTGCTCACCGAACCTCTCCAATCCTATCACTGCTGCGTTTATGCCCCTGTACACATGCTTGTTTCTCTTTCGGAGACATTGCAATCTATAGGTTTTAAGATACTTACTAGTCAGGTACATTCATAGGCGTTTAATATGCGGTGTTGAGTCCATTTCGTTGAGCAAGGAGTAGCTCTTGTCTATTCCATATTTGGCTTAAGGAACTTTATCTGTGCTCATTTCAATCTCTGGTTTTATGCAGCACCCCAACTCACCTTTCCCCTTAAGCAAGCATAAGTTGGTTTTCTAAATGTGAGACCCTGTTCTGTTCTGTAATTCAGTTCCTGTGTAGCCAAGTTTTCATTCCATGTATTAGTGATATCTTATGATGTTTCTTTTTCTGTGTGACTTATTTCAGTTAGAATCATCATACCTGAATCCACTCATTGTTCTTCTAAGGGTGTGATGACATAGATTTCATTCCTGAGTGATATTGCTTTGTAAGTAAATACCACAACTTCTTTATCCATTTTTCACTTTCTGCGATGTTGAACTTGTACTGTAAACGAGGTTCTTGTAAACAGAGGCGTCCCAAACTTTGGGGTGGCTGTGTCTTTTTGATTTTAATTTCCCTAAGCTATAGGACCATAAGTGGCAGTGCCCTAGGCTCTGTTGCTTTGTTTTATAGATGTTTCAGGAAACACCATACACTTCTCCCGAGTGGCTGTTGGCAATTTACATCCCACCCATCAGCATAACAAGACTCCCAGTTCTCCATGGCCTGTCCTGCCTTTCTGGATTTTACACTTTTTTCAGATGGCCCTTTTGACCGGGGGGAAGTGAGACTTCATTGTAGTGCAGATTTCCTTTGCAAGCTTGCTTGGTTGGCCAAAAAGGGCGTATGCGTTTTTTCCTGAATATATTCAGGAAAAAACGCATACGCCCTTTTTGGCCAAGTGCATCATTGTGGACGTTCTGCCTCTTTTCCTATGCTTTCAATGCAATTCCAGTCTACCTCCTGAAATCGGTTTCCAGCAATTCTGCCCCGCTTTCAAGTCCTCTTGGCAGCCTTACTTCAGTCTATTTTTGGACGATAGCTGTCATTTATAACTCTGCAGGTTTGTGAATTACAGTGCCCCTGAGCTCCTTTCTTCAACTCGCTTTCTTGTGAGCTGGCCGCAACACCGCAGGATGGCTTCAGGCCCTAATCTGTTTCCGGCATGGCACGCTGAGCCTTTGGTTAATTCCTCTTCCTGGTGGGAAATGAGAGTTAAATTTGCCTGTCCAGACACCTCCAGCTAGCCTCTCATTGGTTCTCGCTATTCCTGTTCATCTTCCGCAGAAATTGCAAACTGGGCCAAACAGGAGGTTAAAGGAATTGACTCTCCAAGACGGGAGAGTGTTAGTAAAGCGTCTGGAATGTTGCACCCGAGTACCAGGGGAGGGAAACTGAGACATATTTGAACACGTCTCCCGTTCACATGGTTGATCATACTCTGGGTTCCACATGCATGTTTTAGCTGAAGGAAGAATACCTTAAACCTGGAGAGTTGAGACCCGTGGAATGGGTACCATGCAATATGACTTCAAAGGGTCTTCATTTGCTCACCGAACCTCTCCAATCCTATCACTGCTGCGTTTATGCCCCTGTACACACGCTTGATTCTCTTTTGGAGACATAGCAATCCATAGGTTTTAAGATACTTACTAGTCAGGTACATTCTTAGGCGTTTAATATGGGGTGTTGAGTCCATTTCGTTGAGCAAGGAGTAGCTCTTGTCTATTCCATATTTGGCTTAAGGAACTTTATCTGTGCTCATTTCAATCTCTGGTTTTATGCAGCACCCCAACTCACCTTTCCCCTTAAGCAAGCATAAGTTGGTTTTCTAAATTTGAGACCCTGTTCTGTTTTGGAATTCAGTTCCTGTGTAGCCAAGTTTACATTCCGTGTATTACTGATATCTTATGATGTTTCTTTTTCTGTGTGACTTATTTCAGTTAGAATCATCGTACCTGAATCCACTCATTATGCTGCTATGGGCCTGTTGACATAGATTTCATTGCTGAGTGATACTGCATTTTACGTAAGTACCACAAGTTCTTTATCCATTTTTCCCTTTCTGTGATATTGAACTTGTATGGTAAGCGAGGTTCTTGTAAACAGAGGCGTCCCAAACTTTGGGGTGGCTGTGTCTTTTTGATTTTAATTTCCCTAAGCTATAGGACCATAAGTGGAAGTGCCCTAGGCTCTGTTGCTTTGTTTCTTAGATGTTTCAGGAAACACCATACACTTCTCCCGAGTGTCTGTTGGCAATTTACATCCCGCCCATCAGCATAACAAGGCTCCCAGTTCTCCATGGCCTGTCCTGCCTTTCTGGATTTTACACTTTTTTCAGATGGCCCTTTTGACCGGGGGAAAGTGAGACTTCATTGTAGTGCAGATTTCCTTTGCATGTTTGCTTGGTTGGCCAAAAAGGGCGTATGCGTTTTTTCCTGAATATATTCAGGAAAAAACGCATACGCCCTTTTTGGCCAAGTGCATCATTGTGGACGTTCTGCCTCTTTTCCTATGCTTTCAATGCAATTCCAGTCTACCTCCTGAAATCGGTTTCCTGCAATTCTGCCCCGCTTTCAAGTCCTCTTGGCAGCCTTACTTCAGTATATTTTTGGACGATAGCTGTCATTTATAACTCTGCAGGTTTGTGAATTACAGTGCCCCTGAGCTCCTTTCTTCAACTCGCTTTCTTGTGACCTGGCCGCAACACCGCAGGATGGCTTCAGGCCCTAATCTGGTTCCGGCACGGCACGCTGAGCCTTTGGTTAATTCCTCTACCTGGTGGGAAATGAGAGTTAAATTTGCCCGTCCAGACACCTCCAGCTAGTGTCTCATTGGTTCTCGCTATTCCTGTTCATCTTCCGCAGAAATTGCAAACTGGGCCAAACAGGAGGTTAAAGGGACTGACTCTCCAAGTTGGGAGAGTGTTAGTAAAGCGTCTGGAATGTTGCACCCGAGTACCAGGGTTCGAAAACTGAGACATATTTGAACACGTCTCCCGATCACATGGTTGATCATACTCTGGGTTCCACATGCATGTTTTAGCTGAAGGAAGAATACCTTAAACCTGGGTAGTTGAAACCCGTGGAATGGGTACCATGCAATATGACTTCAAAGGGTCTTCATTTGCTCACCGAACCTCTCCAATCCTATCACTGCTGTGTTTATGCCCCTGTACACATGCTTGATTCTCTTTCAGAGACATAGCAATCCATAGGTTTTAAGATACTTACTAGTCAGGTACATTCTTAGGCGTTTAATATGCGGTGTTGAGTCCATTTCGTTGAGCAAGGAGTAGCTCTTGTCTATTCCATATTTGGCTTAAGGAACTTTATCTGTGCTCATTTCGATCTCTGGTTTTATGCAGCACCCCAAGTCACCTTTACCCTTAAGAAAGCATAAGTTGATTTTCTAAATTTGAGACCCTGTTCTGTTCTGTAATTCAGTTCCTGTGTAGCCAAGTTTACATTCCGTGTATTACTGATATCTTATGATGTTTCTTTTTCTGTGTGACTTATTTCAGTTAGAATCATCGTACCTGAATCCACTCATTGTGCTGCCAAGGACCTGATGACATAGATTTCATTGCTGAGTGATATTGCTTTGTAAGTAAATATCACAACTTCTTTATCCATTTTTCACTTTCTGTGATATTGAACTTGTACTGTACACGAGGTTCTTGTAAACAGAGGCGTCCCAAACTTTGGGGTGGCTGTGTCTTTTTGATTTTAATTTCCCTAAGCTATAGGACCATAAGTGGAAGTGCCCTAGGCTCTGTTGCTTTGTTTTTTAGATGTTTCAGGAAACACCATACACTTCTCCCGAGTGTCTGTTGGCAATTTACATCCCGCCCATCAGCATAACAAGGCTGCCAGTTCTCCATGGCCTGTCCTGCCTTTCTGGATTTTACACTTTTTTCAGATGGCCCTTTTGACCAGGGGGGAAGTGAGACTTCATTGTAGTGCAGATTTCCTTTGTAAGCTTGCTTGGTTGGCCAAAACGGGCGTATGCGTTTTTTCCTGAATATATTCAGGAAAAAACGCATATGCCCTTTTTGGCCAAGTGCATCATTGTGGACGTTCTGCCTCTTTTCCTATGCTTTCAATGCAATTCCAGTCTACCTCCTGAAATCGGTTTCCTGCAATTCTTCCCCGCTTTCAAGTCCTCTTGGCAGCCTTACTTCAGTATGTTTTTGGACGATAGCTGTCATTTATTATTCTGCAGGTTAGTGAATTACAGTGCCCCTGAGTTCCTTTCTTCAACTCGCTTTCTTGTGACCTGTCCGCAACACCGCAGGATGGCTTCAGGCCCTAATCTGGTTCCGGCATGGCACGCTGAGCCTTTGGCTAATTCCTCTTCCTGGTGGGAAATGAGAGTTAAATTTGCCCGTTCAGACACCTCCAGCTAGTCTCTCATTGGTTCTCCCTATTCCTGTTCATCTTCCGCAGAAATTGCAAACTGGGCCAAACAGGAGGTTAAAGGGTCTGACTCTCCAAGTCGGGAGAGTGTTAGTAAAGCGTCTGGAATGTTGCACCCAAGTACCAGGGTACGAAAACTGAGACATATTTGAACACGTCTCCCGATCACATGGTTGATCATACTCTAGGTTCCACATGCATGTTTTAGCTGAAGGAAGAATACCTTAAACCTGGAGAGTTGAGACCCGTGGAATGGGTACCATGCAATATGACTTCAAAGGGTCTTCATTTGCTCACCGAACCTCTCCAATCCTATCACTGCTGCGTTTATGCCCCTGTACACATGCTTGATTCTCTTTTGGACACATAGCAATCCATAGGTTTTAAGATACTTACTAGTCAGGTACATTCTTAGGCGTTTAATATGCGGTGTTGAGTCCATTTCGTTGAGCAAGGAGTAGCTCTTGTCTATTCCATATTTGGCTTAAGGAACTTTATCTGTGCTCATTTCGATCTCTGGTTTTATGCAGCACCCCAACTCACCTTTACCCTTAAGCAAGCATAAGTTGGTTTTCTAAATTTGAGACAATGTTCTGTTTTGGAATTCAGTTCCTGTGTAGCCAAGTTTACATTCCGTGTATTACTGATATCTTATGATGTTTCTTTTTTTGTGTGACTTATTTCAGTTAGAATCATCATACCTGAATCCACTCATTGTGCTGCTAAGGGCCTGATGACATAGATTTCATTGCTGAGTGATATTGCTTTGTAAGTAAATATCACAACTTCTTTATCCATTTTTCACTTTCTGCGATGTTGAACTTGTACTGTAAATGAGGTTCTTGTAAACAGAGGCGTCCCAAACTTTGGGGTGGCTGTGTCTTTTTGATTTTAATTTCCCTAAGCTATAGGACCATAAGTGGAAGTGCCCTAGGCTCTGTTGCTTTGTTTTTTAGATGTTTCAGGAAACACCATACACTTCTCCCTAGTGTCTGTTGGCAATTTACATCCCGCCCATCAGCATAACAAGGATCCCAGTTCTCCATGGCCTGTCCTGCCTTTCTGGATTTTACACTTTTTTCAGATGGCCCTTTTGACTGTGGGGAAGTGAGACTTCATTGTAGTGCAGATTTCCTTTGCAAGCTTGCTTGGTTGGCCAAAAAGGGCGTATGCGTTTTTTCCTGAATATATTCAGGAAAAAACGCATACGCCCTTTTTGGCCAAGTGCATCATTGTGGACGTTCTGCCTCTTTTCCTATGCTTTCAATGCAATTCCAGTCTACCTCCTGAAATCGGTTTCCTGCAATTCTGCCCCACTTTCAAGTCCTCTTGGCAGCCTTACTTCAGTATATTTTTGGACGATAGCTGTCATTTATAACTCTGCAGGTTTGTGAATTACAGTGCCCCTGAGCTCCTTTCTTCAACTCGCTTTCTTTTGAGCTGGCCGCAACACCGCAGAATGGCTTCAGGCCCTAATCTGGTTCCGGCACGGCACGCTGAGCCTTTCGTTATTTCCTCTTCCTGGTGGGAAATGAGAGTTAAATTTGCCCGTCCAGACACCTCCAGGTAGTCTCTCATTGGTTCTCCCTATTCCTGTTCATCTTCCGGAGAAATTGCAAACTGGGCCAAACAGGAGGTTAAAGGCGTTGACTCTCCAAGTGGGGAGAGTTTTAGTAAAGTGTCTGGAATGTTGCACCCAAGTACCAGGGGACGAAAACTAAGACATATCTGAACACGTATCCCGATCCCATGGTTGATCATACTCTGGTTTCCACATGCATGTTTTAGCTGAAGGAAGAATACCTTAAACCCAGAGATTTGAGACCCGTGGAATGGGTACCAGGCAATATGACTTCAAAGGTTCTTCATTTGCTCACCGAACCTCTCCAATCCTATCACTGCTGCGTTTATGCCCCTGTACACACGCTTGATTCTCTTTTGGAGACATAGCAATCCATAGGGTTTAAGATACTTACTACTCAGGTACATTCTTAGGCGTTTAATATGGGGTGTTGAGTCCATTTCGATGAGCAAGGAGTAGCTCTTGTCTATTCCATATTTGGCTTAAGGAACTTTATCTGTGCTCATTTCAATCTCTGGTTTTATGCAGCACCCCAACTCACCTTTCTCCTTAAGCAAGCATAAGTTGATTTTCTAAATTTGAGACCCTGTTCTGTTTTGTAATTCAGTTCCTCTGTAGCCAAGTTTACATTCAGTGTATTAGTGATATTTTTTGATGTTTCTTTTTCTGTGTGACTTATTTCAGTTAGAATCACCATACCTGAATCCACTGGTTATGCCGCTACGGGCCTGATGACATAGATTTCATTGCTGAGTGATACTGCATTGTACGTAAATACCACAACTTCTTTATCCATTTTTCACTTTCTGTGATATTGAACTTGTACTGTACACGAGGTTCTTGTAAACAGAGGCGTCCCAAACTTTGGGGTGGCTGTGTCTTTTTGATTTTAATTTCCCTAAGCTATAGGACCATAAGTGGAAGTGCCCTAGCCTCTGTTGCTTTGTTTTTTAGATGTTTCAGGAAACACCATACACTTCTCCCTAGTGTCTGTTGGCAATTTACATCCCGCCCATCAGCATAACAAGGCTGCCAGTTCTCCATGGCCTGTCCTGCCTTTCTGGATTTTACACTTTTTTCAGATGGCCCTTTTGACCAGGGGGGAAGTGAGACTTCATTGTAGTGCAGATTTCCTTTGTAAGCTTGCTTGGTTGGCCAAAAAGAGCGTATGCGTTTTTTCCTGAATATATTCAGGAAAAAACGCATATGCCCTTTTTGGCCAAGTGCATCATTGTGGACGTTCTGCCTCTTTTCCTATGCTTTCAATGCAATTCCAGTCTACCTCCTGAAATCGGTTTCCTGCAATTCTTCCCCGCTTTCAAGTCCTCTTGGCAGCCTTACTTCAGTATGTTTTTGGACGATAGCTGTCATTTATTATTCTGCAGGTTAGTGAATTACAGTGCCCCTGAGTTCCTTTCTTCAACTCGCTTTCTTGTGACCTGTCCGCAACACCGCAGGATGGCTTCAGGCCCTAATCTGGTTCCGGCATGGCACGCTGAGCCTTTGGCTAATTCCTCTTCCTGGTGGGAAATGAGAGTTAAATTTGCCCGTTCAGACACCTCCAGCTAGTCTCTCATTGGTTCTCCCTATTCCTGTTCATCTTCCGCAGAAATTGCAAACTGGGCCAAACAGGAGGTTAAAGGGTCTGACTCTCCAAGTCGGGAGAGTGTTAGTAAAGCGTCTGGAATGTTGCACCCAAGTACCAGGGTACGAAAACTGAGACATATTTGAACACGTCTCCCGATCACATGGTTGATCATACTCTAGGTTCCACATGCATGTTTTAGCTGAAGGAAGAATACCTTAAACCTGGAGAGTTGAGACCCGTGGAATGGGTACCATGCAATATGACTTCAAAGGGTCTTCATTTGCTCACCGAACCTCTCCAATCCTATCACTGCTGCGTTTATGCCCCTTCACACATGCTTGATTCTCTTTTGGAGACATAGCAATCCATAGGTTTTAAGATACTTACTAGTCAGGTACATTCTTAGGCGTTTAATATGGGGTGTTGAGTCCATTTCGTTGAGCAAGGAGTAGCTCTTGTCTATCCCATATTTGGCTTAAGGAACTTTATCTGTGCTCATTTCAATCTCTGGTTTTATGCAGCACCCCAACTCACCTTTCCCCTTAAGCAAGCATAAGTTGGTTTTCTAAATTTGAGACCCTGTTCTGTTCTGTAATTCAGTTCCTGTGTAGCCAAGTTTACATTCCGTGTATTACTGATATCTTATGATGTTTCTTTTTCTGTGTGACTTATTTCAGTTAGAATCATCGTACCTGAATCCACTCATTGTGCTGCTACGGGCCTGATGACATAGATTTCATTGCTGAGTGATACTGCATTGTACGTAAGTACCACAAGTTCTTTATCCATTTTTCACTTTCTGTGATATTGAACTTGTACTGTAAACGAGGTTCTTGTAAACAGAGGCGTCCCAAACTTTGGGGTGGCTGTGTCTTTTTGATTTTGTTTCCCTAAGCTATAGGACCATAAGTGGAAGTGCCCTAGGCTCTGTTGCTTTGTTTTTTAGATGTTTCAGGAAACACCATACACTTCTCCGGAGTGTCTGTTGGCAATTTACATCCCGCCCATCAGCATACCAAGGCTCCCCATTCTCCATGGCCTGTCCTGCCTTTCTGGATTTTACACTTTTCTCAGATGGCCCTTTTGACCGGGGGGAAGTGAGACTTCACTGTAGTGCAGATTTCCTTTGCGAGCTTGCTTGGTTGGCCAAAAAGGGCGTATGCGTTTTTTCCTGAATATATTCAGGAAAAAACACATACGCCCTTTTTGGCCAAGTGCATCGTTGTGGACGTTCTGCCTCTTTTCCTATGCTTTCAATGCAATTCCAGTCTACCTCCTGAAATCAGTTTCCTGCAATTCTGCACCACTTTCAAGTCCTCTTGGCAGCCTTACTTCAGTATATTTTTGGACGATAGCTGTCATTTATAACTCTGCAGGTTTGTGCATTACAGTGCCCCAGAGCTCCTTTCTTAAACTCGCTTTCTTGTGAGCTGGCCGCAACACCGCAGGATGGCTTCAGGCCCTAATCTGGTTCCGGCAGGGCACTCTGAGCCTTTGGTTATTTCCTCTTCCTGGTGGGAAATGAGAGTTAAATTTGCCAGTCCAGAAACCTCCAGCTAGTCTCTCATTGGTTCTCGCTATTCCTGTTCATCTTCCGCAGAAATTGCAAACTGGGCCAAACAGGAGGTTAAAGGGACTGACTCTCCAAGTCAGGAGAGTGTTAGTAAAGCTCTGGAATGTTGCACCCGAGTACCAGGGTACGAAAAGTGAGACATATTTGAACACGTCTCCCGATCACATGGTTGATCATACTCTAGGTTCCACATGCATGTTTTAGCTGAAGGAAGAATACCTTAAACCTGGGTAGTTGAAACCCGTGGAATGGGTACCATGCAATATGACTTCAAAGGGTCTTCATTTGCTCACCGAACCTCTCCAATCCTATCACTGCTGCGTTTATGCCCCTGTACACATGTTTGATTCACTTTTGGAGACATAGCAATCCATAGGTTTTAAGATACTTACTAGTCAGGTACATTCTTAGGTGTTTAATATTTGGTGTTGAGTCCATTTCGCTGAGCGAGGAGTAGCTCTTGTCTATTCCATATTTGGCTTAAGGAACTTTATCTGTGCTCATTTCGATCTCTGGTTTTATGCAGCACCCCAACTCACCTTTACCCTTAAGCAAGCATAAGTTGGTTTTCTAAATTTGAGACAATGTTCTGTTTTGGAATTCAGTTCCTGTGTAGCCAAGTTTACATTCCGTGTATTACTGATATCTTATGATGTTTCTTTTTTTGTGTGACTTATTTCAGTTAGAATCATCATACCTGAATCCACTCATTGTGCTGCTAAGGGCCTGATGACATAGATTTCATTGCTGAGTGATATTGCTTTGTAAGTAAATATCACAACTTCTTTATCCATTTTTCACTTTCTGCGATGTTGAACTTGTACTGTAAATGAGGTTCTTGTAAACAGAGGCGTCCCAAACTTTGGGGTGGCTGTGTCTTTTTGATTTTAATTTCCCTAAGCTATAGGACCATAAGTGGAAGTGCCCTAGGCTCTGTTGCTTTGTTTTTTAGATGTTTCAGGAAACACCATACACTTCTCCCTAGTGTCTGTTGGCAATTTACATCCCGCCCATCAGCATAACAAGGATCCCAGTTCTCCATGGCCTGTCCTGCCTTTCTGGATTTTACACTTTTTTCAGATGGCCCTTTTGACTGTGGGGAAGTGAGACTTCATTGTAGTGCAGATTTCCTTTGCAAGCTTGCTTGGTTGGCCAAAAAGGGCGTATGCGTTTTTTCCTGAATATATTCAGGAAAAAACGCATACGCCCTTTTTGGCCAAGTGCATCATTGTGGACGTTCTGCCTCTTTTCCTATGCTTTCAATGCAATTCCAGTCTACCTCCTGAAATCGGTTTCCTGCAATTCTGCCCCACTTTCAAGTCCTCTTGGCAGCCTTACTTCAGTATATTTTTGGACGATAGCTGTCATTTATAACTCTGCAGGTTTGTGAATTACAGTGCCCCTGAGCTCCTTTCTTCAACTCGCTTTCTTTTGAGCTGGCCGCAACACCGCAGAATGGCTTCAGGCCCTAATCTGGTTCCGGCACGGCACGCTGAGCCTTTCGTTATTTCCTCTTCCTGGTGGGAAATGAGAGTTAAATTTGCCCGTCCAGACACCTCCAGGTAGTCTCTCATTGGTTCTCCCTATTCCTGTTCATCTTCCGGAGAAATTGCAAACTGGGCCAAACAGGAGGTTAAAGGCGTTGACTCTCCAAGTGGGGAGAGTTTTAGTAAAGTGTCTGGAATGTTGCACCCAAGTACCAGGGGACGAAAACTAAGACATATCTGAACACGTATCCCGATCCCATGGTTGATCATACTCTGGTTTCCACATGCATGTTTTAGCTGAAGGAAGAATACCTTAAACCCAGAGATTTGAGACCCGTGGAATGGGTACCAGGCAATATGACTTCAAAGGTTCTTCATTTGCTCACCGAACCTCTCCAATCCTATCACTGCTGCGTTTATGCCCCTGTACACACGCTTGATTCTCTTTTGGAGACATAGCAATCCATAGGGTTTAAGATACTTACTACTCAGGTACATTCTTAGGCGTTTAATATGGGGTGTTGAGTCCATTTCGATGAGCAAGGAGTAGCTCTTGTCTATTCCATATTTGGCTTAAGGAACTTTATCTGTGCTCATTTCAATCTCTGGTTTTATGCAGCACCCCAACTCACCTTTCTCCTTAAGCAAGCATAAGTTGATTTTCTAAATTTGAGACCCTGTTCTGTTTTGTAATTCAGTTCCTCTGTAGCCAAGTTTACATTCAGTGTATTAGTGATATTTTTTGATGTTTCTTTTTCTGTGTGACTTATTTCAGTTAGAATCACCATACCTGAATCCACTGGTTATGCCGCTACGGGCCTGATGACATAGATTTCATTGCTGAGTGATACTGCATTGTACGTAAATACCACAACTTCTTTATCCATTTTTCACTTTCTGTGATATTGAACTTGTACTGTACACGAGGTTCTTGTAAACAGAGGCGTCCCAAACTTTGGGGTGGCTGTGTCTTTTTGATTTTAATTTCCCTAAGCTATAGGACCATAAGTGGAAGTGCCCTAGGCTCTGTTGCTTTGTTTTTTAGATGTTTCAGGAAACACCATACACTTCTCCCTAGTGTCTGTTGGCAATTTACATCCCGCCCATCAGCATAACAAGGCTGCCAGTTCTCCATGGCCTGTCCTGCCTTTCTGGATTTTACACTTTTTTCAGATGGCCCTTTTGACCAGGGGGGAAGTGAGACTTCATTGTAGTGCAGATTTCCTTTGTAAGCTTGCTTGGTTGGCCAAAAAGGGCGTATGCGTTTTTTCCTGAATATATTCAGGAAAAAACGCATATGCCCTTTTTGGCCAAGTGCATCATTGTGGACGTTCTGCCTCTTTTCCTATGCTTTCAATGCAATTCCAGTCTACCTCCTGAAATCGGTTTCCTGCAATTCTTCCCCGCTTTCAAGTCCTCTTGGCAGCCTTACTTCAGTATGTTTTTGGACGATAGCTGTCATTTATTATTCTGCAGGTTAGTGAATTACAGTGCCCCTGAGTTCCTTTCTTCAACTCGCTTTCTTGTGACCTGTCCGCAACACCGCAGGATGGCTTCAGGCCCTAATCTGGTTCCGGCATGGCACGCTGAGCCTTTGGCTAATTCCTCTTCCTGGTGGGAAATGAGAGTTAAATTTGCCCGTTCAGACACCTCCAGCTAGTCTCTCATTGGTTCTCCCTATTCCTGTTCATCTTCCGCAGAAATTGCAAACTGGGCCAAACAGGAGGTTAAAGGGTCTGACTCTCCAAGTCGGGAGAGTGTTAGTAAAGCGTCTGGAATGTTGCACCCAAGTACCAGGGTACGAAAACTGAGACATATTTGAACACGTCTCCCGATCACATGGTTGATCATACTCTAGGTTCCACATGCATGTTTTAGCTGAAGGAAGAATACCTTAAACCTGGAGAGTTGAGACCCGTGGAATGGGTACCATGCAATATGACTTCAAAGGGTCTTCATTTGCTCACCGAACCTCTCCAATCCTATCACTGCTGCGTTTATGCCCCTTCACACATGCTTGATTCTCTTTTGGAGACATAGCAATCCATAGGTTTTAAGATACTTACTAGTCAGGTACATTCTTAGGCGTTTAATATGGGGTGTTGAGTCCATTTCGTTGAGCAAGGAGTAGCTCTTGTCTATCCCATATTTGGCTTAAGGAACTTTATCTGTGCTCATTTCAATCTCTGGTTTTATGCAGCACCCCAACTCACCTTTCCCCTTAAGCAAGCATAAGTTGGTTTTCTAAATTTGAGACCCTGTTCTGTTCTGTAATTCAGTTCCTGTGTAGCCAAGTTTACATTCCGTGTATTACTGATATCTTATGATGTTTCTTTTTCTGTGTGACTTATTTCAGTTAGAATCATCGTACCTGAATCCACTCATTGTGCTGCTACGGGCCTGATGACATAGATTTCATTGCTGAGTGATACTGCATTGTACGTAAGTACCACAAGTTCTTTATCCATTTTTCACTTTCTGTGATATTGAACTTGTACTGTAAACGAGGTTCTTGTAAACAGAGGCGTCCCAAACTTTGGGGTGGCTGTGTCTTTTTGATTTTGTTTCCCTAAGCTATAGGACCATAAGTGGAAGTGCCCTAGGCTCTGTTGCTTTGTTTTTTAGATGTTTCAGGAAACACCATACACTTCTCCGGAGTGTCTGTTGGCAATTTACATCCCGCCCATCAGCATACCAAGGCTCCCCATTCTCCATGGCCTGTCCTGCCTTTCTGGATTTTACACTTTTCTCAGATGGCCCTTTTGACCGGGGGGAAGTGAGACTTCACTGTAGTGCAGATTTCCTTTGCGAGCTTGCTTGGTTGGCCAAAAAGGGCGTATGCGTTTTTTCCTGAATATATTCAGGAAAAAACACATACGCCCTTTTTGGCCAAGTGCATCGTTGTGGACGTTCTGCCTCTTTTCCTATGCTTTCAATGCAATTCCAGTCTACCTCCTGAAATCAGTTTCCTGCAATTCTGCACCACTTTCAAGTCCTCTTGGCAGCCTTACTTCAGTATATTTTTGGACGATAGCTGTCATTTATAACTCTGCAGGTTTGTGCATTACAGTGCCCCAGAGCTCCTTTCTTAAACTCGCTTTCTTGTGAGCTGGCCGCAACACCGCAGGATGGCTTCAGGCCCTAATCTGGTTCCGGCAGGGCACTCTGAGCCTTTGGTTATTTCCTCTTCCTGGTGGGAAATGAGAGTTAAATTTGCCAGTCCAGAAACCTCCAGCTAGTCTCTCATTGGTTCTCGCTATTCCTGTTCATCTTCCGCAGAAATTGCAAACTGGGCCAAACAGGAGGTTAAAGGGACTGACTCTCCAAGTCAGGAGAGTGTTAGTAAAGCTCTGGAATGTTGCACCCGAGTACCAGGGTACGAAAAGTGAGACATATTTGAACACGTCTCCCGATCACATGGTTGATCATACTCTAGGTTCCACATGCATGTTTTAGCTGAAGGAAGAATACCTTAAACCTGGGTAGTTGAAACCCGTGGAATGGGTACCATGCAATATGACTTCAAAGGGTCTTCATTTGCTCACCGAACCTCTCCAATCCTATCACTGCTGCGTTTATGCCCCTGTACACATGTTTGATTCACTTTTGGAGACATAGCAATCCATAGGTTTTAAGATACTTACTAGTCAGGTACATTCTTAGGTGTTTAATATTTGGTGTTGAGTCCATTTCGCTGAGCGAGGAGTAGCTCTTGTCTATTCCATATTTGGCTTAAGGAACTTTATCTGTGCTCATTTCGATCTCTGGTTTTATGCAGCACCCCAACTCACCTTTACCCTTAAGCAAGCATAAGTTGGTTTTCTAAATTTGAGACAATGTTCTGTTTTGGAATTCAGTTCCTGTGTAGCCAAGTTTACATTCCGTGTATTACTGATATCTTATGATGTTTCTTTTTTTGTGTGACTTATTTCAGTTAGAATCATCATACCTGAATCCACTCATTGTGCTGCTAAGGGCCTGATGACATAGATTTCATTGCTGAGTGATATTGCTTTGTAAGTAAATATCACAACTTCTTTATCCATTTTTCACTTTCTGCGATGTTGAACTTGTACTGTAAATGAGGTTCTTGTAAACAGAGGCGTCCCAAACTTTGGGGTGGCTGTGTCTTTTTGATTTTAATTTCCCTAAGCTATAGGACCATAAGTGGAAGTGCCCTAGGCTCTGTTGCTTTGTTTTTTAGATGTTTCAGGAAACACCATACACTTCTCCCTAGTGTCTGTTGGCAATTTACATCCCGCCCATCAGCATAACAAGGATCCCAGTTCTCCATGGCCTGTCCTGCCTTTCTGGATTTTACACTTTTTTCAGATGGCCCTTTTGACTGTGGGGAAGTGAGACTTCATTGTAGTGCAGATTTCCTTTGCAAGCTTGCTTGGTTGGCCAAAAAGGGCGTATGCGTTTTTTCCTGAATATATTCAGGAAAAAACGCATATGCCCTTTTTGGCCAAGTGCATCATTGTGGACGTTCTGCCTCTTTTCCTATGCTTTCAATGCAATTCCAGTCTACCTCCTGAAATCGGTTTCCTGCAATTCTGCCCCACTTTCAAGTCCTCTTGGCAGCCTTACTTCAGTATATTTTTGGACGATAGCTGTCATTTATAACTCTGCAGGTTTGTGAATTACAGTGCCCCTGAGCTCCTTTCTTCAACTCGCTTTCTTTTGAGCTGGCCGCAACACCGCAGAATGGCTTCAGGCCCTAATCTGGTTCCGGCACGGCACGCTGAGCCTTTCGTTATTTCCTCTTCCTGGTGGGAAATGAGAGTTAAATTTGCCCGTCCAGACACCTCCAGGTAGTCTCTCATTGGTTCTCCCTATTCCTGTTCATCTTCCGGAGAAATTGCAAACTGGGCCAAACAGGAGGTTAAAGGCGTTGACTCTCCAAGTGGGGAGAGTTTTAGTAAAGTGTCTGGAATGTTGCACCCAAGTACCAGGGGACGAAAACTAAGACATATCTGAACACGTATCCCGATCCCATGGTTGATCATACTCTGGTTTCCACATGCATGTTTTAGCTGAAGGAAGAATACCTTAAACCCAGAGATTTGAGACCCGTGGAATGGGTACCAGGCAATATGACTTCAAAGGTTCTTCATTTGCTCACCGAACCTCTCCAATCCTATCACTGCTGCGTTTATGCCCCTGTACACACGCTTGATTCTCTTTTGGAGACATAGCAATCCATAGGGTTTAAGATACTTACTACTCAGGTACATTCTTAGGCGTTTAATATGGGGTGTTGAGTCCATTTCGATGAGCAAGGAGTAGCTCTTGTCTATTCCATATTTGGCTTAAGGAACTTTATCTGTGCTCATTTCAATCTCTGGTTTTATGCAGCACCCCAACTCACCTTTCTCCTTAAGCAAGCATAAGTTGATTTTCTAAATTTGAGACCCTGTTCTGTTTTGTAATTCAGTTCCTCTGTAGCCAAGTTTACATTCAGTGTATTAGTGATATTTTTTGATGTTTCTTTTTCTGTGTGACTTATTTCAGTTAGAATCACCATACCTGAATCCACTGGTTATGCCGCTACGGGCCTGATGACATAGATTTCATTGCTGAGTGATACTGCATTGTACGTAAATACCACAACTTCTTTATCCATTTTTCACTTTCTGTGATATTGAACTTGTACTGTACACGAGGTTCTTGTAAACAGAGGCGTCCCAAACTTTGGGGTGGCTGTGTCTTTTTGATTTTAATTTCCCTAAGCTATAGGACCATAAGTGGAAGTGCCCTAGGCTCTGTTGCTTTGTTTTTTAGATGTTTCAGGAAACACCATACACTTCTCCCTAGTGTCTGTTGGCAATTTACATCCCGCCCATCAGCATAACAAGGCTGCCAGTTCTCCATGGCCTGTCCTGCCTTTCTGGATTTTACACTTTTTTCAGATGGCCCTTTTGACCAGGGGGGAAGTGAGACTTCATTGTAGTGCAGATTTCCTTTGTAAGCTTGCTTGGTTGGCCAAAAAGGGCGTATGCGTTTTTTCCTGAATATATTCAGGAAAAAACGCATATGCCCTTTTTGGCCAAGTGCATCATTGTGGACGTTCTGCCTCTTTTCCTATGCTTTCAATGCAATTCCAGTCTACCTCCTGAAATCGGTTTCCTGCAATTCTTCCCCGCTTTCAAGTCCTCTTGGCAGCCTTACTTCAGTATGTTTTTGGACGATAGCTGTCATTTATTATTCTGCAGGTTAGTGAATTACAGTGCCCCTGAGTTCCTTTCTTCAACTCGCTTTCTTGTGACCTGTCCGCAACACCGCAGGATGGCTTCAGGCCCTAATCTGGTTCCGGCATGGCACGCTGAGCCTTTGGCTAATTCCTCTTCCTGGTGGGAAATGAGAGTTAAATTTGCCCGTTCAGACACCTCCAGCTAGTCTCTCATTGGTTCTCCCTATTCCTGTTCATCTTCCGCAGAAATTGCAAACTGGGCCAAACAGGAGGTTAAAGGGTCTGACTCTCCAAGTCGGGAGAGTGTTAGTAAAGCGTCTGGAATGTTGCACCCAAGTACCAGGGTACGAAAACTGAGACATATTTGAACACGTCTCCCGATCACATGGTTGATCATACTCTAGGTTCCACATGCATGTTTTAGCTGAAGGAAGAATACCTTAAACCTGGAGAGTTGAGACCCGTGGAATGGGTACCATGCAATATGACTTCAAAGGGTCTTCATTTGCTCACCGAACCTCTCCAATCCTATCACTGCTGCGTTTATGCCCCTTCACACATGCTTGATTCTCTTTTGGAGACATAGCAATCCATAGGTTTTAAGATACTTACTAGTCAGGTACATTCTTAGGCGTTTAATATGGGGTGTTGAGTCCATTTCGTTGAGCAAGGAGTAGCTCTTGTCTATCCCATATTTGGCTTAAGGAACTTTATCTGTGCTCATTTCAATCTCTGGTTTTATGCAGCACCCCAACTCACCTTTCCCCTTAAGCAAGCATAAGTTGGTTTTCTAAATTTGAGACCCTGTTCTGTTCTGTAATTCAGTTCCTGTGTAGCCAAGTTTACATTCCGTGTATTACTGATATCTTATGATGTTTCTTTTTCTGTGTGACTTATTTCAGTTAGAATCATCGTACCTGAATCCACTCATTGTGCTGCTACGGGCCTGATGACATAGATTTCATTGCTGAGTGATACTGCATTGTACGTAAGTACCACAAGTTCTTTATCCATTTTTCACTTTCTGTGATATTGAACTTGTACTGTAAACGAGGTTCTTGTAAACAGAGGCGTCCCAAACTTTGGGGTGGCTGTGTCTTTTTGATTTTGTTTCCCTAAGCTATAGGACCATAAGTGGAAGTGCCCTAGGCTCTGTTGCTTTGTTTTTTAGATGTTTCAGGAAACACCATACACTTCTCCGGAGTGTCTGTTGGCAATTTACATCCCGCCCATCAGCATACCAAGGCTCCCCATTCTCCATGGCCTGTCCTGCCTTTCTGGATTTTACACTTTTTTCAGATGGCCCTTTTGACCGGGGGGAAGTGAGACTTCACTGTAGTGCAGATTTCCTTTGCGAGCTTGCTTGGTTGGCCAAAAAGGGCGTATGCGTTTTTTCCTGAATATATTCAGGAAAAAACGCATACGCCCTTTTTGGCCAAGTGCATCGTTGTGGACGTTCTGCCTCTTTTCCTATGCTTTCAATGCAATTCCAGTCTACCTCCTGAAATCAGTTTCCTGCAATTCTGCCCCACTTTCAAGTCCTCTTGGCAGCCTTACTTCAGTATATTTTTGGACGATAGCTGTCATTTATAACTCTGCAGGTTTGTGCATTACAGTGCCCCAGAGCTCCTTTCTTGAACTCGCTTTCTTGTGAGCTGGCCGCAACACCGCAGGATGGCTTCAGGCCCTAATCTGGTTCCGGCACGGCACTCTGAGCCTTTGGTTATTTCCTCTTCCTGGTGGGAAATGAGAGTTAAATTTGCCAGTCCAGAAACCTCCAGCTAGTCTCTCATTGGTTCTCGCTATTCCTGTTCATCTTCCGCAGAAATTGCAAACTGGGCCAAACAGGAGGTTAAAGGGACTGACTCTCCAAGTCAGGAGAGTGTTAGTAAAGCTCTGGAATGTTGCACCCGAGTACCAGGGTACGAAAAGTGAGACATATTTGAACACGTCTCCCGATCACATGGTTGATCATACTCTAGGTTCCACATGCATGTTTTAGCTGAAGGAAGAATACCTTAAACCTGGGTAGTTGAAACCCGTGGAATGGGTACCATGCAATATGACTTCAAAGGGTCTTCATTTGCTCACCGAACCTCTCCAATCCTATCACTGCTGCGTTTATGCCCCTGTACACATGCTTGATTCTCTTTTGGACACATAGCAATCCATAGGTTTTAAGATACTTACTAGTCAGGTACATTCTTAGGCGTTTAATATGCGGTGTTGAGTCCATTTCGTTGAGCAAGGAGTAGCTCTTGTCTATTCCATATTTGGCTTAAGGAACTTTATCTGTGCTCATTTCGATCCTTGGTTTTATGCAGCACCCCAACTCACCTTTCCCCTTAAGCAAACATAAGTTGGTTTTCTAAATTTGAGACCCTGTTCTGTTCTGTAATTCAGTTCCTGTGTAGCCAAGTTTACATTCCGTGTATTACTGATATCTTATGATGTTTCTTTTTCTGTGTGACTTATTTCAGTTAGAATCATCATACCTGAATCCACTCATTGTGCTGCTAAGGGCCTGATGACATAGATTTCATTGCTGAGTGATATTGCTTTGTAAGTAAATACCACAAGTTCTTTATCCATTTTTCACTTTCTGCGATGTTGAACTTGTACTGTAAAAGAGGTTCTTGTAAACAGAGGCGTCCCAAACATTGGGGTGGCTGTGTCTTTTTGATTTTAATTTCCCTAAGCTATAGGACCATAAGTGGAAGTGCCCTAGGCTCTGTTGCTTTGTTTTTTAGATGTTTCAGGAAACACCATACACTTCTCCCCAGTGTCTGTTGGCCATTTACATCCCGCCCATCAGCATAACAAGGCTCCCAGTTCTCCATGGCCTGTCCTGCCTTTCTGGATTTTACACTTTTTTCAGATGGCCCTTTTGACCGGGGGGAAGTGAGACTTCATTGTAGTGCAGATTTCCTTTGCAAGCTTGCTTGGTTGGCCAAAAAGGGCGTATGCGTTTTTTCCTGAATATATTCAGGAAAAAACGCATACGCCCTTTTTGGCCAAGTGCATCATTGTGGACGTTCTGCCTCTTTTCCTATGCTTTCAATGCAATTCCAGTCTACCTCCTGAAATCGGTTTCCTGCAATTCTGCCCCGCTTTCAAGTCCTCTTGGCAGCCTTACTTCAGTCTATTTTTGGACGATAGCTGTCATTTATAACTCTGCAGGTTTGTGAATTACAGTGCCCCTGAGCTCCTTTCTTCAACTCGCTTTCTTGTGACCTGGCCGTAACACCGCAGGATGGCTTCAGGCCCTAATCTGGTTCCGGCACGGCACGCTGAGCCTTTGGTTATTTCCTCTTCCTGGTGGGAAATGAGAGTTAAATTTGCCCGTCCAGACACCTCCAGCTAGTCTCTCATTGGTTCTCCCTATTCCTGTTCATCTTCCGCAGAAATTGCAAACTGGGCCAAACAGGAGGTTAAAGGGACGGACTCTCCAAGTCGGGAGAGTGTTAGTAAAGCGTCTGGAATGTTGCACCCGAGTACCAGGGGAGGAAAACTGAGACATATTTGAACACGTCTCCCGATCACACGGTTGATCATACTCTGGGTTCCACATGCATGTTTCAGCTGAAGGAAGAATCCCTTAAACCTGGAGAGTTGAGACCCGTGGAATGGGTACCATGCAATATGACTTCAAAGGGTCTTCATTTGCTCACCGAACCTCTCCAATCCTATCACTGCTGCGTTTATGCCCCTGTACACACGCTTGATTCTCTTTCGGAGACATAGCAATCCATAGGTTTTCAGATACTTACTAGTCAGGTACATTCTTAGGCGTTTAATATGGGGTGTTGAGTCCATTTCGTTGAGCAAGGAGTAGCTCTTGTCCATTCCATATTTGGCTTAAGGAACTTTATCTGTGCTCATTTCAATCCCTGGTTTTATGCAACACCCCAACTCACCTTTCCCCTTAAGCAAGCATAAGTTGGTTTTCTAAATTTGAGACCCTGTTCTGTTTTTTAATCCAGTTCCTGTGTAGCCAAGTTTCCATTCCGTGTATTAGTGATATCTTATGATGTTTCTTTTTCTGTGTGACTTATTTCAGTTAGAATCATCGTACCTGAATCCACTCATTATGCTGCTACGGGCCTGATCACATAGATTTCATTGTTGAGTGATATTGCATTCTACGTAAGTACCACAACTTCTTTATCCATTTTTCACTTTCTGCGATATTGAACTTGTACCGTAAATGAGGTTCTTGTAAACAGAGCTGTCCCAAACTTTGGGGTGGCTGTGTCTTTTTGATTTTAATTTCCCTAAACTATAGGACCATAAGTGGAAGTGCCCTAGGCTCTGTTGCTTTGTTTTTTAGATGTTTCAGGAAACACCATACACTTCTCCCCGAGTGGCTGTTGGCAATTTACATCCCGCCCATCAGCATAACAAGGCTCCCAGTTCTCCATGGCCTGTCCTGCCTTTCTGGATTTTACACTTTTCTCAGATGGCCCTTTTAACCAGTGGGAAGTGAGACTTCATTGTAGTGCAGATTTCCTTTGCAAGCTTGCTTGGTTGTACAAAAAGTGCATATGCGTTTTTTCCTGAATATATTCAGGAAAAAACACATACGCTCTTTTTGGCCTAGTGCATCATTGTCGACGTTCTGCCTCATTTCCTATGCTTTCAATGCAATTCCAGTCTACCTCCTGAAATCGGTTTCCTGCAATTGTGCCTTTCTTTCAATGCCTGTTCATAGCCTTTCCTCAATATCCTTTTTGAAAATTGTTGGCCTTTATAACTCTGCACGTTTTTGAATTGCAGTGGCCCTGAGCTCCATTTTTCAGCTCTTATTTTTGTGATCTTGCCTCATAACCACAGGATTCCTTCAGGCCCTATTCTTCTTGTGGGACACCTTGCTGTGCCTTTGGTTAATTCTTCTTACTGATGTGAAATTAGAGTGACATGTGCCCATTGAAACCACTACATTAGTTTCTCACTGGTTCCCCCTAACCCATTCATCCTCCGCACTATCTGCAGACTGTGCGATACCAGAACTTAAAGGCATTGACTCTCCATGTGAGGTTGTTGTTAGTAAAGCGGCTGGAATATCGATCCGGAGCCCCAGGAGAGGAACAATGAGGTGTGTTTTAGAAACCTTTCCCAATCATATGGTATACCAGTCGCTGGGTTTCCCAAGCATGGTTTAGCTGTAGGAAGATTCCCTTCAACCTGGAGTGTTGGGACCCTTGGAATGAGTAGCATGAAGTATTGCATTAAACTTTTGGCAGTTGCTCACCAAAGCTCACCAATCCTCTCAGCCCCAAGTGTCCAGCCTTATGTCTTATCCAGCTGTGGGTTTATATGTGGTCAATCCAGGTTGCATCACAGCCCCTGAGCGAATTTTGTAAGAATTTTTCTCTCTTTCATTGTTTCTGCGTTTTGTTTTTAAAATTTATTTCTATAATGGGGTTTAGCTCATCTTCACTGCTGTGTTTGTGCCGCTCTGCACACACTTGATTCCCTTATGGAGATATATCAATACATGGGTTTTAAGATTCTTATTACTCAGATATATTTCTCTGCGGTGTATAGGGTGTGTTGAGGCCAGTTCATTGAGCAAGGTGTAGATCTTGTCTAATACCTATTTGGTTTATTGAACGGTATCTGTGCTAATTTCAAACTCTGGTTTTATGCATCACCCCACCTCTCCTTTCCCCTTAAGCTGACATAAGTGTGTTTTCTAAATGTGAGACACTGTTCTGTTCTGTAATTCATTTCTTGTGCAGCCATATTTACCCTCCCTCTATAAGTGATATCTTATGATATGTTTCTTTTTCTGTTTGACTTATTTCAAGTAGTATTATCGGACCTAAATCCACTCTTTATCCTTCTACTAGCCTTATTACATTGATTTCATGGTGAAGAGATATTCCATTGTACATAAGTACCACATCTTCTTTATCCATTGTTCTCTTTCCTGGGATATTTAAGGTGTACTGAAGTTGAGGTTCTTGTAAACAGAGTAGCCCTAAACTGTGGTGTGCTTGTGTCTTGTTGATTTTTAGACTTCCCTAGATATACTCCCATGATTGGAAGTGTCCTATGCTCTGTAGCTCTGTTTTTTAGATGATTTAGGAACCACCATACACTCCTCCAGAGTGGCTCTCGGCAGTTCACACACTGCCCATCAACGTATAAAGGCTCCCTGTTCTCCATGGCCTGTCCTGCATTTCTGGTTTTTACAATTTTTTAGGATGGCCCTTTTGACCAGTGGGAAGTGAGACTTCTTTGTTGTGCACATTTGCATTGCTTGCTTGTTTCCTTGCCCATAAGGTGCATATGCGTTTTTTCCTGGATATAATCAGGAAAAAACGCATACGCCCTTTTGGGCCAACTGCATCATTGTCGAAATTCTTCCGCTTTTCATGTGCTTTAAAGACGAGTCCAATCTATCTCTTGAAATCTGTTTCTTGCAATTCTGTCTTGCATTCAGATCCTCTTCTTTGCCTTACCTCAACATAATTTTGGACGTTAGTTTTCATTTATAACTCTGCAGGTTTGTGAATTGCAGTGACCCTGAGCTCCATTTTTTAAGTTGCTCTTTTGTGAGCTGGCCTCAAACCCGCAGGATTGCTTCAGGCCCTATTTTGGCTCCAGCGAGGTGGGCTGAGCCTTTTTTTAATTCTTATTCTTAATGGGAAATTAGAGTGATATGTGCCCGTCCAAACCCCTACAACTATTCTCTCATTGGTTCCCCCTCTTCCCGTTCATCCTCCTCACAATTTGCAAAATGTGTGAAACAGAAGTTGAAATGTGCTGATTCTCCAAGTGGGGAGATTCTAAGTAACGTGGCTGGAATGGTGAACAGGAGCACCAGGAGAGGATAAATGAGCTGCATTTTAGACACATCTCCCGATCACATGGTGTACAGTCCTCTGGGTTTTCCATGCATGTTTTAGCTGTAGGAAGATCCCTTGAACCTGCAGATTTGGGACCCATTGAATGGGCACCAGGTAGTATTACTTTAAAGGGTGTGCATTTCCTCACCCAACCTCACATTTCTCTTAGCGCGAACAGTTTCCAGCCTTATGTCTCATCCTGCTGTGGGTCTAGACGTGTTCAATCCATGTTGCATCACCGTCCCTGAGGAAAAGTTGTAAGAGGTTTTCTCTGTCTCTCTGTCGTTTATTTTTTTCAATTTATTACTATATTGGTTACAGCTGATTTTCAAAGCTCTGTTTCTTGCTGCTGTACATCCACTTGATTCACGTACAGAGAGACATCAATAAATTCTTTTTCAGATTCTTACCAGTCGTATATATTCTTTTCCGGTGACTTGAGTGTGCTGAGTGTAGTTCTTTTAGCTACCGTGTAGGCCTTGTTGATTATCAGTTTGGTATTTGGAATGGTATCTTTGCTAATTTCAACCTCCTGGATGATGCCTCACCCCTCCCCACCTTTCCCGTTTAGCAGCCTTATGCGTGTTTTCTACATATTTGACTATGTTTTTGTTTTGTAATTTATTTCATGTGTAGCTATTTTGGATTCCACCTTTAAGTGATATCTTATGATATGTGTCTTTTTCTTTTTGAATTCTGTCACTTAGAATGATCATACGTAACTCCTCTGGAGTTGTTACAACTGGCCATATTTCATTGATTTCCAGGCTGAGTAATATTCCACTCTACATAAGTACCACATCTCTATCCATTTTTCCCTCCAGAGACATTTAAGTTATATCCTAGTCGAGGATCTTTTAAACAGAGAGGGGGTAAACATTGGGGTGCCTGTGTCCTCTCGATTTTTGTTTTTCCCAAGATATACGCCCATGAGTGCAAGTGCCCTATGCTCTGTAGCTCATTTTTTAGATGCTTTAGTAAACACAATATACTTCTCCAGAATGGCCGTTGGCAATATACATTTCCACTATAAGTCTCACAGGGCTCCCTCTTCTCGTTGCCCTGTTCTGCATTTCTGTTGTTTACGCTTTATGAGGATGGCTCTTTGACTGATGCGAAGTGATATCTTTTGTAGTATTGATTTCCAGTACCCACCTGTTTGGTTGGCTAAAAAAGTGTATGCCCTTTTCTTGAATATATACAGAAAAAAACGCATACACCCTTTTTGGCCAACTGCAATGTTGGCAATGTTCAGCTCCTTTTCTTGTGCTTAATGGCGAGTCCTTTCTACCTCCTCAAATCCCTTTCCTGCCATTCTCCCTTGCTTACAAGTCCTTTTCTCTGACTTTCCTCAAGACATTTTTCAGTGATGGATATTTTCAACTCTGCAGTTTTGTGAATTTTACTGCCCCTGAGTTCCATTGTTCAACTTGTGTTTATGGGAACTGGCCACAAAGCAGCAGGATTTCCTCAAGCCCTATACTGTTTCCATGGGCAACCCTAGCCTTTGGTCAATTCGTCTTCCTGATTGGAAATTAGAGTGACATGTGCCTGTCTGAACACCTAGGACTTGTCTCTCATTGTTCCTCATCCTTCCGCTTCATCCTCTGGACAAATTCCAAACTGTACGCAACAGGATGTTGACAGTGCTGACATCTCCAAGTGGGGAGACTGTTAGTAAAGACGCTGGAGGGGTGAACCCGAGCACCAGGAGATGAGGAGATGAGATGCCTTTTCCAAACTCTTCCCGATCAGACGGTATACCATCCTCTGGGTGTGACAGACATGTTTTAGCAGTAGGAAGAGTCCCATTCATGTAAGGAGAACACCAGGGCTTTTTCAAAATCAGTGTCTCCCCGAAACCCAAACTGGGGAAGTTTTTAAGCTACGGCTACACATATGTTCATTAAGGGCCTTGGGAAGTAGGCAGAGTCCAAACTTTAGATGATTGAAGTCTTCAGGGTCAGAAGCACTCACCACCAGCTTCCCTTAGGCTACACTTTAACTATCATTGATAGATGATGTCAATAAAAATATCTATTCTTTTTCAGATTATTTCCCCTTATAGGTTATTGCAAAATGTTGAGTGTAGTTCCCTGTGCTATACAGTAGTTCCTTGTTGATGATCTATTTTATACATAGCAGTGTGTATGTGTTAATCCCAAACTGTTAATTTATGCCTCCTCCCACCTTTCCCCTTTGGTAATAATAAATTATAAGATTTTATACTTCTCAGAAATGGGGGAGCTGAAAGAGAGGTATCATTTTCAATGGAAAAGCATTTAAAACAAGATTGAAGCTTTAACCAAGATTATTAGATGTACATCCTTGGAAAGAAATCACTTCGTTTCTCTAATATTGACCTGACAAATAAGACAAACCCTTTCACTGAACTTGCTTATAATAAAGTGATGGAAATATCAAATGGAAGTGTTAGAAACATCTTATTTTACCCGAGCCTTATACACTGTTCTATGTTAACTACAGTTTGGCTCACACATCTGTTCATTGAGGTTACAATAGTCTCAATTTCTGTTACTGATCCTCCAGAGTGGACCCCAACAAGTGTCCCCCTGCCCAGTGTCATTGGGGCCAACAGATCGAGACTGAGTTTGGTTCACAAGCAAAGGAAACTTTATATTTTGATCAGAGAATGGAGAGGTGAGAGCATGCACTACCCCGTGGGCTGTGGGCTGGGCTGCTGTGTAGAGATCCTGTCAGAGTCAGTGGGAGGGAGGGGACAGAGCTTTCAAGGGCTGGGTTGGCTGCAGCTCAGGCTCTATATCGTGGAGTCTGCACTGGGCCCCAGGAGCTGAGGTGTCGACCCAGCCATTCTGCACTAGGAAATCTGGTCTGAAGTGCCGGGTGTGGAGCCTCTGCATGCGAGACCCTAGGAGTACGTGAAATTAGACAAAGCACAAAGGATAAAAAAGTTAGACTTGACTTTATTGCACAGATTCTATTTTTATCTCCCAGGGATTTTTAATGGGCTTTGCTGGGGACAAACCCCTCCTCTGCCTTTTGTCCCGTTCCTCATTCTTGGAGTTCTGAGGGTGCAGACCCTTCTTCTGTAACTGCTGAGTGCTGAGTTGGGAGCCCTCATACCCAGGGGCGAGGGTCAGAACTTCTCCCCAGCAGCCTCCAGGTGACGTTGATTGTCCCCAGGCCCCCTGCCTCCTTGCTCGTCCACCTGAACACCAGCATTGGAAGTGTTATAGATTCTAATGACCTTTAAGGGTCCAGGAAAGAGATGTGCAGAGACGCTGTGGGGGCCGGTTTCACCCCGCCCCACATTTGTTCGGCCACCTTAGGCTGACCGTTTCTGCCAGCCTAGATGCTCTGACCAGTAGTCTGTGCTTTCTATAATTAGGCCCCTGAATTAACGTACAAACAGCACCAGGTGTCAGAGCCCTGCCCACTCAACTCCCAGACAGTCCAGGGTCAGTGGTGATCAAGGACCATGATGGCCACTGAGTCAACAGCCTTTTGAAGTAAACAGGAGTCCAGCCGGTCTTATTGGCCACCATCATCATGGTGTCTGTAGGCTTTTCTATGGTGACAGTGTGATATACGGTTCCCCCGCTAAGATTATTAGCTCCCCTCTGGGTGCAGTAAGTCCTGCAAGCAGTAGTCTACTGTTTTGGGACACACTCTTGTTGTTTTATGAGAAAAACTCCAGGTCAAGTGATGTTCACACGAGTCGTCATGGTGCCCTGTTGCCCCCGGTTATCTCTCTGGATGTTGGAGTTGGAAGGCCTCCTCACTCGAGGTCGGTGTGCCAACGGAGCGAACCCTGCAACTTCAGGGCATGGTTGGTGGTTAGGATCACCACGTGGGGTCCTTTTCCCTTAGGAGGGAGGTGGCCTTTTGGGCTGCTGATTTCCAGGTTTTTAGATACCGCCAGTATCTTGGCCAGATGTGGCAGTGGGTCAAGCCCCTTGGTGACCGTAGTTTATCCTACCTGGATGGCATTCTTGCATTGTTCCATTTCAAGTGGTCCCAGTTTTTGCACTAATTCTCCAATGGCGATTCACCTTTCACCGGGAATGTAAAGGTCAAAGGGTTTAGCTAAATTAGGGAGTTCCAGGGCAAGGGTCTGAATTGACTGCTCTTTCCATTCTTGAAAGGCCACTTCTGGATTCTATTCAAAAGGATCATCATCTTTTCCTTTCAGTGTTTCATATAGAGGCCCAGCTAGTAGACTGTAGTTAGGGATCCAGAAGCAGCAAACCCTGGCCTCCCCAGGAACCCCTAAGCTGTCTTCTAGTTTTAGAAAGGGGTAAGGCTGAAAATGGTTTCTTCCCTTTCCTGGGATGGGCTTCTCCGACCTTCTGTGAGAATGAAGCCCAGGCAGGTCACCGCAGTCTGTGATATTTGAGCTTCTTTTTGGACGACTTCTATCCTTTATTGGCTTGGTAGTTCAGAGGCCTCCTTAGTAGGGCTGGCGATCAGAATGTCATCTGCGTATTGAAGGAGGGTTTCCTTTTCCAGAGGTAGAACTTTTAGGTCTTTACCTAAGCTTTCCCCAAAGACGGTGTGGGAATTTTTGCACCCTTGGGGCAAGACGGCCCGGAAGTATTGTTTTAGTTGTATGTTGAGTCCTGCCACTCACAAGCCAAAATTTCTTGTGACTCTGGGACTAATGGAATACAAAAGAAGGCATCATTGAAGACTAATACAGAATACCATGTCCTGGTGGTTGGTAGAATGACCAGCAGGGTGTAGGAATTAGGAGCAGCTGGAGGTATATCCTCGGTGGCTTCACTGACTGTCCTGACATTCTTTACCAGGTCCCCAGCAGCCCATGGGGCTCTCGTGGTCAGACCAATCCCCGGATACAGAGCTACCCTTGCAGGTACCGTGGCAGGGCTGGGCACACAGGATCCATGCACATAGCCCTCATTGCAGAGCACCCCCAGCTCACCTGTCACTCAGAGCTGACACAGAGCACCTCAGAGCAGGACTTGAACTAACAAACAGCAGCTGCGACAGGTCTGTGACCCTGGGCATCACTCTGTACGGCCTCCCTCCACCTGGTCTTCCAGAGACTTCCACTGCACCCGGGGCACCAGGCCTCTGTCTCCAACCACCACCCACCCCTCCTCTCCCTGACTCCTGGGTTCCTCTCATTAGGAGAGTGTTTTCTTGAAGTTGTCTCCCACTCATGGGCCAGATAAAATGATTAGAAAACAAGCCAAAGCTGCAGCCCCTTGTCTATCCTGACTCTCAGGAGCCCACACCTGTTCCTTGGACCTGGCCGGTTCAGCAAGTTCCATTTTCTGCAACTGTGAGCCCCTGAGGGGTGATGATTGGCTGACCTGGGCAGCCTTACCGTGCCGGCCAGCCCTCCCCAGGTGTGCCTGGGTTGAGATCAATATAAATACCACTCCAGGCAGCAAGAGCCCCTGCAGCCGTGCCTGACGCCATTTTCTCTGCCCTGTCAGCAGTCTCGGGGCTGGGCTGGTGGGAGGGAGTGAGAGGCTACAGCTTTGTGGGTGGCCCAGTGTGAGTGGGGCTCTGCTGGACTTTCTGCAGCAGTTGCCAGGCTGCCACCTGCTAAGGAAGAGGATGTGTCACCCATACCTGCTGCTGGAATTTCTCCCTGGGCAGAGGTGAGGAAGGAAAAAAGCAGTGGGGGCAGGGACAGGACGGGTATCTCAGGCAGGGAAATGGAAATCTTCCAGAAGAGCACTCAGGGCCAGTACCATCCTGGCTGGCCTGCAGGCACCAAGTCGGCTGGCATGCTGTCACTCGTGTGGCTCCATGGCCCTTCCTCTAGGCTTTCAAGTCCTTGTACATATTCAGGTGTTTTACCTGGGAAGGTTGGGAACAGTTCAGCAGCAGCTGGCCTGGGGCTCATCTCACGTTTACTCACAGATGCCTCGGCACGGTCCCCCAGGCTTGTAATGAGGACACTCCTTGCGGGAGGGCTGCTGGCTGCATGCGAGATGATTCCCCACCTCTGACCAACTTCAGAATTGTCTACCACTGAAGCAAGTGCCCTGATAGGGTTTTCATCTGTATAACTGGTGGGTTCTGTTTTGTTTTTTTCTTTTTTGTTTCAAGGTAGGTTTTATTCCTCTTTTTTGTACTTATGGATGTAAGCATGGAAATAATTCATTCATATAAATACATGTATGTGAAGGGAATAACTTTTTTCCATTTTTTAAAAAATTTTATTTTTCATTTTATTTTATTTATTTTTATACAGCAGGTTCTTATTAGTTATCTATTTTATACATATAAATGTATACATGTCAATCCCAATCTCCCAACTCCTCCCACCGCCACCCCCCCCCCATGGCTTTCCCCTCTTTGTGTCCATACATTTGTTCTCTACATCTGTGTCTCTATTTCTGCCCTTCAAACCGGTTCATCTGTACCATTTTTCTAGGTTCCACATATATGCGTTAATATACAATATTTGTTTTTCTCTCTCTGACTTACTTCACTCTGTATGACAGTCTCTAGATCCATCGACGTCTCTACAAATGACCCAATTTCATTCCTTTTTATGGCTAATAGTCCATTTTATATATGTACCACATCTTTATCCATTCGTCTGTCTGTGGGCATTTAGGTTGCTTCCATTACCTGGCTATTGTAAATAGTGCTGCAATGAACATTGTGGTGAATGTGTCTTTTTGATTTATGGTTTTCTCTGGGTATATGCCCAGTAGTGGGTTGCTGGATCATATGGTAATTCTATTTTTAGTTTTTTAAGGAACCTCCATACTGTTCTCCATAGTGACTATCAATTTACATTCCCACCAATCGTGGAAGAGGGTTCCTTTTCTCCACACCCTCTCCAGCATTTGTTGTTTGTAGATTTTCTGATGATGCCCATTCTAACAGGTGTGAGGTGATACCTCATTGTAGTTTTGATTTGCATTTCTCTAATAATTAGTGATGTAGAGCAGCTTTTCATGTGCTCCTTGGCCATCTCTACATCTTTTTGGAAGAAATGTCTATTTAGATCTTCTGCCCATTTTTGTATTGGGTTGTTTGTTTTTTTAATATTGAGCTGCATCAGCTGTTTATATATATTGGAGATTAATCCTTTGTCCATTGATTCAGTTGCAAATATATTCTCCCATTCTGAGGGTTGTCTTTTTGTGTTTGTAGTTTCCATTGCTTTGCAAAAGCTTTTACGTTTCATTAGGTCCCATTTGTTTAGTTTTCTTTTTTATGTCATTACTCTAGGAGGTGGATCAAAAAAGATCTTGCTGTGATTTATGTTAGAGTATTCTTCCTATGTTTTCCTCTAAGAGTTTTATACTGTCCGGTCTTACATTAAGGTCTCTAATCCATTTTGAATTTATTTTTGTGTATGGTGTTAGGGGGTGTTCTAATTTCATTCTTTTACATGTAGCTGTCCATTTTTCCCAACACCACTGATTGAAGACACTGTCTTTTCTCCATTGTATAGTCTTGCCTACTTTGTCATAGATTAGTTGACCATAGGTGTGTAGGTTTATCTCTGGGCTTCTTTCTTTTTTATTTTCCTTTTACACCTTTATTGGAGTATAATTGCTTTACAATGGAGTGTTAGTTTCTGCTGTATAACAAAGTGAGTCAATTATACATATACATATATCACCATATCCCCTCCCTCTTACATCTCCCTCCCACCCTCCACATCCCACCCCTTTAGGTGGTCGCAAAGCACCGAGCTGATCTCCCTGTGCTATGTGGCTGCTTCCCAGTAGCTATCGATGTTACATTTGGTAATGTATATATGTCCATGGCACTCTCTCACTTCGTCCCAGCTTACCCTTCCCCCTCCCCGTGTCCTCAAGTCCTTTCTCTATGTCTGTGTCCTTAATCCTGTCCTGCCCCTAGGTTCTTCATAAACTTTTTTCTTTAGATTCCATATATCTCTGTTAGTACACGGTATTTATTTTTCTCTTTCTGACTTACTTCACTGTGTAGGACAGACTCTAAGTCCATCCCCCTCACTACAAATAACTCAGTTTTGTTTCTTTTTATGGCTGAGTAATATTCCATTTATATATGTGCCAGATATTCTTTATCCATTTATCTGTCGATGGACACTTAGGTTGCTTCCATGTCCTGGCTATTGTAAGTAGAACTGCAATGAACATTGTTGTATATAACTCTTTTTGAATTATGGTTTTCTCAGGGCAAATGCCCAGTAGTTGGATTGCTGGGTCGTATGGTACTTCTATTTTTAGTTTTTTCAGGAACCTCTATACTGTTATCCCTAGTGGGTATAGCAATTTACATTCCCAGCAACAGTGCAAGAACGTTCCCTTTTCTCCAGTAAATGCCTCTCCAGCATTTATTGTTTGTAGATTTTTTGATGATTGCCATTCTGACTGCTGGGAGTTGATACCTCACTGTAGTTTTGATTTGCATTTCTCTAATGATTAGTGATGTTCAGCATCCTTTCACGTGTTTATTGGCAATCTGTATATCTCCTTTGGAGAAATGTCTATTTAGGTCTTCTGCCCATTTTTGGATTGTGTTGTTTGTTTTTGTGATATTGAGCTACACGAGCTGCTTGTAAATTTTGGAGATTAATCTTTTGTCATTTGCTTCATTTGAAAACATTTTCTCCCATTCTGAGGGTTGTATTTTCGTCTTGTTTATGTTTTCCTTTGCTGTGCAAAAGCTTTGAAGTTTCATTAGGTCCCATTTGTTTATTTTTGTTTTTATTTCCACTTCTCTAGGAGGTGGGTCAAAAAGGATCTTGCTGTGATTTATGTCATAGAGTGTTCTGCCTATGTTTTCCTCTAATAATTTTATAGTGTCTGGTCTAACATTTAGATCTCTAATTCATTTTGAGTTTATTTTTGTGTATGGTGTTATGGAGTGTTCTAATTTCATTCTTTCACGTGTAGTTGTCCAGTTTTCCCAGCACCACTTACTGAAGAGACTGTCTTTTCTTCATTGTATATCTTTGCCTCCTTTGTCATAGATGAGTTAGCCATAGGTACGTAGGTTTATCTCTGGGCTTTCTATCTTGTTCAATTGATCTATATTTCTGTTTTTGTGCCAGTACCATATAGTCTTGATTAATGTAGCTTTGTAGTATAGTCTGAAGTTAGGAAGTCTGATTCCTCCAGCTCTTTTAATTTCCCTCAAGACTGCTTTGGCTATTCGGGGTCTTTTGTGTCTCCATACAAATTTTAAGATTTTTTTGTTCTAGTTCTGTAGAAAATGCCAGTGGTATTTGATAGGGATTGCATTGAATCTGTAGCTTGCTTTGGGTACTATAGTCATTTTCACAATATTGATTCTTCTAATCCAAGAACATGGTTTATACCTCCATATGTTTATATCATCTTTGATTTCTTTCAGCAGTGTCTTATAGTTTTCTGAGTACAGGTCTTTTACCTCCTTATGTAGGGTCATTCCTCCGTATTTTATTCTTTTTGTTGCAATGGTGAATGAGATTGTTTCCTTAATTTCTCTTTCTGATCTTTCATTGTTAGTGTATAGGAATGCAAGAGATTTCTGTGCATTAATTTTGTATCCTGCAACTTTACCAAATTCATTGATTAGCTCTGGTAGTTTTCTGGTGGCATCTTTAGGATTCACTATGTGTAGTATCGTGTCATTTGCAAACAGTGACAATTTTACTTCTTATTTTCCAATTTGTATTCCTTTTATTTCTTTTTCTTCTCTGATTACTGTGTCTAGGACTTCCAAAAACTATGTTGAGTAATAGTGGTGAGAGTGGACATCCTTGTCTTGTTCCTGATCTTAGAGGAAATGCTTTTAGTTTTTCACTATTGAGAATGATGTTTGCTGTGGGTTTGTCATATACTGCCTTTATTATGTTGAGGTAGATTCCCTCTATGCCCACTTTTTGGAGACTTTTAATCATAAATTGGTGTTGAATTTTGTCAAAAGGTTTTCCTGCATCTATTGGGATGATCATATTTTTATTCTACAATTTGTTAATATGGTGTATCACATTGATTGATTTGTGTATATTGAAGAATTCTTGCATCCCTGGGATAAACCCCACCTGATCATGGTGCATGATCCTTTTAATGTGTTGTTTAATTCTGTTTCCTAGTATTTTGTTGAGGATTTTTACATCTATATTAATCAGTGATATTGGTCTCTAATTTTCTTTTTCTGTAGTATCTTTGTCTGGTTTTGGTATCAGGGTGATTGTGGCCTCATATAATGAGTTTGGGAGTGTTCCTTCCCCTGAAAAGTTCTGAAGAGTTTGAGAAGATTGGGTGTTAGCTCTTGTCTAAATGTTTGATAGAATTCACTTCTGATGCCATCTCGTTCTGGACTTTTGTTTGTTGGAAGATTTTTAATCACACTTTCAATTTCATTACTTGTGATTGGTCTGTTCATATTTTCTATTTCTTCCCGGTTCAGTCTTGGAAGGTTATACCTTTCTAAGAATTTGTCCATTTCTTCCAGGTTGTCCATTTTATTGGCATAGAGTTGCTTGTAGAGGTCTCTTAGGATGCTTTGTATTTCTGTGGTGTCTGTTACAACTTCTCCTGTTTCATTTCTAATTTTATTGATTTGAGTCCTCTCCCTCTTTTACTTGAGTCTGGCTAAAGGTTTATCATTTTTGTTTATCTTCTCAAAGAACCAGCTTTTAGTTTTATTGATCTTTGCTATTGTTTTTATTTCATTTATTTCTGCACTGATCTTTATGATTTCTTTCCTTCTATTAACTTTGGGTTTTGTTCTTCATTCTCTAGTTCCTTTAGGTGTAGGGTTAGATTGTTTATTTGAGATTTTTCTGGTTTCTTGAGGTAGGCTTTTATTGCTATAAACTTCCCTCTTAGAACTGTTTTTGCTGCATCCCATAGGTTTTGGATCATCGTGTTTTTGTTGTCATTTGTCTCTAGGTATTTTTTGATTTCCTCTTTGATTTCCTCAGTGATCTCTTGGTTATTTAGAAATGTATTGTTTAGCCTCCATGTGTTTGTTTTTTACGTTACTTTCCCTGTAATTGATTTCTAATCTCATAGCATTGTGGTCGGAACAGCTGCTTGATATGATTTCAGTTTTCTTAAATTTACTGAGGCTTTATTTGTGACCCAAGATGTGATCTATCCCGGAGAATGTTCCGTGTGCCATTGAGAAGAACTTGTAGTCTGCTGTTTTTGGATGGAATGTCCTATAAATATCCATTAAATCTATCTGGTCTATTGTGTCATTTAAAGCTTGTGTTTCCTTATTAATTTTCTGTCTGGATGATCTCCATTGGTGTAAGTGAGGTGTTAAAGTCCCTTGCTATTATTGTGTTACTGTTGATTTCCTCTTTTATAGCTGTTAGCAGTTGCCTTATGTATTGAGGTGTTCCTGTGTTGGGTACATATATATTTATAATTGTTATATCTTGGATTGATCCCTTGATCATTATGTAGTGTCCTTCCTTGTCTCTTGTAACATTCTTTATTTTAAAATCTATTTTATCTGATATGAGTATTGCTACTCCAGCTTTCTTTTGATTTTCATTTGCATGGAATATATTTTTCCATCCTCTCACTTTCAGTCTGTATGTGTCCCTAGGTCTGAAATGGGTCTCTTGTAGACAGCATATATATGGATCTTGTTTTTGTATCCATTCAGTGAGCCTGTGTCATTTGGTTGGAGCATTTAATCCATTCACGTTTAAGGTAATTATCAATATGTATGTTCCTATTATTATTTTCTTAATTGTTATGGGTTTGTCTTAGTGGGTCCTTTTCTTCTCTTGTGTTTCCCACTTAGAGAAGTTCCTTTAGCATTTGTTGTAGAGCTGGTTTCGTGGTGCTGAATTCTCTTAGCTTTTGCTTGTCTGTAAAGCTTTTGATTTCTCCATCAAATCTGAATGAGATACTTGCTGGGTGGAGTACTCTTGGTGGTAGGTTCTTCCCTTTCATCATGTTAAATTTATCATGCCACTCCCTTCTGGCTTGTAGATTTTCTGCTGAGAAATCAGCTGTTAACCTTATGGGAATTCCGTTGTATGTTGTCATTTTTCCCTTGTTGCTTTCAATAATTTTTCTTTGTCTTTAATTTTTTCAATTTGATTACTGTGTGTCTCGGCATTTTTCTCCTTTGGTTTATCCTGCCTGGGACTCTCTGCGCTTCGTGGACTTCGGTGGCTATTTCTTTTCCCATGCTAGGGAAGTTTTCAACTATAATCTCTTCAGATATTTTCTCGAGTCCTTTCTCTCTCTGTTCTCCATCTGGGACCCCTATAATGCGAATGTTGTTGCATTTAATGTTGTCCCAGAAGTCTCTTAGGTTGTCTTCATTTATTTTCATTCTTTTTCTTTATTTTGTTCCATGGCAGTGATTTCCACCTTTCTGTCTTCCAGGTCACTTATCCGTTCTTCTGTCACAGTTATTCTGCTACTGATTCCTTCTAGTGTATTTTTCATTTCAGTTATTGTATTGTTCATCTCTGTTTGTTTGTTCTTTAATTCTTCTAGGTGTTTGTTCCTTAATTCTTCTAGGTCTTTGTTAAGCATTTCTTGCATCTTCTCGATCTTTGCCTCCATTATTTTTCTAAGGTTTTGGATCATCTTCACTATCATTATTCTGAATTCTTTTACTGGAAGGTTACCTATCCCCACTTCATTTCGTTGTTTTTCTGAGGATTTATCTTGTTCCTTGATCTGGTATAAAGTCCTCTGCCTTTTCATTTTCTCTATCTTTCTGTGAATGTGGTTTTCCTTCCACAGGCTGCAGAATTGTAGTTCTTCTTGCTTCTGCTGTCTGCTCTCCAGTGATTGAGTCTATCTGAGAGGCTTGTGCAAGCTTCCTTATGCGAGGGACTGGTGGTGGGTAGAGCTGGGTGTTGTTCTGGTGGGCAGAGCTTTAATCTGCTTGTCTGTGGATTAAATAAAAGTTTAATAAAAAGTTTAATCCACTTGTCTGCTGATGCATGGGGCTGGGTTCCCTCCCTGTTGGTTGTTTGGACTGAGGCGACCCAGCACTGGAGCCTACCTTGCTCTTGGTGGGGCTAATGGTGGACTCTGGGAGAGTTCACGCCAAGGAGTATTTCCCAGAACTTCTGCTGTCAGTGTCGTTGTCCCCATGGTGAGCTGCAGCCACACCCCACCTCTGCAGGAGACCCTCTAAAACTAGCAGCTAGGTATGATCATTCACCTACAGGGTGACTGCTCCTTCCCTTGGGTCCTGATGTGCACACTACTTTGTGTGTGTCCTCCAAGAGTGGAGTCTCTGTTGAGACTCTGAGTCTCTGAATGCAGTTGAGACTCTGAGTGGAGTCGCACAGACTCTGGGTCCTGTGAAGCTTCGATGTTTTGTGGTTCTAGAAATCCTATAGGAGACAGTCCACAGCAGGTGAAGCTAATGCTGTCATAGAGGTGGTGAAACCAAAGATCTGCAGTTCCGACTAGAGGTGCTGATGTACAAACAGGACAAAATCATCTCATGTGAATGTAGTTCAGGCACGTTTAAAATGAATGCAGTCATGTTAATGCCTAACATCTTCTATCTTGTGCCTCTCCTCAAGGACCCCCTCCTCAGTTCCTGAGGCTCCTGTAAGTCATGTACAGGGGAATGGAGAGTGGGCTCTGTCCAGTCTGAGCCCTGAGTTACCCTGTGTGTATCTTAGGATACTTTGTATTTCTGTGGTGGCTCTTGTAACATCATCTCTTTCAGTTCTGATTTATTTGGCCCCTCTCTTTAAAAAAAAATACTACTGTTGTCTTTTATTCTTTACAGAAGTTTAATAAGTGTTTGATCTACTACCCTTACTCTATGTATACTTTTTGCCGTGAGATTTTTACTTTTGTTTGTTTTCTTGTTACTGTCAATAATTAGTGAGAATTCTTTTAAGCTACCTTCAACATTGCTTATAAAGCTGCTTTGTTAGTGATGACAGAGCTTTAATGGAAGTCGTGTTCTGGTTGTAAATTAGAATGCAATGTGCCAGCAAAAAGCCCCTTAAGTGTATGTCTCATTACTTCTCGTTCTTTTTTTCCCCTTTTTTCTCTCTTTTTTTTCTTGTTCTTTTTTTAATGTTTATTTTTTATCAGAGCAAATTTGATTAAAATGTTTTGTTTGTTCTAGGTGTGTAAGATGTGGTTCTTTTACACATATACATGTATCTATACTTCTTCAGATCGTTTTCTCATGTAGCTTGTGACACAATGTTGAGTAGTCTTCTCTTGGTATTCCATAGGTCTTTGGTGATTATATATTTCACATGTGTTTCTATATCTATGTTAACCCCAATATCCTAATGTATCCAGTCCTCACACCTTTCCATTTGGTGAACCATAACTTTGTTTAATGAATCTGTGATTGCCTTTCTCTGTGGAAATATCTTCATTGGTATCAATTTTTAGCTAACACCTATAAGTGATATTATAGGATATGTGTCTTTTGCTGTCTGACTTAGTACAATTTGCCTGATTACCTCTAGAATCATCTACGGTGCTGCAAATGGCATTGTTTCATGTTTTTCCCTAGATAATATTCCATCTGTACATGTACCAGTTCTTCTTTGTCCACTCACCTGTTGATGGACTTTTTGGTTGCCTCCATGTCTTGGCTATTGTAATACTGCTGCACTGCACATTTGCCTGCCTGTGTCTTTACAATTCTGTCTTCTTATGTTATAGGCCCAGGAGTGGGTATCCTGTATCATATGGTATCTCGGGGTTTACCGTTTAAATGCACCACGATTCTGTGCTCATTATTGGCTCTTTCCAGGTTACATCCCACTTAAAGTTGAGGGTATGCATTTCTCCACAACACCTTCAGCATTTATTTATTTATTTATTTTTAATATCTTTATTGAAGTATAATTGCTTTACAATGGTGTGCTAGCTTGTGCTTTACAACAAAATGAATCAGTTATACATATACATATGTTCCCATATCACTTCCCTCTTGCGTCTCCCTCCCTCCCACCCTCCCTCCCCTCCAGGCGGTCACAAAGCACCGAGCTGATCTCCCTGTGCCATGCTGCTGCTTCCCACTAGCTATCTACCTTACGTTTGGTAGTGTATATATGTCCATGCCTCTCTCTCCCTTTGTCACAGCTTACCCTTCCCCCTCCCCATATCCTCAAGTCCATTCTCTAGTAGATCTCTGTCTTTATTCCTGTTTTACCCCTAGGTTCTTCATGACATTTTTTTCCCTTAAATTCCAGGTATATGTGTTAGCATACGGTATTTGTCTCTCTCTTTCTGACTTACTTCACTGTGTATGACAGACTCTAGGTCTATCCACCTCATTACAAATAGCTCAATTTCGTTTCTTTTTATGGCTTCAGCATTTATTGTTTGTAGTTTTCTTGCTGATGGATATTCTGACTGGTGTGAGCTGATACCTCTTTGTGGTTGAATTTGCATATGACTCATAATCCTTTGAAATTGAGCTTTAAGTCATGTCCTTTTTATTTTTCAAACTGTGATTACAGCTTAGCTCTTCAAAGTGTTTTCTAAAGTATGTGTTACATTTTGAAATTTATTGGCCATTACCTCCCTCAAAACATTTTGAGGGCAGGTTTCATTTACAGCCCTGCAGTACTTGTTCACATGAAGTGACCATTAGCACAGGCTTTAAAGCTGCTTTTGCAGGTAACGGCCAGATTGCGGCAGCCTTTCTTTGTTCCCCGTGCTGGTACTAGGGAAACAGAGCTTCCGGCCAGTGGTCTTCCTCGGTTATAAATTAGAGTGGAATGTGCCCGGATAAACCCCCAAAGGCTGATGTCTCCTTACTTTTGTTTGTTTTTTTAATTTAATTTATATTTTTATCGGAATAATATTCCATTTTGTATATGGACCACTTCTTGGTGCATTGCTCTGTTGAGGGACATTTTCGTTGCTTCCAAGTGTTGGCTATATTAAATATTGCTGGAGTGCAAGATTGCCAGCTTGTGACTTTTTGATTCTCATTTTCTCAGGTGATAGTCCCAGCAGTGGGTATGACTGATTGACTAGTAGCTCAATGTTTACCTTTTCAAAGCACCTCCATTGTGTTTTCATTAGTGGCTCTTACCATGTCTCCCTTAGAGCCGAGGGTACGAACTTCTCCACAATCCCTTCAGCATTTATAGTTTGCAGCATTTTTGCTAATGGCCAATCTGACTGTTGTGACCTGATAGGTTTTTGTAATTTGGGTTTGCATGACTTTAAAAATTCCTAAAATTCATCATTTTCCACGCCTTTTTCCTTTCTGTTAAAAATCAAGTGTGAGTACAATCTATCTCTTGAAGCTGTCTTCTTGGAAGGTTGCCCTCTTTTGAATTTTTGGTGGATATTCGACCCCAGGATTTTTTTGGAGGGCAGATGTCATTACAGAACTGCAAGTTTGGTGAATATTTAGTGACCATTAGCACTGGGTTTAAAGCTGCTGTTGTGGGAAACGACCACAAGGAGGCAGCATTTGTCCTTTCCCAAATCTGGGTACTAGGGCAGCAGAGCCTTTCTGGAAGTCGTGGTCCTAGGTTTTAAGTTAGAATGGAATGTGCCAGGAGGAACGCCCATAAGTTTATGTCTCATTACATCTTGGTTTTTAAAATTTATTTAATCGGGGTAATGATTAGATATTGTTTGTCCAGATGTACACAATCTGGTTCATTTGTACAATATATATGTCTATTCATGTTCAGATCCTCTTCCCATGTAAAATATTACAGTGTTCCATAGACCTCCCTTGCTATATGGTCCGTCTTTTTGATATATGTTTATTATATGTATTTGTATACGTATGGTAACGTTAATCTTAATTTATCCATTCTGCCCACCTTTCCTTTTAGATAAGCATACTTAATTTCTAAGTCTGTGAGTGTCTTTCTCTGTGGAAATATGTTCATTTGTGTTAGTTATTAGATAACGCCTATAAGTGATATCATAGGATATAGGTCTTTTGCTTTCTGACTTACCTCATATTCTGTGATTATCTCCAAGCTCATCTATGGCACCTCAAATAGCAGTGTTTCATTGTTTTCCATGGCTAATATTCTATTGTGAACGTGGACCACTTCTTCTTCATCCATACATCTGTTGATGGACATTTTGGTGGCTTCACTGTCTTGGCTATTGTGAATAAGGCTGCAGTGCAGCTTTTGCAGCCCGCGTCTTCTCGATTCTGGTCTTCTCAGGTGAGAGGCCCAGTGGTGTGACTGCTGCATCGAATGGTACTTCAACTTTTACTTTTAATCGTAGCTCCTTTCTGTTCTCATTATTGGCTCTTACCACGTTACATCTCACCAGCAGCTAGAGGGTACACAGTTCTCTAAAACCCCTTCAGAATTTATTGTTTGTAGACCTTTTGCTGATGGTCAGTCGACTGGTGTGAGTTGAAACCTTTTTGTACATTAGATTTGCATGAGTCTAATAATTCCTGAGGTTGAGCTTTCACCCATTTTCCTTTTTTTAAACAAGAGAGTGAGTCAAACTTACCTCTTCATACTATCGTCTTGAAAAATTTGCCAGTTTTGAATTTTATTGTCCATTCCCTACCTCAGCACAGTTGTTTAGGGCAGGTGTCCTTTGCAGCCCTGAGTCCTTGTGAATGTTAAGAGAACATTAGCTGTGGGCTTAACGCCGCTCTTGCGGAAAACGGCCACAAGGCAGCAGAATTTCTACATTTCCAACTCTGGGTTTTTGGGCAGCAGAGCCTTCCTGGAAATCGTGTTAGTAGGCTGCAAATTAGAGTGGAATGTGCCAGAGCACATCCCCAAGAGCTTATATCTCCTTACTTCTTGTTTGTTTTATAAATTTAATTTTTATTAATTATCAGAGCAAACTTGATAAAAATATTTTGTTTCTCCTAGGTGTACAGAATCTCGTTCATTATATCAATGTATCTGTCATTTATCTTTGCATTCTTTACCATGTAGGTTATTACAGAGTGTTGCCTAGACCTCTCTTGGTATTCCATAGGTATTTTGTGATTATATATTTCATATGTATTAGTACATGTCTGTTAACCCTCATATCCTAATTCACACATTCCTTACACTTTTCCATTGGTTAAACATAATTTTTTTTTCTTAATCCATGCTTTTCCTTCTCTTGGAAATAAGTTCATGAGTATCAACTTTTAGGTAACACCTAGAAGTGATGTCATAGGATATCTGTCTTTCACTTTCTTTCTTTAATTTGAGTGATTATCTCTAGGTCCTTATATGGTGGTGCAAACGGCACTGTTTCATTGTTTTCCATGGCTTATATTCCATTGTTTACATGGACCACTTCCTCTTTGTGCATTTTTCTGTTGATGGACATTTTGGTTTCTTCCAAGTCTTGGCTATGTTAAATATTCCTGCAGTGCAGGATTGCCAGTCTGTGTCTTTTCCATTCTGCTCTGCTCAGGTGATAGGCACATCAAAGGACCTACCAGATCACATGGTAGCTCAATTTTTACCCTTAAACGCACCTCCATTATGTTCTCACTACTGGCTGTTACCAGTTTACATCCCCCCCAGCAGCTGGAGGGTACACAGTTCTCTGAAACCCCTTCAGCATTTATTCTTTGTAGACTTTTTGCTGAAGAACATTCTGACGGCTGTGAGGTGAACATTTCTGTAATTGGATTTGCATGGCTTTATTCATTGCTGATGTTGCGCATTTTTCAATTCCCTTTTATTTTAAAGAGAAAAAAAAGAAAAGACAAAATGTGCGTAAAATATGCCTCTTGACATTGTCTTCTTGAAATGTTGACGTCTTTTGAATTTTCTGGTCGATTACGACCCCAGGACATTTTTGAGGCCCGGTGTCCTTTACAGTGCTGCACATATTTTGAATATTAAGTGACCATTACCTCTTGGTTTAAAGCTGCTGTTGTGTGAAACAGTCACAAGGCGGCAGCATTTCTCCTTTACCAAATCTGGTTACCAGGGCAACAGAGCCTTAATGGAAGTCCTGTTCTAGGTTGAAAATTAGAATGGGATGTGCCAGGAAAAATTCCTTTCAGTTTATGTCTCATTATTTCTTGTTCATATTTTTAATTTAATTTTTATTTTTTATCGCAGCAAATTTGATTACAATGTTTTTTTTTTTTTTGTTCTAGGTGTGCAAGATGTGGTTCTTTCACACACATACATATATCTATTCTTCTTCGGAACCTTTTCCCAGGTAGGTTATGACACAATGTTGAGTAGTCTTCTCTTGGTATTCCGTAGGTCTTTGGTGATTATATATTTCACATGTGTTTCTATATCTATGTTAACCCCAATATCGTAATGTATCCAATCCTCACACCTTTCGATTTGGGGAACCATAAGTTTGTTCAATGAATCTGTGATTGCCTTTCTCTGTGGAAATATCTTCATTGTTATCAATTTTCAGGTAACACCTATAAGTGATATACGTTAGGTGTCTTTCGCTTTCTCACTTACTACAAGTTGCATGGTTACCTCTAGACTCATCTATGGTGCTGCAAATGGCATTGTTTCACTTTTTTCCCGAGCTAATATTCCATCTCTACATGTAACAGTTCCTCTTTGTCCACTCATCTGTTGATGGACTTTTGGTTGCTTCCATGTCTTGGCTATTGTAATACTGCTGCAGTGCAGATTTGCCTGCCTGTGTCTTTCCAATTCTGTCTTCTTATGTTATAGGCCCAGGAGTGGGCCTGCTGGATCATATAATAGCTCAATATTTACCTTTTAAAGGCACCTCCACCCTGTTCCCATTAGTGACTCTTACCAGGTTACGTCCCACTTCAAATTAAGGGTATGCATTTCTCCACAACCTCTTCAGCATTGATCGTTTGTAGTTTCTTTCCTGATGGTTATTCTGAATGGTGTGAGCTGATACCTCTGTGTGGTTGGATTTGCATGTGTCTCATAATCCTTTGAAACTGAGCTTTCAGGCATGTCCTTTTATTTTTCAAACGGTTATTACAGCTTAGTTCTTCAAATGGTTTTCTTGAAATATGTGCCACATTTTGAAATACTTTGGCCTTTACCTCCCGCAAGACATGATGAAGACAGGTTTCCTTTACAGCCCTGCAGGACTTGTTCATATGAAGTGACAATTAGCATAGGTTTTAAAGCTGTTTTTTCAGGTAATGGCCAGAGGGTGGAGCATTTCATAATTCTATGAAACGTAACTGAACACACAATATATATTTTTTCTTTTAAATTTCCATTGTTACTTTTTTAAAGTACAATTATAATTGAAGTTCTTTGTAACAAGTGAAATTTAAAAAATTAAAGGAAAAGATAATATTTTACCACTTGCCATCCTTTCCCATTTACTGAAACGACCAGCATAATGTGTAGATTTCTCATTTTATCCAGGTGTTCTATACATCTGGAATATCATGCTTCTCACTGTAGAAAAACAGATTTAGCTCTCACACTTTTTATAGGCTACATAACATTCCATAGAACAGAAGTACCAACTATTTCAGACTTAGCTTTTTGAGGGACACTCAGGTTACTTTCTGTTTTATTTTGTTGTTCTTTTTTTTGGGGGGGTAGGAGTTTATTATTTATTTATTTATTTTTGTTGTGTTGGGTCTGAGTTTCCGTGTGAGGGCTTTCTCTAGTTGTGGCAAGTGGGGGGCCACTCTTGATCTCGGTGCGCGGGCCTCTCACTATTGCGGCCTCTCTTGTTGCAGAGCACAGGCTCCAGATGCGAGGGCTCACTGGTTGTGGCTTATGGGCCTAGTTGCTCCATGGCATGTGGGATCCTCCCAGACCAGGGCTCGAACCTGTGTCCCCTGCATTAGCAGGCAGATTCTAACCACTGCACCACCAGCGAAGCCCTCTATTTTGTTGTTCTGCTAGTTTGTTTTAACCCAAGAAAATATTTTTTTAAATACAAAAAAACAAAATTAAGCTAGGGGTAAGGATTAGGGTTTAGGGTAAGATTTAGGGTTAGGGTACGGGTTAGGATTATTGTATGGTTTAGAGTATGGTTTAGGGTTATGGTTATGGTACGGGTTAGTGTTAGGGTACAGTTTAGGGTATGGCTATGGTTTAGTGTTAGGGTACGGGTTAAGGTATGGGTTAGTGTTAGGGTATGGGTTAGGATTCAGGTACGGTTTACATTCAGGGTTATGGTTAGGTTTAGTGTATGGGTTAGTGTTAGGTACGGGTTAGGGTTAGGTTTAGTGTTAAGGAAGGGGTACAGTTTAGGGTACAGGATAGGGAACAACAAAGGGTTAGGGTTAGGGTACGTGTTAGGGTACAGTTTAGTGTTAGTGTACGGGTTAGGATTAGGGTACGGTTTAGGGTAAGGTTTAGGGTTAGGGTTAGGGGACGGGTATGGTTTGGGGTACAGTTTAGGGTATGACCACGGGTTAGGAGTAGGGTAAGTGTTAGGGTACGGTTTAGTGTTAGTGTACAGGTTAGGATTATGGTACGGGATAGTGTAAGGGTTAGGGTTAGGGAATGGGTACAGATTAGGTTGCAGGTTAGGGTATGACAACGGGTTAAGGTTAGGGTACGTGTTAGTGTATGGGTTAGGATTAGGGTACGGGTTAGGTTATGGGTTAGTGTTAGGGGATGGGTTAGGATTAGGATACGGGTTATGGTACGGTTTAGGGAAAGGGTTAGGATACAGGGTAGGGTTAGGATAAAGTTTAGTGTATGGCTATGTGTTACTGTTAGGGTACATGTTAGCGTACGGGTTAGTGTTCGTGTACAGCTTAGGGTAAGGGTTAGGGTTAGGGAACGGGTACGGTCTCAGGTACAGGTTAGGGTATGGTAGCGGGATAGGGTTAGGGTACGTGTTAGGATGAGGCTTCTTTGTAGTGCAGATTTGAATTTCCCGCTTGCTTGGTGGGCCAAAAAGTGTGTATGCATTTTATCCTGAATATACTCAGGAAAAAACGTATACGCCCTTTTTGGCCAAGTGCATCGCTGCCAAACGATGTGCCAAACAGGAGGTTACAAGCACTGACTCTCCAAGTGGGGAGATTGTTAGTAAAGCGTCTGGAATGGCGAACCCGAGTACCAGAGGACGAATAATGAGATGCGTTTTAGAAACCTTGCCCGATCACACTGTGGACCATCCTCTGGGTTTCCCACGCATGTTTTAGCTGTAGGAAGAATCCCTTAAACCTGGAGGGTTGGGACCCATGGAATGGGTAGCACGCAGTACTACTTCAAAGGGTCTGCATTTGCTCACCGAACCTCACCAATCCTCACAGCCCCAAGTGTCCAGCCTTATGCCTCACTCAGCTGTGGGTGTAGATGTGGTAAATCCAGGTTTCATCACAAGCCTGAACGAGTTATTTAAGAATTTCTCTCTCTTTCACTGTCTTTGTGTTTTGATTTTGAAATTTATTTTTATAATGGGGTTTAGCTGATTTGCACTGCTGTGTTTATGCCGCTCAATGCACACTTGATTCTCTTACGGAGACATATAAATACATAGGTTTTAAGATTCTTACTACTCAGATATATTCCTCTGCGGTGAATAGGGGGTGTTGAGTCCACTTCGTTGAACAAGGAGTATATCTTGTCTATTACTGGCTTATGGAACGGTATCTGTGCTCATTTCAATCTCTGGATTTATGCAGCACCCCAACTCACCTTTCCCCTTAAGCAAGCATAAGTTGGTTTTCTAAATGTGAGACTCTGTTCTGTTTTGTAATTCAGTTCATGTGTAGCCAAGTTTACATTCCCTCTATAAGTGTTATCTTATGACTAGTTTCTTTTTCTGTGTGACTTATTTCACTCAGAATCATCGAACCTAAATCCACTCATTATGCTGCTACGGGCCTGATGACATTGATTTCATTGCGGAGTGATATTCCATTGTATGTAAGTACCACAACTTCTTTATCCATTTTTCTCTTTCTGGGATATTTAAGTTGTTCCGTTGTCGAGGTTCTTGTAAACACAGCAGCCCTAAACTTTGGGGTGGCTGTGTCTTTTTGATTTTAATTTCCCTAAGCTATAGGACCATAAGTGGAAGTGCCCGAGTCTCTGTAGCTTTGTTTTTTAGATGTTTCGGGAAACACCATACACTTCTCCAGAGTGGCTGTTGGCCATTTACATCCCGCCCATCAGCATAACAAGGCTCCCAGTTCTCCATGGCCTGTCCTGCCTTTCTGGATTTTACACTTTTTTCAGATGGCCCATTTGACCGGTGGGAAGTGAGACTTCATTGTAGTGCGGATTTCCATTGCACGCTTCCTTGGTTGGCAAAAATGGCCGTATGCGTTTTTTCCTGGATATATTCAGGAAAAAACGCATATGCATTTTTTGGCCAAGTGCATCATTGTCGAAGTTCTGCCGCTTTTCATATGCTTTAAATGCAATTCCAATCTACCTCCTGAAATCTGTTTCCTGCAATTGTGCCTTGCTTTCAAGTCCTCTTCGCAGCCTTACCTCAATATATTTTTGGACGATAGTTGTCCTTTATAACTCTGCAAGTTTGTGAATTGCAGTGACCCTGAGCTCCTTTTTCCAACTCGCTTTTTTGTGAGCTGGACGCAAAACGGCAGGATTGCTTCAGGCCCTAATCTGGTTCCAGCGTGGCACGCTGAGCCTTTGGTTAATTCTTCTTCTTGGTGGGAAATTAGAGTGAAATGTGCCCGTCCAAACAACTACAGCTAGTCTCTCATTGGTTCTCCCTATTCCCGTTCATCCTCCGCAGAAATTGCAGAGTGTGCCAAACAGGAGGTTACAAGCACTGACTCTCCAAGTGGGGAGATTGTTACTAAAGCGTCTGGAATGGCGAACCTGAGTACCAGAGGACGAATAATGAGATGCGTTTTAGAAACCTTGCCCGATCACACTGTGGACCATCCTCTGGGTTTCCCACGCATGTTTTAGGTGTAGGAAGAATCCCTTAAACCTGGAGAGTTGGGACCCATGGAATGGGTAGCACGCAGTACTACTTCAAAGGGTCTGCATTTGCTCACCGAATCTCACCAATTCTCTCAGCCCCAAGTGTCCAGCCTTAATTCTCACCCAGCTGTGGGTGTAGATGTGGTAAATCCAGGTTTCATCACAAGCCTGAACGAATTATTTAAGAATTTCTCTCTCTTTCACTGTCTTTCTGTTTTGTTTTTGAAGTTTATTTTTATAATGGGGTTGAGCTAATTTTCACTGCTGTGTTTATGCGTCTGTACACACACTTGATTCTCTTACGGAGACATATAAATACATAGATTTTAAGATTCTTACTAGTCAGATATATTCCTCTGCGGTGAATAGGGGGTGTTGAGTCCACTTCGCTGAGCAAGGAGTAGGTCTTGTCTATTACATATTTGGCTTATGGAACGGTATCTGTGCTCATTTCAATCTCTGGATTTATGCAGCACCCCAACTCACCTTTCCCCTTAAGCAAACATGTTTGTTTTCTAAATGTGAGACTCTGTTCTGTTTTGTAATTCAGTTCATGTGTAGCCAAGTTTACGTTCCCTCTATAAGTGATATCTTATGATAAGTTTCTTTATCTGTGTGACTTATTTCCTTAGAATCATCGTACCTAAATCCACTCATTATGCTCCTATGGGCCTGATGATATTGATTTCATTGCTGAGTGATATTCCATTGTACATAAGTACCACAACTTCTTTATCCCTTTTCCTCTTTCTGGGATATTTAAATTGTACCGTAGTCGAGGTTCTTGTAAACACAGCAGCCCTAAACTTTGGGGTGGCTGTGTCTTGTTGATTTTAATTTTCCTAAGCTATAGGACCATAAGTGGAAGCAACCTAGGCTCTGTAGCTTTGTTTTTTAGATGTTTCAGGAAACACCATACACTTCTCCAGAGTGGCTGTTGGCAATTTACATCCCGCCCATCAGCATAACAAGGCTCCCAGTTCTCCATGGCCTGTCCTGCCTTTCTGGTTTTTACACTTTTTTCAGATGGCCCTTTTGACCGGTGGGAAGTGAGACTTCATTGTAGTGCAGATCTCCGTTGCAGGCTTGCTTATTTGGACAAAAAGAGCATATGCGTTTTTTCCTGCATGTATTCAGGAAAAAAACACATACGCCCTTTTTGGCCAAGTGCATCATTGTCAAAGTTCTGCCGCTTTTCATATGCTTTAAATGCAGTTTCCATCTACCTCCTGAAATATATTTCCTGCAATTGTGCCATGCTTTCAAGTCCTCTTCGCAGCCTTACCTCAATATATTTTTGGACGATAGCTGTCATTTATAACTCTGCAGGTTTATGAATTACAGTGCCCCTGAGGTCCTTTCTTCAACTCGCTTTCTTGTGCGCTGGCCGCAGAACTGCAGGATTGCTTCAGGCCCTAATCTTGTTTCATCACGGCACGCTGAGCCTTTTGTTAATTCCTCTTCCTGGTGGGAAATTAGAGTGAAATGTGACCGTCCAAACACCTACAGCTAGTCTCTCATTGGTTCTCCCTATTCCCGTTCAACCTCCGCAGAAATTGCTAACTGTGCCAAACAGGAGTTTTAAGGCACTGACTCTCCACGTGGGGAGATGTTTAGTAAAGCGTCTGGAATGGCGAACCCGTGTACCAGGGGACAAAAAATGAGATGGGTTTTAGAAACGTTGCCCTATCACATGGTGTACAATCCTCTGGGTTTCCCATGCATGTTTTAGCTGTAGGAAGAATCCCTTAAACCAGGAGAGTTGGGACCCAGGGAATGGGTAGCATACAGTATTACTTCAAAGGGTCTGCATTTGCTCACCGAACCTCACCAATCCTCTCAGCCCCAAATGTCCTGCCTTATGTCTCACCCAGCTGTGGGTGTAGATGTGGTAAATCCAAGTTTCATCACAAGCCCTGAACGAATTATTTAAGAACTTTCTCTCCTTCACTGTCTTTGTTTTTGAAATTTATTTTAATAATGGGGTTTAGTTGATTTTTCACGGCTGTGTATACTGCTCTACACACACTTGATTCTCTTACAGAGACATATAGATACATATGTTTTAATATTCTTATTGTCAGATATATTCCTCTGCGGTGAATAGGTGGTGTTGAGTCTAATTCGTTGAGCAAGGAGTATATCTTGTCTATTATATATTTGGCTTATGGAATAGTATCTGTGCTAATTTCAATCTCTGGTTTTACGCAGCACCCCAACTCACCATTCCCCTTAAGAAAGCATAAGTTTGTTTTCTAAATGTGAGACTCTGTTCTGTTTTGTAATTCAGTTCATGTGTAGCCAAGTTTACATTCCCTCTATAAGTGATATCTTATGATAAGTTTCTTTTTCTGTGTGACTTATTTCCTTTGAATCATCGTACCTAAATCCATTCATTATGCTTGTACGGGCCTGACGACATTGATTTCATTGCTGAGTGATATTCCATTGTACGTAAGTACGAAAACTTCTTTATCCATTTCTCTCTTTCAAGGATATTTAATTTGTACCGTAGTCGAGGCTCTTGTAAACAGAGCAGCCCTAAACTTTGCGGTGGTTGTTTCTTGTTATTTTAATTTTCCTGAGCTATAGTGCTATAAGTGGGTTTAGGGTTAGGGTTAAGGTTAGCATTAGGGAACGGGTATGGTTTAGGATGCGACAATGGTTTAGGGTGAGCGAAAGTGTTAGGGTACAGGTCAGTGTTAGTGTACCGTTTAGGATTAGGGTAAGTGTTAGGGTAATGCTTCGGGTTAGGGTTACGGTTAGGGAACGGGGACGGTTTAGGGTACAGGTTAGGGTACGACAACGGTTTAGGGATAGCGTACATGTAAGGGTAAGATTTAGTGTTAGCGTACGGGTAAGGATTAGGGGACGGGTGAGGGTAAGGCTTCAGGTAAGGGATAGGGTTAGGGTTAGCGTTAGGGGACAGGAACGGTTTAGGGTCCAGGTGAGGGTACGACAACGCTTTAGGGGGAGCGTAGGTGTGAGGGCGCGGGTTAGTGTTAGCGTACGGGTTAGGATTAGGGGACGGGTTAGGGGACGGGTTAGGGTTAGGGTTCGGGCTAGGGTTAGGGTTAGGGGACGGGGACGGTTTAAGGTCCAGGGGAGGGTACGGCAACGTTTTAGGGGGAGTGTACGTGTGAGGGCACGGGTTAGTGTTAGCGTACGGGTTAGGATTAGGGGACGGGTGAGGGTCAGGCTTCGGGGAAGGGTTAGGGTTAGGGTTCGGGCTAGGGTTAGGGGACGGGGACGGTTTAGGGTCCAGGGGAGGATACGGCAACGCTTTAGGGGGAGCGTACGTGTGAGGGCGCGGGTTAGTGTTAGCGTACGGGTTAGGATTAGGGGACGGGTGAGGGTCAGGCTTCGGGGAAGGCTTAGGGTTAGGGTTCGGGCTAGGGTTAGGGTTAGGGGACAGGGACGGTTTAGGGCCCAGGTGAGGGTACGACAACGCTTTAGGGGGAGCGTACGTGTGAGGGCGCGGGTTAGTGTTCGCGTACGGGTTAGGGGACAGGTGAGGGTCAGGCTTCGGGGAAGGGTTAGGGTTAGGGTTCGGGCTAGGGTTAGGGTTAGGGGACGGGGACGGTTTTGGGTAAAGGGGAGGGTACGGCAACGCTTTAGGGGGCGCGTACGTGTGAGGGCGCGGGTTAGTGTTAGCGTACGGGTTAGGATTAGGGGACGGGTGAGGGTCACGCTTCGGGGAAGGGTTAGAGTTAGGGTTAGGGCTAGGGTTAGGGTTAGGGGACGGGGACGGTTTAGGGCCCAGGTGAGGGTACGGCAACGCTTTAGGGGGAGCGTGCGTGTGAGGGCGCGGGTTAGTGTTAGCGTACGGGTTAGGATTAGGGGAAAGTGAGGGTCAGGCTTCGGGGAAGTGTTAGGGTTAGGGTTCGGGCTAGGGTTAGGGTTAGGGGACGGGGACGGTTTAGGGTCCAGGGGAGGGTATGGCAACGCTTTAGGGGGAGCGTACGTGTGAGGGCACGGGTTAGTGTTAGCGTACGGGTTAGGATTAGGGGACAGGTGAGGGTCAGGCTTCGGGGAAGGGTTAGGGTTAGGGTTCGGGCTAGGGTTAGGGTTAGGGGACGGGGACGGTTTAGGGTCCAGGGGAGGGTACGGCAACGCTTTAGGGGGAGCGTGCGTGTGAGGGCGCGGGTTAGTGTTAGCGTACGGGTTAGGATTCGGGGACGGGTGAGGGTCAGGCTTCGCGGAAGGGTTAGGGTTAGGGTTCGGGCTAGGGTTAGGGTTAGGGGACGGGGACGGTTTAGGGTCCAGGTGAGGGTACGGCAACGCTTTAGGGGGAGCGTGCGTGTGAGGGCGCGGGTTAGTGTTAGCGTACGGGTTAGGATTAGGGGACGGGTGAGGGTCAGGCTTCGGGTAAGGGTTACGGTTAGGGTTCGGGCTAGGGTTAGGGTTAGGGGACGGGGACGGTTTAGGGTCCAGGTGAGGGTACGGCAACGCTTTAGGGGGAGCGTGCGTGTGAGGGCGCGGGTTAGTGTTAGCGTACGGGTTAGGATTAGGGGACGGGTGAGGGTCAGGCTTCGGGGAAGGGTTAGGGCCAGGGTTCGGGCTAGGGTTAGGGTTAGGGGACGGGGACGGTTTAGGGTCCAGGTGAGGGTACGGCAACGCTTTAGGGGTAGCGTGCGTTTGAGGGCGCGGGTTAGTGTTATCGTACGGGTTAGGATTATGGGATGGGTGAGGGTCAGGCTTCGGGGAAGGGTTAGGGTTAGATTTCGGCTAGGGTTAGGGTTAGGGGACGGGGACGGTTTAGGGTCCAGGTAAGAGTACGGCAACGCTTTCAGGGGAGTGTGCGTGTGAGGGCGAGGGTTAGTGTTAGCGTACATGTTAGGATTAGGGGACAGGTGAGGGTCAGGCTTCGCGGAAGGGTTAGGGTTAGGGTTCGGGCTAGGGTTAGGGGACGGGGACGGTTTAGGGTCCAGGGGAGGGTACGGCAACGCTTTAGGGGGAGCGTGCGTGTCAGGGCACGGGTTAGTGTTAGCGTACGGGTTAGGATTAGGGGACGGGTGAGTGTCAGGCTAAGGGGAAGGGTTAGGGTTAGGGTTCGGGCTAGGGTTAGGGTTAGGGGACGGGGACGGTTTAGGGTCCAGGTGAGGGTACGGCAACGCTTTAGGGGGAGCGAGCGTGTGAGGGCGCGGGTTAGTGTTAGCGTACGGGTTATGATTAGTGGACGGGTGAGGGTCAGGCTTCGGGGAAGTGTTAGGGTTAGGGTTCAGTCTAGGGTTAGGGTTAGGGGACGGGGATGGTTTAGGGTCCAGGTGAGGGTACGGCAACGCTTTAGGGGGAGCGTGCGTGTGAGGGCGCGGGTTAGTGTTAGCGTACGGGTTAGGATTAGGGGACGGGTGAGGGTCAGGCTTCGGGGAAGGGTTAGGGTTAGGGTTCGGGCTAGGGTTAGGTTTAGGGGACGGGGACGGTTTAGGGTCCAGGTGAGGGTACGGCAACGCTTTAGGGGGAGCGTGCGTGTGAGGGCGCGGGTTAGTGTTAGCGTACGGGTTAGGATTAGGGGACGGGTGAGGGTCAGGCTTCGGGGAAGAGTTAGGGTTAGGGTTCGGGCTAGGGTTAGGGTTAGGGGACGGGGACGGTTTAGGGTCCAGGTGAGGGTACGGCAACGCTTTAGGGGGAGGGTGCGTGTGAGGGCGTGGGTTAGTGTTAGCGTACGGGTTAGGATTAGGGGACGGGTGAGGGTCAGGCTTCGGCGAAGGGTTAGGGTTAGGGTTCGGGCTAGGGTTAGGGGACGGGGACGGTTTAGGGTCCAGGGGAGTGTACGGCAACGCTTTAGGGGGAGCGTGGGTGTGAGGGTGCGGGTTAGTGTTAGCGTACGGGTTAGGATGAGGGGACGGGTGAGTGTCAAGCTAAGGGGAAGGGATAGGGTTAGGGATCGGGCTAGGGTTAGGGTTAGGGGACGGGGACGGTTTAGGGTCCAGGTGAGGGTAGGGCAACGCTTTAGGGGGAGCGTGCGTGTGAGGGCGTGGGTTAGTGTTAGTGTACGGGTTAGGATTAGGGGACGGGTGAGGGTCAGGCTTCGGGGAAGGGTTAGGGTTAGGGTTCGGGCTAGGGTTAGGGTTAGGGGACGGGGACGGTTTAGGGTCCAGGTGAGGGTACGGCAACGCTTTCGGGGGAGCGTGCGTGTGAGGGCGCGGGTTAGTGTTAGCGTACGGGTTAGGATTAGGGGACGGGTGAGGGTAAGGCTTCGGGGAAGCGTTAGGGTTAGGGTTCGGGCTAGGGTTAGTGTTAGGGGACGGGGACGGTTTAGGGTCCAGGTGAGGGTTCGGCAGCACTTTAGGGGGAGCGTGCGTGTGAGGGAGCGGGTTAGTGTTAGCGTATGGGTTAGGATTAGGGGACGGTTGAGGGTCAGGCTTCGGGGAAGGGTTAGGGTTAGGGTTCGGGCTAGGGTTAGGGTTAGGGTTAGGGGACGGTTTAGGGTCCAGGTGAGGGTACGGCAACGCTTTAGGGGGAGCGTGCGTGTGAGGGCGCGGGTTAGTGTTAGCGTACGGGTTAGGATTAGGGGACGGGTGAGGGTCAGGCTTCGGGGAAGTGTTAGGGTTAGGGTTCGGGCTAGGGTTAGTGTTAGGGGACGGGGACGGTTTAGGGTCCAGGTGAGGGTACGGCAACGCTTTAGGGGGAGCGTGCGTGTGAGGGCGCGGGTTAGTGTTAGCGTACGGGTTAGGATTAGGGGACGGGTGAGGGTCATGCTTCGGGGAAGGGTTAGGGTTAGGGTTCGGGCTAGGGTTAGGGTTAGGGGACGGGGACGGTTTAGGGTCCAGGTGAGGGTACGGCAACGCTTTAGGGGGAGCGTGCGTGTGAGGGCGCGGGGTAGTGTTAGCGTACGGGTTAGGATTATGGGACGGGTGAGGGTCAGGCTTCGGGGAAGGGTTAGGTTTAGGGTTCGGGCTAGGGTTAGGGTTAGGGGACGGGGACGGTTTAGGGTCCAGGTGAGGGTACGGCAACGCTTTAGGGGGAGCGTGCGTGTGAGGGTGCGGGTTAGTGTTAGCGTACGGGTTAGGATTAGGGGACGGGTGAGGGTCAGGCTTCGGGGAAGGGTTAGGGTTAGGGTTCGGGTTAATGTTAGGGGACGGGGACGGTTTAGGGTCCAGGTGAGGGTATGGCAACGCTTTAGGGGGAGCGTGCGTGTGAGGGCGCGGGTTAGTGTTAGCGTACAGGTTAGGATTAGGGGACGGGTGAGGGTCAGGCTTCGGGTAAGGGTTAGGGTTAGGGTTCGGGCTAGGGTTAGGGTTAGGGGACTGGGACGGTTTAGGGTCCAGGTGAGGGTACGGCAATGCTTTAGGGGGAGTGTGGGTGTGAGGGCGCGGGTTAGTGTTAGCGTACGGGTTAGGATTAGGGGACGGGTGAGGGTCAGGCTTCGGGGAAGGGTTAGGGTTAGGGTTCGGGCTAGGGTTAGGGTTAGGGGACGGGGACGGTTTAGGGTCCAGGTGAGGGTATGGCAACGCTTTAGGGGGAGCGTGCGTGTGAGGGCGCGGGTTAGTGTTAGCGTACGGGTTAGGATTAGGGGACGGGTGAGGGTCAGGCTTCGGGGAAGGGTTAGGGTTAGGGTTCAGGCTAGGGTTAGGGTTAGGGGACGGGTACGGTTTAGGGTCCAGGTGAGGGTACGGCAACGCTTTAGGGGGAGCGTGCGTGTGAGGGCGCGGGTTAGTGTTAGCGTACGGGTTAGGATTAGGGGACGGGTGAGGGTCAGGCTTCGGGGAAGGGTTAGGGTTAGGGTTCGGGCTAGGGTTAGGGTTAGGGGACGGGGACGGTTTAGGGTCCAGGTGAGGGTACGGCAACGCTTTAGGGGGAGCGTGCGTGTGAGGGCGTGGTTTAGTGTTAGCGTACGGGTTAGGATTAGGGGACGGGTGAGGATCAGGCTTCGGGGAAGTGTTAGGGTTAGCGTTCGGGCTAGGGTTAGGGTTAGGGGACAGGGACGGTTTAGGGTCCAGGTGAGGGTACGGCAACGCTTTAGGGGGAGCGTGCGTGTGAGGGTGTGGGTTAGTGTTAGCGTACGGGTTAGGATTAGGGGACGGGTGAGGGTCATGCTTCGGGGAAGGGTTAGGGTTAGGGTTCGGGCTAGGGTTAGGGTTAGGTGACGGGGACGGTTTAGGGTCCAGGTGAGGGTACGGCAACGCTTTAGGGGGAGCGTGCGTGTGAGGGCGCGGGGTAGTGTTAGCGTACGGGTTAGGATTAGGGGACGGGTGAGGGTCAGGCTTCGGGGAAGGGTTAGGGTTAGGATTCGGGCTAGGGTTAGGGTTAGGGGACGGGGACGGTTTAGGGTCCAGGTGAGGGGACGGCAACGTTTTAGGGGGAGCGTGCGAGTGAGGGCGCGGGTTAGTGTTAGCGTACGGGTTAGGATTAGGGGACGGTTGAGGGTCAGGCTTCGGGGAAGAGTTAGGGTTAGGGTTCGGGCTAGGGTTAGGGTTAGGGGTCGGGGACGGTTTAGGGTCCAGGTGAGGGTACGGCAACGCTTTAGGGGGAGCGTGCGTGTGAGGGCGCGGGTTAGTGTTAGCGTACGGGTTAGGATTAGGGGACGGGTGAGGGTCAGGCTTCGGGGAAGGGTTAGGGTTAGGGTTCGGGCTAGGGTTAGGGTTAGGGGACAGGGACGGTTTAGGGTCCAGGTGAGGGTACGGCAACGCTTTAGGGGGAGCGTGCGTGTGAGGGCGCGGGTTAGTGTTAGCGTATGGGTTAGGATTAGGGGACGGGTGAGGGTCAGGCTTCGGGGAAGGGTTAGGGTTCGGGCTAGGGTTAGGGTTAGGGGACGGGGACGGTTTAGGGTCCAGGTGAGGGTTCGGCAACGCTTTACTGGGAGAGTGCGTGTGAGGGCGCGGGTTAGTGTTAGCGTACGGGTTAGGATTAGGGGACGGGTGAGGGTCAGGCTTCGGGGAAGGGTTAGGATTAGGGTTCGGGCTAGGGTTAGGGTTAGGGGACGGGGACGGTTTAGGGTCCAGGTGAGGGTATGGCAACGCTTTAGGGGGAGCGTGCGTGTGAGGGCGCGGGTTAGTGTTAGCGTACGGGTTAGGATTAGGGGACGGGTGAGGGTAAGGCTTCGGGGAAGCGTTAGGGTTAGTGTTCGGGCCTGGGTTAGGGTTAGGGGACGGGGACGGTTTAGGGTCCAGGTGAGGGTTCGGCAACACTGTAGGGGGAGCGTGCGTGTGAGGGCGCGGGTTAGTGTTAGCGTACGGGTTAGGATTAGGGGACGGGTGAGGGTCAGGCTTCGGGGAAGGGTTAGGGTTAGGGTTCGGGCTAGGGTTAGGGTTAGGGTTAGGGGACGGTTTAGGGTCCAGGTGAGGGTACGGCAACGCTTTAGGGGGAGCGTGCGTGTGAGGGCGCGGGTTAGTGTTAGCGTACGGGTTAGGATTAGGGGACGGGTGAGGGTCAGGCTTCGGGGAAGGGTTAGGGTTAGGGTTCGGGCTAGGGTTAGGGTTAGGGGACGGGGACGGTTTAGGGTCCAGGTGAGGGTACGGCAACGCTTTAGGGGGAGCGTGCGTGTGAGGGAGCGGGTTAGTGTTAGCGTACGGGTTAGGATTAGGGGACGGGTGAGGGTCATGCTTCGGGGAAGGGTTAGGGTTAGGGTTCGGGCTAGGGTTAGGGTTAGGGGACGGGGACGGTTTAGGGTCCAGGTGAGGGTACGGCAATGCTTTAGGGGGAGCGTGCATGTGAGGGCGCGGGGTAGTGTTAGCGTACGGGTTAGGATTATGGGACGGGTGAGGGTCAGGCTTCGGGGAAGGGTTAGCTTTAGGGTTCGGGCTAGGGTTAGGGTTAGGGGACGGGGACGGTTTAGGGTCCAGGTGAGGGTACGGCAACGCTTTAGGGGGAGCGTGCGTGTGAAGGCGCGGGTTAGTGTTAGCGTACGGGTTAGGATTAGGGGACGGGTGAGGGTCAGGCTTCGGGGAAGGGTTAGGGTTAGGGTTCGGGTTAATGTTAGGGGACGGGGACGGTTTAGGGTCCAGGTGAGGGTATGGCAACGCTTTAGGGGGAGCGTGCGTGTGAGGGCGCCGGTTAGTGTTAGCGTACAGGTTAGGATTAGGGGACGGGTGAGGGTCAGGCTTCGGGGAAGGGTTAGGGTTAGGGTTCGGGCTAGGGTTAGGGTTAGGGGACTGGGACGGTTTAGGGTCCAGGTGAGGGTTCGGCAACGCTTTAGGGGGAGTGTGGGTGTGAGGGCGCGGGTTAGTGTTAGCGTACGGGTTAGGATTAGGGGACGGGTGAGGGTCAGGCTTCGGGGAAGGGTTAGGGTTAGGGTTCGGGCTAGGGTTAGGGTTAGGGGACGGGGACGGTTTAGGGTCCAGGTGAGGGTATGGCAATGCTTTAGGGGGAGCGTGCGTGTGAGGGCGCGGATTAGTGTTAGCGTACGGGTTAGGATTAGGGGACGGGTGAGGGTCAGGCTTCGGGGAAGGGTTAGGGTTAGGGTTCAGGCTAGGGTTAGGGTTAGGGGACGGGGACGGTTTAGGGTCCAGGTGAGGGTACGGCAACGCTTTAGGGGGAGCGTGCGTGTGAGGGCGCGGGTTAGTGTTAGCGTACGGGTTAGGATTAGGGGACGGGTGAGGGTCAGGCTTCGGGGAAGGGTTAGGGTTAGGGTTCAGGCTAGGGTTAGGGTTAGGGGACGGGGACGGTTTAGGGTCCAGGTGAGGGTACGGCAACGCTTTAGGGGGAGCGTGCGTGTGAGGGCGCGGGTTAGTGTTAGCGTACGGGTTAGGATTAGGGGACGGGTGAGGGTCAGGCTTCGGGGAAGGGTTAGGGTTAGGGTTCGGGCTAGGGTTAGGGTTAGGGGACGGGGACGGTTTAGGGTCCAGGTGAGGGTACGGCAACGCTTTAGCGGGTGCGTGCGTGTGAGGGTGCGGGTTAGTGTTAGCGTACGTGTTAGGATTAGGGGACGGGTGAGGGTCATGCTTCGGGGAAGGGTTAGGGTTAGGGTTCGGGCTAGGGTTAGGGTTAGGTGACGGGGACGGTTTAGGGTCCAGGTGAGGGTACGGCAACGCTTTAGGGGGAGCGTGCGTGTGAGGGCGCGGGGTAGTGTTAGCGTACGGGTTAGGATTAGGGGACGGGTGAGGGTCAGGCTTCGGGGAAGGGTTAGGGTTAGGATTCGGGCTAGGGTTAGGGTTATGGGACGGGGACGGTTTAGGGTCCAGGTGAGGGGACGGCAACGTTTTAGGGGGAGCGTGCGAGTGAGGGCGCGGGTTAGTGTTAGCGTACGGGTTAGGATTAGGGGACGGTTGAGGGTCAGGCTTCGGGGAAGGGTTAGGTTTAGGGTTCGGGCTAGGGTTAGGGTTAGGGGTCGGGGAAGGTTTAGGGTCCAGGTGAGGGTACGGCAATGCTTTAGGGGGAGCGTGCGTGTGAGGGCGCGGGTTAGTGTTAGCGTACGGGTTATGATTAGGGGACGGGTGAGGGTCAGGCTTCGGGGAAGGGTTAGGGTTAGGGTTCGGGCTAGGGTTAGGGTTAGGGGACAGGGACGGTTTAGGGTCTAGGTGAGGGTACGGCAACGCTTTAGGGGGAGCGTGCGTGTGAGGGCGCGGGTTAGTGTTAGCGTATGGGTTAGGATTAGGGGACGGGTGAGGGTCAGGCTTCGGGGAAGGGTTAGGGTTCGGGCTAGGGTTAGGGTTAGGGGACGGGGACGGTTTAGGGTCCAGGTGAGGGTACGGCAACGCTTTAGGGGGAGCGTGCGTGTGAGGGCGCGGGGTAGTGTTAGCGTACGGGTTAGGATTACGGGACGGGTGAGGGTCACGCTTCGGGGAAGGGTTAGGGTTAGGGTTCGGGCTAGGGTTAGGGTTAGGGGATGGGGACGGTTTAGGGTCCAGGTGAGGGTACGGCAACGCTTTAGGGGGAGCGTGCGTGTGAGGGCGTGGGTTAGTGTTAGCGTACGGTTTAGGATTAGGGGACGGGTGAGGGTCAGGCTTCGGGGAAGTGTTAGGGTTAGGGTTCGGGCTAGGGTTAGGGTTAGGGGACGGGGACGGGTTAGGGTCCAGGTGAGGGTACGGCAACGCTTTAGGGGGAGCGTGCGTGTGAGCGCGCGGGTTAGTGTTAGCGTACGGGTTAGGATTAGGTGACGGGTGAGGGTAGGCTTCGGGGAAGGGTTAGGGTTAGGGTTCGGGCTAGGGTTAGGGTTAGGGGACGGGGACTGGTTAGGGTCCAGGTGAGGGTACGGCAACGCTTTAGGGGGAGCTTGCGAGTGAGGGCGTGGGTTAGTGTTAGCGTACGGTTTAGGATTAGGGGACGGGTGAGGGTCAGGCTTCGGAGAAGGGTTAGGGTTAGGGTTCGGGCTAGGGTTAGGGTTAGGGGACGGGGACGGTTTAGGGTACAGGTGAGGGTACGGCAAAGCTTTAGGGGGAGCGTGCGTGTGAGGGCGTGGGTTAGTGTTAGCGTACGGGTTAGGATTAGGGGACGGGTGAGGGTCAGGCTTCGGGGAAGGGTTAGGTTTAGGGTTCGGGCTAGGGTTAGTGTTAGGGGACGGGGACGGTTTAGGGTCCAGGTGAGGGTATGGCAACACTTTAGGGGGAGCGTGGGTGTGAGGGCGCGGGTTAGTGATAGCGTACGGGTTAGGATTAGGGGACGGGTGAGGGTCAGGCTTCGGGGAAGGGTTAGGGTTAGGGTTCGGGCTAGGGTTAGGGTTAGGGGATGGGGACGGTTTAGGGTCCAGGTGAGGGTACGGCAACGCTTTAGGGGGAGCGTGCATGTGAGGGCGCGGGTTAGTGTTAGCGTACGGGTTAGGATTAGGGGACGGGTGAGGGTCAGGCTTCGGGGAAGGATTAGGGTTAGGGTTCGGGCTAGGGTTAGGGTTAGGGGACGGGGACGGTTTAGGGTCCAGGTGAGGGTACGGCAACGCTTTAGGGGGAGCGTGCGTGTGAGGGCGCGGGTTAGTGTTAGCGTACGGGTTAGGATTAGGGGACGGGTGAGGGTCAGGCTTCGGGGAAGGGTTAGGGTTAGGGTTCGGGCTAGGGTTAGGGTTAGGGGACGGGGACGGTTTAGGGTCCAGGTGAGGGTACGGCAACGCTTTAGGGGGAGCGTGCATGTGAGGGCGCGGGTTAGTGTTAGTGTACGGGTTAGGATTAGGGGACAGGTGAGGGTCAGGCTTCGGGGAAGGGTTAGGGTTAGGGTTTGGGCTAGGGTTAGGGTTAGGGGACGGGGACGGTTTAGGGTCCAGGTGAGGGTACGGCAACGCTTTAGGGGGAGCGTGCGTGTGAGGGCGCGCGTTAGTGTTAGCGTACGGGTTAGGATTAGGGGACGGGTGAGGGTCAGGCTTGGGGGAAGGGTTAGGGTTAGGGTTCGGGCTAGGGTTAGGGTTAGGGGACGGGGACGGTTTAGGGTCCAGGTGAGGGTACGGCAACGTTTTAGGGGGAGCGTGCGTGTCAGGGCGTGGGTTAGTGTTAGTGTACGGGTTAGGATTAGGGGACGGGTGAGGGTCAGGCTTCAGGGAAGGTTAAGGGTTAGGGTTCGGGCTAGGGTTAGGGTTAGGGGACGGGGACGGTTTAGGGTCCAGGTGAGGGTACGGCAACGCTTTAGGGGGAGCGTGCGTGTGAGGGCGCGGGTTAGTGTTAGCGTACGGGTTAGGATTAGGGGACGGGTGAGGGTCAGGCTTCGGGGAAGGGTTAGGTTTAGGGTTAGGGCTAGGGTTAGGGTTAGGGGACGGGGACGGTTTAGGGTCCAGGTGAGGGTATGGCAACGCTTTAGGGGGAGCGTGGGTGTGAGGGCGCGGGTTAGTGTTAGCGTACGGGTTAGGATTAGGGGACGGGTGAGGGTCAGGCTTCGGGGAAGGGTTAGGGTTAGGGTTCGGGCTAGGGTTAGGGTTAGGGGACGGGGACGGTTTAGGGTCCAGGTGAGGGTACGGCAATGCTTTAGGGGGAGTGTGCGTGTGAGGGCGTGGGTTAGTGTTAGCGTACGGGTTAGGATTAGGGGACGGGTGAGCGTCAGGCTTCGGGGAAGGGTTAGGGTTAGGGTTCGGGCTAGGGTTAGGGTTAGGGGACGGGGACAGTTTCGGGTCCAGGTGAGGGTACGGCAACGCTTTAGGGGGAGCGTGCGTGTGAGGGCGCGGGTTAGTGTTAGCGTACGGGTTAGGATTAGGGGACGGGTGAGGGTCAGGCTTCGGGGAAGGGTTAGGGTTAGGGTTCGGGCTAGGGTTAGGGTTAGGGGACGGGGACGGTTTAGGGTCCAGGTGAGGGTACGGCAACGCTTTAGGGGGAGCGTGCGTGTGAGGGCGCGGTTTAGTGTTAGCGTACGGGTTAGGATTAGGGGACGGGTGAGGATCAGGCTTCGGGGAAGTGTTAGGGTTAGGGTTCGGGCTAGGGTTAGGGTTAGGGGACGGACACGGTTTAGGGTCCAGGTGAGGGTTCGGCAACGCTTTAGGGGAAGCGTGCGTGTGAGGGTGCGGGTTAGTGTTAGCGTACGGGTTAGGATTAGGGGACGGGTGAGCGTCAGGCTTCGGGGAAGGGTTAGGGTTAGGGTTCGGGCTAGGGTTAGGGTTAGGGGACGGGGACCGTTTCGGGTCCAGGTGAGGGTACGGCAACGCTTTAGGGGGAGCGTGCGTGTGAGGGCGCGGGTTAGTGTTAGCGTACGGGTTAGGATTAGGGGACGGGTGAGGGTCAGGCTTCGGGGAAGGGTTAGGGTTAGGGTTCGGGCTAGGGTTAGGGTTAGGGGACGGGGACGGTTTAGGGTCCAGGTGAGGGTACGGCAACGCTTTAGGGGGAGCGTGCGTGTGAGGGCGCGGTTTAGTGTTAGCGTACGGGTTAGGATTAGGGGACGGGTGAGGATCAGGCTTCGGGGAAGTGTTAGGGTTAGCGTTCGCGCTAGGGTTAGGGTTAGGGGACGGGGACGGTTTAGGGTCCAGGTGAGGGTACGGCAACGCTTTAGGGGGACCGTGCGTGTGAGGGTGCGGGTTAGTGTTAGCGTATGGGTTAGGATTAGGGGACGGGTGAGGGTTATGCTTCGGGGAAGGGTTAGGGTTAGGGTTCGGGCTAGGGTTAGGGTTAGGTGACGGGGACGGTTTAGGGTCCAGGTGAGGGTACGGCAACGCTTTAGGGGGAGCGTGCGTGTGAGGGCGCGGGTTAGTGTTAGCGTACGGGTTACGATTAGGGGACGGGTGAGGGTCAGGCTTCGGGGAAGGGTTAGGGTTAGGATTCGGGCTAGGGTTAGGGTTAGGGGACGGGGACGGTTTAGGGTCCAGGTGAGGGGACGGCAAGGTTTTAGGGGGAGCGTTCGAGTGAGGGCGCGGGTTAGTGTTAGCGTACGGGTAAGGATTAGGGGACGGGTGAGTGTCAGGCTTCGGGGAAGGGTTAGGGTTAGGGTTCGGGCTAGGGTTAGGGTTAGGGGACGGGGACGGTTTAGGGTCCAGGTGAGGGTACAGCAACGCTTTAGGGGGAGCGTGCGTGTGAGGGCGCGGGTTAGTGTTAGCGTACGGGTTAGGATTAGGGGACGGGTGAGGGTCAGGCTTCGGGGAAGGGTTAGGGTTAGGGTTCGGGCTAGGGTTAGGGTTAGGGGACAGGGACGGTTTAGGGTCCAGGTGAGGGTACGGCAACGCTTTAGGGGGAGCGTGCGTGTGAGGGCGCGGGTTAGTGTTAGCGTATGGGTTAGGATTAGGGGACGGGTGAGGGTCAGGCTTTGGGGAAGGGTTAGGGTTCGGGCTAGGGTTAGGGTTAGGGGACGGGGACGGTTTAGGGTCCAGGTGAGGGTACGGCAACGCTTTAGGGGGACCGTGCGTGTGAGGGCGCGGTTTAGTGTTAGCGTACGGGTTAGGATTAGGGGACGGGTGAGGATCAGGCTTCGGGGAAGTGTTAGGGTTAGCGTTCGGGCTAGGGTTAGGGTTAGGGGACGGGGACGGTTTAGGGTCCAGGTGAGGGTACGGCAACGCTTTAGGGGGAGCGTGCGTGTGAGGGCGCGGGTTAGTGTTAGCGTACGGGTTAGGATTAGGGGACGTGTGAGGGTCAGGCTTTGGGGAAGGATTAGGGTTAGGGTTCGCGCTAGGGTTAGGGTTAGGGGACGGGGACGGTTTAGGGTCCAGGTGAGGGTACGGCAATGCTTTAGGGGGAGTGTGCGTGTGAGGGCGTGGGTTAGTGTTAGCGTACGGGTTAGGATTAGGGGAGGGGTGAGCGTCAGGCTTCGGGGAAGGGTTAGGGTTAGGGTTCGGGCTAGGGTTAGGGTTAGGGGACGGGGACCGTTTCGAGTACAGGTGAGGGTACGGCAACGCTTTAGGGGGAGTGTGCGTGTGAGGGCGCGGGTTAGTGTTAGCGTACGGGTTAGGATTAGGGGACGGGTGAGGGTCAGGCTTCGGGGAAGGGTTAGGGTTAGGGTTCGAGCTAGGGTTAGGGTTAGGGGACGGGGACGGTTTAGGGTCCAGGTGAGGGTACGACAACGCTTTAGGGGGAGCATGCGTGTGAGGGCGCGGGTTAGTGTTAGCGTACGGGTTAGGATTAGGGGACGGGTGAGGGTCAGGCTTCGGGGAAGGGTTAGGGTTAGGGTTCGGGCTAGGGTTAGTGTTAGGGGACAGGGACGGTTTAGGGTCCAGGTGAGGGTACGGCAACGCTTTAGGGGGAGCGTGCGTGTGAGGGCGCGGGTTAGTGTTAGCGTATGGGTTAGGATTAGGGGACGGGTGAGGGTCAGGCTTCGGGGAAGGGTTAGGGTTCGGACTAGGGTTAGGGTTAGGGGACGGGGACGGTTTAGGGTCCAGGTGAGGGTACGGCAACGCTTTAGGGGGACCGTGCGTGTGAGGGCGCGGGTTAGTGTTAGCGTACGGGTTAGGATTAGGGGACGGGTGAGGGTCAGGCTTCGGGGAAGGATTAGGGTTAGGGTTCGGGCTAGGGTTAGGGTTAGGGAACGGGGACGGTTTAGGGTCCAGGTGAGGGTACGGCAACGCTTTAGGGGGAGCGTGCGTGTGAGGGCGTGGGTTAGTGTTAGCGTACGGGTTAAGATTAGGGGACGGGTCAGCGTCAGGCTTCGGGGAAGGGTTAGGGTTAGGGTTCGGGCTAGGGTTAAGGTTAGGGGACGGGGACGGTTTAGGGTCCAGGTGAGGGTACGGCAATGCTTTAGGGGGAGCGTGCGTGTGAGGGCGCGGGTTAGTGTTAGCGTACGGGTTAGGATTAGGGGACGGGTGAGGGTCAGGCTTCGGGGAAGGGTTAGGGTTAGGGTTCGGGCTAGGGTTAGGGTTAGGGGACGGGGACGGTTTAGGGTCCAGGTGAGGGTACGGCAACGCTTTAGGGGGAGCGTGCGTGTGAGGGCGTGGGTTAGTGTTAGCGTACGGGTTAGGATTAGGGGACGGGTGAGGGTTAGGCTTCGGGGAAGGGTTAGGGTTAGGGTTCGGGCTAGGGTTAGAGTTAGGGGACGGGGACCGTTTAGGGTCCAGGTGAGGGTATGGCAACGCTTTAGGGGGAGCGTGCATGTGAGGGCGCGGGTTAGTGTTAGCGTACGGGTTAGGATTAGGGGACGGGTGAGGGTCAGGCTTCGGGGAAGTGTTAGGGTTAGGGTTCGGGCTAGGGTTAGGGTTAGGGGACGGGGACGGGTTAGGGTCCAGGTGAGGGTACGGCAACGCTTTAGGGGGAGCGTGCGTGTGAGGGCGCGCGTTAGTGTTAGCGTACGGGTTAGGATTAGGGGACGGGTGAGGGTCAGGCTTGGGGGAAGGGTTAGGGTTAGGGTTCGGGCTAGGGTTAGGGTTAGGGGACGGGGACGGTTTAGGGTCCAGGTGAGGGTACGGCAACGTTTTAGGGGGAGCGTGCGTGTCAGGGCGTGGGTTAGTGTTAGTGTACGGGTTAGGATTAGGGGACGGGTGAGGGTCAGGCTTCAGGGAAGGTTAAGGGTTAGGGTTCGGGCTAGGGTTAGGGTTAGGGGACGGGGACGGTTTAGGGTCCAGGTGAGGGTACGGCAACGCTTTAGGGGGAGCGTGCGTGTGAGGGCGCGGGTTAGTGTTAGCGTACGGGTTAGGATTAGGGGACGGGTGAGGGTCAGGCTTCGGGGAAGGGTTAGGTTTAGGGTTAGGGCTAGGGTTAGGGTTAGGGGACGGGGACGGTTTAGGGTCCAGGTGAGGGTATGGCAACGCTTTAGGGGGAGCGTGGGTGTGAGGGCGCGGGTTAGTGTTAGCGTACGGGTTAGGATTAGGGGACGGGTGAGGGTCAGGCTTCGGGGAAGGGTTAGGGTTAGGGTTCGGGCTAGGGTTAGGGTTAGGGGACGGGGACGGTTTAGGGTCCAGGTGAGGGTACGGCAATGCTTTAGGGGGAGTGTGCGTGTGAGGGCGTGGGTTAGTGTTAGCGTACGGGTTAGGATTAGGGGACGGGTGAGCGTCAGGCTTCGGGGAAGGGTTAGGGTTAGGGTTCGGGCTAGGGTTAGGGTTAGGGGACGGGGACAGTTTCGGGTCCAGGTGAGGGTACGGCAACGCTTTAGGGGGAGCGTGCGTGTGAGGGCGCGGGTTAGTGTTAGCGTACGGGTTAGGATTAGGGGACGGGTGAGGGTCAGGCTTCGGGGAAGGGTTAGGGTTAGGGTTCGGGCTAGGGTTAGGGTTAGGGGACGGGGACGGTTTAGGGTCCAGGTGAGGGTACGGCAACGCTTTAGGGGGAGCGTGCGTGTGAGGGCGCGGTTTAGTGTTAGCGTACGGGTTAGGATTAGGGGACGGGTGAGGATCAGGCTTCGGGGAAGTGTTAGGGTTAGGGTTCGGGCTAGGGTTAGGGTTAGGGGACGGACACGGTTTAGGGTCCAGGTGAGGGTTCGGCAACGCTTTAGGGGAAGCGTGCGTGTGAGGGTGCGGGTTAGTGTTAGCGTACGGGTTAGGATTAGGGGACGGGTGAGCGTCAGGCTTCGGGGAAGGGTTAGGGTTAGGGTTCGGGCTAGGGTTAGGGTTAGGGGACGGGGACCGTTTCGGGTCCAGGTGAGGGTACGGCAACGCTTTAGGGGGAGCGTGCGTGTGAGGGCGCGGGTTAGTGTTAGCGTACGGGTTAGGATTAGGGGACGGGTGAGGGTCAGGCTTCGGGGAAGGGTTAGGGTTAGGGTTCGGGCTAGGGTTAGGGTTAGGGGACGGGGACGGTTTAGGGTCCAGGTGAGGGTACGGCAACGCTTTAGGGGGAGCGTGCGTGTGAGGGCGCGGTTTAGTGTTAGCGTACGGGTTAGGATTAGGGGACGGGTGAGGATCAGGCTTCGGGGAAGTGTTAGGGTTAGCGTTCGCGCTAGGGTTAGGGTTAGGGGACGGGGACGGTTTAGGGTCCAGGTGAGGGTACGGCAACGCTTTAGGGGGACCGTGCGTGTGAGGGTGCGGGTTAGTGTTAGCGTATGGGTTAGGATTAGGGGACGGGTGAGGGTTATGCTTCGGGGAAGGGTTAGGGTTAGGGTTCGGGCTAGGGTTAGGGTTAGGTGACGGGGACGGTTTAGGGTCCAGGTGAGGGTACGGCAACGCTTTAGGGGGAGCGTGCGTGTGAGGGCGCGGGTTAGTGTTAGCGTACGGGTTACGATTAGGGGACGGGTGAGGGTCAGGCTTCGGGGAAGGGTTAGGGTTAGGATTCGGGCTAGGGTTAGGGTTAGGGGACGGGGACGGTTTAGGGTCCAGGTGAGGGGACGGCAAGGTTTTAGGGGGAGCGTTCGAGTGAGGGCGCGGGTTAGTGTTAGCGTACGGGTAAGGATTAGGGGACGGGTGAGTGTCAGGCTTCGGGGAAGGGTTAGGGTTAGGGTTCGGGCTAGGGTTAGGGTTAGGGGACGGGGACGGTTTAGGGTCCAGGTGAGGGTACAGCAACGCTTTAGGGGGAGCGTGCGTGTGAGGGCGCGGGTTAGTGTTAGCGTACGGGTTAGGATTAGGGGACGGGTGAGGGTCAGGCTTCGGGGAAGGGTTAGGGTTAGGGTTCGGGCTAGGGTTAGGGTTAGGGGACAGGGACGGTTTAGGGTCCAGGTGAGGGTACGGCAACGCTTTAGGGGGAGCGTGCGTGTGAGGGCGCGGGTTAGTGTTAGCGTATGGGTTAGGATTAGGGGACGGGTGAGGGTCAGGCTTTGGGGAAGGGTTAGGGTTCGGGCTAGGGTTAGGGTTAGGGGACGGGGACGGTTTAGGGTCCAGGTGAGGGTACGGCAACGCTTTAGGGGGACCGTGCGTGTGAGGGCGCGGTTTAGTGTTAGCGTACGGGTTAGGATTAGGGGACGGGTGAGGATCAGGCTTCGGGGAAGTGTTAGGGTTAGCGTTCGGGCTAGGGTTAGGGTTAGGGGACGGGGACGGTTTAGGGTCCAGGTGAGGGTACGGCAACGCTTTAGGGGGAGCGTGCGTGTGAGGGCGCGGGTTAGTGTTAGCGTACGGGTTAGGATTAGGGGACGTGTGAGGGTCAGGCTTTGGGGAAGGATTAGGGTTAGGGTTCGCGCTAGGGTTAGGGTTAGGGGACGGGGACGGTTTAGGGTCCAGGTGAGGGTACGGCAATGCTTTAGGGGGAGTGTGCGTGTGAGGGCGTGGGTTAGTGTTAGCGTACGGGTTAGGATTAGGGGAGGGGTGAGCGTCAGGCTTCGGGGAAGGGTTAGGGTTAGGGTTCGGGCTAGGGTTAGGGTTAGGGGACGGGGACCGTTTCGAGTACAGGTGAGGGTACGGCAACGCTTTAGGGGGAGTGTGCGTGTGAGGGCGCGGGTTAGTGTTAGCGTACGGGTTAGGATTAGGGGACGGGTGAGGGTCAGGCTTCGGGGAAGGGTTAGGGTTAGGGTTCGAGCTAGGGTTAGGGTTAGGGGACGGGGACGGTTTAGGGTCCAGGTGAGGGTACGACAACGCTTTAGGGGGAGCATGCGTGTGAGGGCGCGGGTTAGTGTTAGCGTACGGGTTAGGATTAGGGGACGGGTGAGGGTCAGGCTTCGGGGAAGGGTTAGGGTTAGGGTTCGGGCTAGGGTTAGTGTTAGGGGACAGGGACGGTTTAGGGTCCAGGTGAGGGTACGGCAACGCTTTAGGGGGAGCGTGCGTGTGAGGGCGCGGGTTAGTGTTAGCGTATGGGTTAGGATTAGGGGACGGGTGAGGGTCAGGCTTCGGGGAAGGGTTAGGGTTCGGACTAGGGTTAGGGTTAGGGGACGGGGACGGTTTAGGGTCCAGGTGAGGGTACGGCAACGCTTTAGGGGGACCGTGCGTGTGAGGGCGCGGGTTAGTGTTAGCGTACGGGTTAGGATTAGGGGACGGGTGAGGGTCAGGCTTCGGGGAAGGATTAGGGTTAGGGTTCGGGCTAGGGTTAGGGTTAGGGAACGGGGACGGTTTAGGGTCCAGGTGAGGGTACGGCAACGCTTTAGGGGGAGCGTGCGTGTGAGGGCGTGGGTTAGTGTTAGCGTACGGGTTAAGATTAGGGGACGGGTCAGCGTCAGGCTTCGGGGAAGGGTTAGGGTTAGGGTTCGGGCTAGGGTTAAGGTTAGGGGACGGGGACGGTTTAGGGTCCAGGTGAGGGTACGGCAATGCTTTAGGGGGAGCGTGCGTGTGAGGGCGCGGGTTAGTGTTAGCGTACGGGTTAGGATTAGGGGACGGGTGAGGGTCAGGCTTCGGGGAAGGGTTAGGGTTAGGGTTCGGGCTAGGGTTAGGGTTAGGGGACGGGGACGGTTTAGGGTCCAGGTGAGGGTACGGCAACGCTTTAGGGGGAGCGTGCGTGTGAGGGCGTGGGTTAGTGTTAGCGTACGGGTTAGGATTAGGGGACGGGTGAGGGTTAGGCTTCGGGGAAGGGTTAGGGTTAGGGTTCGGGCTAGGGTTAGAGTTAGGGGACGGGGACCGTTTAGGGTCCAGGTGAGGGTATGGCAACGCTTTAGGGGGAGCGTGCATGTGAGGGCGCGGGTTAGTGTTAGCGTACGGGTTAGGATTAGGGGACGGGTGAGGGTCAGGCTTCGGGGAAGTGTTAGGGTTAGGGTTCGGGCTAGGGTTAGGGTTAGGGGACGGGGACGGGTTAGGGTCCAGGTGAGGGTACGGCAACGCTTTAGGGGGAGCGTGCGTGTTAGGGCGTGGGTTAGTGTTAGCGTACGGGTTAGGATTAGGGGACGGGTGAGGGTCAGGCTTCGGGGAAGGGTTAGGGTTAGGGTTCGGGCTAGGGTTAGGGTTAGGGGACGGGGACGGTTTAGGGTCCAGGTGAGGGTACGGCAACGCTTTAGGGGGAGCGTGCGTGTGAGGGCGTGGGTTAGTGTTAGCGTACGGGTTAGGATTAGGGGATGGGTGAGGGTCAGGCTTCGGGGAAGGGTTAGAGTTAGGGTTCGGGCTAGGGTTAGGGTTAGGGGACGGGGACGGTTTAGGGTCCAGGTGAGGGTACGGCAACGCTTTAGGGGGAGCGTGCGTGTGAGGGCGCGGGTTAGTGTTAGCGTACGGGTTAGGATTAGGGGACGGGTGAGGGTCAGGCTTCGGGGAAGGGTTAGGGTTAGGGTTCGGGCTAGGGTTAGGGGACGGGGACGGTTTATGGTCCAGGTGAGGGTACGGCAACTCTTCAGGGGGAGCGTGGGTGTGAGGGGGCGGGTTAGTGTTAGCGTACGGGTTAGGATTAGGGGACGGGTGAGGGTCAGGCTTCGGGGAAGGGTTAGGGTTAGGGTTCGGGCTAGGGTTAGGGTTAGGGGACGGGGACGGTTTAGGGTCCAGGTGAGGGGACGGCAACGTTTTAGGGGGAGCGTGCGAGTGAGGGCGCGGGTTAGTGTTAGCGTACAGGTTAGATTTAGGGGACGGGTGAGGGTCAGGCTTCGGGGAAGGGTTAGGGTTAGGGTTCGGGCTAGGGTTAGGGTTAGGGGTCGGGGACGGTTTAGGGTCCAGGTGAGGGTACGGCAACGCTTTAGGGGGAGCGTGCGTGTGAGGGCGCGGGTTAGTGTTAGCGTACGGGTTAGGATTAGGGGACGGGTGAGGGTCAGGCTTCGGGGAAGGGTTAGGGTTAGGGTTCGGGCTAGGGTTAGGGTTAGGGGTCAGGGACGGTTTAGGGTCCAGGTGAGGGTACGGCAACGCTTTAGGGGGAGCGTGCGTGTGAGGGCGCGGGTTAGTGTTAGCGTATGGGTTAGGATTAGGGGACGGGTGAGGGTCAGGCTTCGGGGAAGGGTTAGGGTTCGGGCTAGGGTTAGGGTTAGGGGACGGGGACGGTTTAGGGTCCAGGTGAGGGTACGGCAACGCTTTAGGGGGAGCGTGCGTGTGAGGGCGTGGGTTAGTGTTAGCGTACGGGTTAGGATTAGGGGACGGGTGAGGGTCAAGCTTCGGGGAAGGGTTAGGATTAGGGTTCGGGCTAGGGTTAGGGTTAGGGGACGGGGACGGTTTAGGGTCCAGGTGAGGGTATGGCAACGCTTTAGGGGGAGCGTGCGTGTGAGGGCGCGGGGTAGTGTTAGCGTACGGGTTAGGATTAGGGGACGGGTGTGGGTCACGCTTCGGGGAAGGGTTAGGGTTAGGGTTCGGGCTAGGGTTAGGGTTAGGGGATGGGGACGGTTTAGGGTCCAGGTGAGGGTATGGCAACGCTTTAGGGGGAGCGTGCGTGTGAGGGCGTGGTTTAGTGTTAGCGTACGGTTTAGGATTAGGGGACGGGTGAGGGTCAGGCTTCGGGGAAGTGTTAGGGTTAGGGTTCGGGCTAGGGTTAGGGTTAGGGGACGGGGACGGGTTAGGGTCCAGGTGAGGGTACGGCAACGTTTTAGGGGGAGCGTGCGTGTGAGGGCGCGGGTTAGTGTTAGTGTACGGGTTAGGATTAGGGGACGGGTGAGGGTAGGCTTCGGGGAAGGGTTAGGGTTAGGGTTCGGGCTAGGGTTAGGGTTAGGGGACGGGGACTGGTTAGGGTCCAGGTGAGGGTACGGCAACGCTTTAGGGGGAGCGTGCGTGTGAGGGCGTGGGTTAGTGTTAGCGTACGGTTTAGGATTAGGGGACGGGTGAGGGTCAGGCTTCGGAGAAGGGTTAGGGTTATGGTTCGGGCTAGGGTTAGGGTTAGGGGACGGGGACGGTTTAGGGTACAGGTGAGGGTACGGCAAAGCTTTAGGGGGAGCGTGCGTGTGAGGGCGTGGGTTAGTGTTAGCGTACGGGTTAGGATTAGGGGACGGGTGAGGGTCAGGCTTCGGGGAAGGGTTAGGGTTAGGGTTCGGGCTAGGGTTAGGGTTAGGGGACGGGGACGGTTTAGGGTCCAGTTGAGGGTACGGCAACGCTTTAGGGGGAGCGTGCATGTGAGGGCGCGGGTTAGTGTTAGCGTACGGGTTATGATTAGGGGACGGGTGAGGGTCAGGCTTCGGGGAAGGATTAGGGTTAGGGTTCGGGCTAGGGTTAGGGTTAGGGAACGGGGACGGTTTAGGGTCCAGGTGAGGGTACGGCAACGCTTTAGAGGGAGCGTGCGTGTGAGGGCGCCTGTTAGTGTTAGCGTACGGGTTAGGATTAGGGGACGGGTGAGGGTCAGGCTTCGGGGAAGGGTTAGGGTTAGGGTTCGGGCTAGGGTTAGGGTTAGGGGACGGGGACGGTTTAGGGTCCAGGTGAGGGTACGGCAACGCTTTAGGGGGAGCGTGCGTGTCAGGGCGTGGGTTAGTGTTAGTGTACGGGTTAGGATTAGGGGACGGGTGAGGGTCAGGCTTCAGGGAAGGGTTAGGGTTAGGGTTCGGGCTAGGGTTAGGGTTAGGGGACGGGGACGGTTTAGGGTCCAGGTGAGGGTACGGCAACGCTTTAGGGGGACCGTGCGTGTGAGGGCGCGGGTTAGTGTTAGCGTACGGGTTAGGATTAGGGGACGGATGAGGGTCAGGCTTCGGGGAAGGGTTAGGTTTAGGGTTAGGGCTAGGGTTACGGTTAGGGGACGGGGACGGTTTAGGGTCCAGGTGAGGGTATGGCAACGCTTTAGGGGGAGCGTGGGTGTGAGGGCGCGGGTTAGTGTTAGCGTACGGGTTAGGATTAGGGGACGGGTGAGGGTCAGGCTTCGGGGAAGGGTTAGGGTTAGGGTTCGGGCTAGGGTTAGGGTTAGGGGACGGGGACGGTTTAGGGTCCAGGTGAGGGTACGGCAACGCTTTGGGGGAGCGTGCGTGTGAGGGCGCGGGTTAGTGTTAGCGTACGGGTTAGGCTTAGGGGACGGGTGAGGGTCAGGCTTCGGGGAAGGTTTAGGGTTAGGGTTCGGGCTAGGGTTAGGGTTAGGGGACGGGGACGGGTTAGGGTCCAGGTGAGGGTACGGCAACGCTTTAGGGGGAGCGTGCGTGTGAGGGCGCGGGTTAGTGTTAGCGTACGGGTTAGGATTAGGGGACGTGTGAGGGTCAGGCTTTGGGGAAGGATTAGGGTTAGGGTTCGCGCTAGGGTTAGGGTTAGGGGACGGGGACGGTTTAGGGTCCAGGTGAGGGGACGGCAACGTTTTAGGGGGAGCGTGCGAGTGAGGGCGCGGGTTAGTGTTAGCGTACAGGTTAGATTTAGGGGACGGGTGAGGGTCAGGCTTCGGGGAAGGGTCAGGGTTAGGGTTCGGGCTAGGGTTAGGGTTAGGGGTCGGGGACGGTTTAGGGTCCAGGTGAGGGTACGGCAACGCTTTAGGGGGAGCGTGCGTGTGAGGGCGCGGGTTAGTGTTAGCGTACGGGTTAGGATTAGGGGACGGGTGAGGGTCAGGCTTCGGGGAAGGGTTAGGGTTAGGGTTCGGGCTAGGGTTAGGGTTAGGGGTCAGGGACGGTTTAGGGTCCAGGTGAGGGTACGGCAACGCTTTAGGGGGAGCGTGCGTGTGAGGGCGCGGGTTAGTGTTAGCGTATGGGTTAGGATTAGGGGACGGGTGAGGGTCAGGCTTCGGGGAAGGGTTAGGGTTCGGGCTAGGGTTAGGGTTAGGGGACGGGGACGGTTTAGGGTCCAGGTGAGGGTACGGCAACGCTTTAGGGGGAGCGTGCGTGTGAGGGCGTGGGTTAGTGTTAGCGTACGGGTTAGGATTAGGGGACGGGTGAGGGTCAAGCTTCGGGGAAGGGTTAGGATTAGGGTTCGGGCTAGGGTTAGGGTTAGGGGACGGGGACGGTTTAGGGTCCAGGTGAGGGTATGGCAACGCTTTAGGGGGAGCGTGCGTGTGAGGGCGCGGGGTAGTGTTAGCGTACGGGTTAGGATTAGGGGACGGGTGTGGGTCACGCTTCGGGGAAGGGTTAGGGTTAGGGTTCGGGCTAGGGTTAGGGTTAGGGGATGGGGACGGTTTAGGGTCCAGGTGAGGGTATGGCAACGCTTTAGGGGGAGCGTGCGTGTGAGGGCGTGGTTTAGTGTTAGCGTACGGTTTAGGATTAGGGGACGGGTGAGGGTCAGGCTTCGGGGAAGTGTTAGGGTTAGGGTTCGGGCTAGGGTTAGGGTTAGGGGACGGGGACGGGTTAGGGTCCAGGTGAGGGTACGGCAACGTTTTAGGGGGAGCGTGCGTGTGAGGGCGCGGGTTAGTGTTAGCGTACGGGTTAGGATTAGGGGACGGGTGAGGGTAGGCTTCGGGGAAGGGTTAGGGTTAGGGTTCGGGCTAGGGTTAGGGTTAGGGGACGGGGACTGGTTAGGGTCCAGGTGAGGGTACGGCAACGCTTTAGGGGGAGCGTGCGTGTGAGGGCGTGGGTTAGTGTTAGCGTACGGTTTAGGATTAGGGGACGGGTGAGGGTCAGGCTTCGGAGAAGGGTTAGGGTTATGGTTCGGGCTAGGGTTAGGGTTAGGGGACGGGGACGGTTTAGGGTACAGGTGAGGGTACGGCAAAGCTTTAGGGGGAGCGTGCGTGTGAGGGCGTGGGTTAGTGTTAGCGTACGGGTTAGGATTAGGGGACGGGTGAGGGTCAGGCTTCGGGGAAGGGTTAGGGTTAGGGTTCGGGCTAGGGTTAGGGTTAGGGGATGGGGACGGTTTAGGGTCCAGTTGAGGGTACGGCAACGCTTTAGGGGGAGCGTGCATGTGAGGGCGCGGGTTAGTGTTAGCGTACGGGTTAGGATTAGGGGACGGGTGAGGGTCAGGCTTCGGGGAAGGATTAGGGTTAGGGTTCGGGCTAGGGTTAGGGTTAGGGAACGGGGACGGTTTAGGGTCCAGGTGAGGGTACGGCAACGCTTTAGAGGGAGCGTGCGTGTGAGGGCGCGGGTTAGTGTTAGCGTACGGGTTAGGATTAGGGGACGGGTGAGGGTCAGGCTTCGGGGAAGGGTTAGGGTTAGGGTTCGGGCTAGGGTTAGGGTTAGGGGACGGGGACGGTTTAGGGTCCAGGTGAGGGTACGGCAACGCTTTAGGGGGAGCGTGCGTGTCAGGGCGTGGGTTAGTGTTAGTGTACGGGTTAGGATTAGGGGACGGGTGAGGGTCAGGCTTCAGGGAAGGGTTAGGGTTAGGGTTCGGGCTAGGGTTAGGGTTAGGGGACGGGGACGGTTTAGGGTCCAGGTGAGGGTACGGCAACGCTTTAGGGGGACCGTGCGTGTGAGGGCGCGGGTTAGTGTTAACGTACGGGTTAGGATTAGGGGACGGATGAGGGTCAGGCTTCGGGGAAGGGTTAGGTTTAGGGTTAGGGCTAGGGTTACGGTTAGGGGACGGGGACGGTTTAGGGTCCAGGTGAGGGTATGGCAACGCTTTAGGGGGAGCGTGGGTGTGAGGGCGCGGGTTAGTGTTAGCGTACGGGTTAGGATTAGGGGACGGGTGAGGGTCAGGCTTCGGGGAAGGGTTAGGGTTAGGGTTCGGGCTAGGGTTAGGGTTAGGGGACGGGGACGGTTTAGGGTCCAGGTGAGGGTACGGCAACGCTTTGGGGGAGCGTGCGTGTGAGGGCGCGGGTTAGTGTTAGCGTACGGGTTAGGCTTAGGGGACGGGTGAGGGTCAGGCTTCGGGGAAGGTTTAGGGTTAGGGTTCGGGCTAGGGTTAGGGTTAGGGGACGGGGACGGGTTAGGGTCCAGGTGAGGGTACGGCAACGCTTTAGGGGGAGCGTGCGTGTGAGGGCGCGGGTTAGTGTTAGCGTACGGGTTAGGATTAGGGGACGTGTGAGGGTCAGGCTTTGGGGAAGGATTAGGGTTAGGGTTCGCGCTAGGGTTAGGGTTAGGGGACGGGGACGGTTTAGGGTCCAGGTGAGGGTACGGCAATGCTTTAGGGGGAGTGTGCGTGTGAGGGCGTGGGTTAGTGTTAGCGTACGGGTTAGGATTAGGGGACGGGTGAGCGTCAGGCTTCGGGGAAGGGTTAGGGTTAGGGTTCGGGCTAGGGTTAGGGTTAGGGGACGGGGACCGTTTCGGGTCCAGGTGAGGGTACGGCAACGCTTTAGGGGGAGCATGCGTGTGAGGGCGCGTGTTAGTTTTAGCGTACGGGTTAGGATTAGGGGACGTGTGAGGGTCAGGCTTTGGGGAAGGATTAGGGTTAGGGTTCGCGCTAGGGTTAGGGTTAGGGGACGGGGACGGTTTAGGGTCCAGGTGAGGGTACGGCAATGCTTTAGGGGGAGTGTGCGTGTGAGGGCGTGGGTTAGTGTTAGCGTACGGGTTAGGATTAGGGGACGGGTGAGCGTCAGGCTTCGGGGAAGGGTTAGGGTTAGGGTTCGGGCTAGGGTGAGGGTTAGGGGACGGGGACCGTTTCGGGTCCAGGTGAGGGTACGGCAACGCTTTAGGGGGAGCGTGCGTGTGAGGGCGCGGTTTAGTGTTAGCGTACGGGTTAGGATTAGGGGACGGGTGAGGATCAGGCTTCGGGGAAGTGTTAGGGTTAGCGTTCGGGCTAGGGTTAGGGTTAGGGGACGGGGACGGTTTAGGGTCCAGGTGAGGGTACGGCAACGCTTTAGGGGGAGCGTGCGTGTGAGGGTGCGGGTTAGTGTTAGCGTACGGGTTAGGATTAGGGGACGGGTGAGGGTCATGCTTCGGGGAAGGGTTAGGGTTAGGGTTCGGGCTAGGGTTAGGGTTAGGTGACGGGGACGGTTTAGGGTCCAGGTGAGGGTACGGCAACGCTTTAGGGGGAGCGTGCGTGTGAGGGCGCGGGGTAGTGTTAGCGTACGGGTTAGGATTAGGGGACGGGTGAGGTTCAGGCTTCAGGGAAGGGTTAGGGTTAGGGTTCGGGCTAGGGTTAGGGTTAGGGGACAGGGACGGTTTAGGGTCCAGGTGAGGGTACGGCAACGCTTTAGGGGGAGCGTGCGTGTGAGGGCGCGGGTTAGTGTTAGCGTATGGGTTAGGATTAGGGGACGGGTGAGGGTCAGGCTTCGGGGAAGGGTTAGGGTTCGGGCTAGGGTTAGGGTTAGGGGACGGGGACGGGTTAGGGTCCAGGTGAGGGTACGGCAACGCTTTAGGCGGAGCGTGCGTGTGAGGGCGCGGGTTAGTGTTAGCGTACGGGTTAGGATTAGGGGACGGGTGAGGGTAGGCTTCAGGGAAGGGTTAGGGTTAGGGTTCGGGCTAGGGTTAGGGTTAGGGGACGGGGACTGGTTAGGGTCCAGGTGAGGGTACGGCAACGCTTTAGGGGGAGCGTGCGTGTGAGGGCGCGGGTTAGTGTTAGCGTACGGGTTAGGATTAGGGGACAGGTGAGGGTCAGGCTTCGGGGAAGGGTTAGGGTTAGGGTTCGGGCTAGGGTTAGGGTTAGGGGACGGGGACGGTTTAGGGTCCAGGTGAGGGTACGGCAACGCTTTAGGGGGAGCGTGCGTGTGAGGGCGCGCGTTAGTGTTAGCGTACGGGTTAGGATTAGGGGACAGGTGAGGGTCAGGCTTCGGGGAAGGGTTAGGGTTAGGGTTCGGGCTAGGGTTAGGGTTAGGGGACGGGGACGGTTTAGGGTCCAGGTGAGGGTACGGCAACGCTTTAGGGGGAGCGTGCGTGTCAGGGCGTGGGTTAGTGTTAGTGTACGGGTTAGGATTAGGGGACGGGTGAGGGTCAGGCTTCAGGGAAGGGTTAGGGATAGGGTTCGGGCTAGGGTTAGGGTTAGGGGACGGGGACGGTTTAGGGTCCAGATGAGGGTACGGCAACGCTTTAGGGGGAGCGTGCGTGTGAGGGCGCGGGTTAGTGTTAGCGTACGGGTTAGGATTAGGGGACAGGTGAGGGTCAGGCTTCGGGGAAGGGTTAGGGTTAGGGTTCGGGCTAGGGTTAGGGTTAGGGGACGGGGACGGTTTAGGGTCCAGGTGAGGGTACGGCAACGCTTTAGGGGGAGCGTGCGTGTGAGGGCGCGCGTTAGTGTTAGCGTACGGGTTAGGATTAGGGGACGGGTGAGGGTAGGCTTCAGGGAAGTGTTAGGGTTAGGGTTCGGGCTAGGGTTAGGGTTAGGGGACGGGGACTGGTTAGGGTCCAGGTGAGGGTACGGCAACGCTTTAGGGGGAGCGTGCGTGTGAGGGCGTGGGTTAGTGTTAGCGTACGGTTTAGGATTAGGGGACGGGTGAGGGTCAGGCTTCGGAGAAGGGTTAGGTTTAGGGTTCGGGCTATGGTTTGGGTTAGGGGACGGGGACGGTTTAGGGTACAGGTGAGGGTACGGCAAAGCTTTAGGGGGAGCGTGCGTGTGAGGGCGTGGGTTATTGTTAGCGTACGGGTTAGGATTAGGGGACGGGTGAGGGTCAGGCTTCGGGGAAGGGTTAGGGTTAGGGTTCGGGCTAGGGTTAGGGTTAGGGGACGGGGACGGTTTAGGGTCCAGGTGAGGGTATGGCAACACTTTAGGAGGAGCGTGGGTGTGAGGGCGCGGGTTAGTGATAGCGTACGGGTTAGGATTAGGGGACGGGTGAGGGTCAGGCTTCGGGGAAGGGTTAGGGTTAGGGTTCGGGCTAGGCTTAGGGTTAGGGGATGGGGACGGTTTAGGGTCCAGGTGAGGGTACGGCAACGCTTTAGGGGGAGCGTGCATGTGAGGGCGCGGGTTAGTGTTAGCGTACGGGTTAGGATTAGGGGACGGGTGAGGGTCAGGCTTCGGGGAAGGATTAGGGTTAGGGTTCGGGCTAGGGTTAGGGTTAGGGGACGGGAACGGTTTAGGGTCCAGGTGAGGGTACGGCAACGCTTTAGGGGGAGCGTGCGTGTGAGGGCGCGGGTTAGTGTTAGCGTACGGGTTAGGATTAGGGGACGGGTGAGGGTCAGGCTTCGGGGAAGGGTTAGGGTTAGGGTTCGGGCTAGGGTTAGGGTTAGGGGACGGGGACGGTTTAGGGTCCAGGTGAGGGTACGGCAACGCTTTAGGGGGAGCGCGCGTGTGAGGGCACGGGTTAGTGTTAGCGTACGGGTTAGGATTAGGGGACAGGTGAGGGTCAGGCTTCGGGGAAGGGTTAGGGTTAGGGTTCGGGCTAGGGTTAGGGTTAGGGGACGGGGACGGTTTAGGGTCCAGGTGAGGGTACGGCAACGCTTTAGGGGGAGCGTGCGTGTGAGGGCGCGCGTTAGTGTTAGCGTACGGGTTAGGATTAGGGGACAGGTGAGGGTCAGGCTTCGGGGAAGGGTTAGGGTTAGGGTTCGGGCTAGGGTTAGGGTTAGGGGACGGGGACGGTTTAGGGTCCAGGTGAGGGTACGGCAACGCTTTAGGGGGAGCGTGCGTGTCAGGACGTGGGTTAGTGTTAGTGTACGGGTTAGGATTAGGGGAGGGGTGAGGGTCAGGCTTCAGGGAAGGGTTAGGGTTAGGGTTCGGGCTAGGGTTAGGGTTAGGGGACGGGGACGGTTTAGGGTCCAGGTGAGGGTACGGCAACGCTTTAGGGGGAGCGTGCGTGTGAGGGCGCGGGTTAGTGTTAGCGTACGGGTTAGGATTAGGGGACAGGTGAGGGTCAGGCTTCGGGGAAGGGTTAGGGTTAGGGTTCGGGCTAGGGTTAGGGTTAGGGGACGGGGACGGTTTAGGGTCCAGGTGAGGGTACGGCAACGCTTTAGGGGGAGCGTGCGTGTGAGGGCGCGCGTTAGTGTTAGCGTACGGGTTAGGATTAGGGGACAGGTGAGGGTCAGGCTTCGGGGAAGGGTTAGGGTTAGGGTTCGGGCTAGGGTTAGGGTTAGGGGACGGGGACAGTTTAGGGTCCAGGTGAGGGTACGGCAACGCTTTAGGGGGAGCGTGCGTGTCAGGGCGTGGGTTAGTGTTAGTGTACGGGTTAGGATTAGGGGACGGGTGAGGGTCAGGCTTCAGGGAAGGGTTAGGGTTAGGGTTCGGGCTAGGGTTAGGGTTAGGGGACGGGGACGGTTTAGGGTCCAGGTGAGGGTACGGCAACGCTTTAGGGGGAGCGTGCTTGTGAGGGCGCGGGTTAGTGTTAGCGTACGGGTTAGGATTAGGGGACAGGTGAGGGTCAGGCTTCGGGGAAGGGTTAGGTTTAGGGTTAGGGCTAGGGTTAGGGTTAGGGGACGGGGACGGTTTAGGGTCCAGGTGAGGGTATGGCAACGCTTTAGGGGGAGCGTGGGTGTGAGGGCGCGGGATAGTGTTAGCGTACAGGTTAGGATTAGGGGACGGGTGAGGGTCAGGCTTCGGGGAAGGGTTAGGGTTAGGGTTCGAGCTAGAGTTAGGGTTAGGGGACGGGGACGGTTTAGGGTCCAGGTGAGGGTACGGCAACGCTTTAGGGGGAGCGTGCGTGTGAGGGCGCGGGTTAGTGTTAGCGTACGGGTTAGGATTAGGGGACGGGTGAGGGTCAGGCTTCGGGGAAGTGTTAGGGTTAGGGTTCGGGCAAGGGTTAGGGTTAGGGGACGGGGACGGTTTAGGGTCCAGGTGAGGGTACGGCAACGCTTTAGGTGGAGCGTGCGTGTGAGGGCGCGGGTTAGTGTTAGCGTACGGGTTACGATTAGGGGACGGGTGAGGGTCAGGCTTCGGGGAAGGGTTACGGTTAGGGTTCGGGCTAAGGTTAGGGTTAGGGGACGGACACGGTTTAGGGTCCAGGTGAGGTTATGGCAACGCTTTATGGGGAGCGTGCGTGTGAGGGCGCGGGTTAGTGTTAGCGTACGGGTTAGGATTAGGGGACGGGTGAGGGTCAGGCTTCGGGGAAGTGTTAGGGTTAGGGTTCGGGCTAGGGTTAGGGTTAGGGGACGGGGACGGTTTAGGGTCCAGGTGAGGGTACGGCAACGCTTTAGGGGGAGCGTGCGTGTGAGGGCGTGGGTTAGTGTTTGCGTACGGGTTAGGTTTAGGGGACGGGTGAGGGTCAGGCTTCGGGGAAGTGTTAGGGTTAGGGTTCGGGCTAGGGTTAGGGTTAGGGGACGGGGACGGTTTAGGGTCCAGGTGAGGGTACGGCAACGCTTTAGGGGGAGCGTGCGTGTCAGGGCGTGGGTTAGTGTTAGTGTACGGGTTAGGATTAGGGGACGGGTGAGGGTCAGGCTTCAGGGAAGGGTTAGGGTTAGGGTTCGGGCTAGGGTTAGGGTTAGGGGACGGGGACGGTTTAGGGTCCAGGTGAGGGTACGGCAACGCTTTAGGGGGAGCGTGCTTGTGAGGGCGCGGGTTAGTGTTAGCGTACGGGTTAGGATTAGGGGACAGGTGAGGGTCAGGCTTCGGGGAAGGGTTAGGTTTAGGGTTAGGGCTAGGGTTAGGGTTAGGGGACGGGGACGGTTTAGGGTCCAGGTGAGGGTATGGCAACGCTTTAGGGGGAGCGTGGGTGAGAGGGCGCGGGATAGTGTTAGCGTACAGGTTAGGATTAGGGGACGGGTGAGGGTCAGGCTTCGGGGAAGGGTTAGGTTTAGGGTTCGAGCTAGAGTTAGGGTTAGGGGACGGGGACGGTTTAGGGTCCAGGTGAGGGTACGGCAACGCTTTAGGGGGAGCGTGCGTGTGAGGGCGCGGGTTAGTGTTAGCGTACGGGTTAGGATTAGGGGACGGGTGAGGGTCAGGCTTCGGGGAAGTGTTAGGGTTAGGGTTCGGGCAAGGGTTAGGGTTAGGGGACGGGGACGGTTTAGGGTCCAGGTGAGGGTACGGCAACGCTTTAGGTGGAGCGTGCGTGTGAGGGCGCGGGTTAGTGTTAGCGTACGGGTTACGATTAGGGGACGGGTGAGGGTCAGGCTTCGGGGAAGGGTTACGGTTAGGGTTCGGGCTAAGGTTAGGGTTAGGGGACGGACACGGTTTAGGGTCCAGGTGAGGTTATGGCAACGCTTTATGGGGAGCGTGCGTGTGAGGGCGCGGGTTAGTGTTAGCGTACGGGTTAGGATTAGGGGACGGGTGAGGGTCAGGCTTCGGGGAAGTGTTAGGGTTAGGGTTCGGGCTAGGGTTAGGGTTAGGGGACGGGGACGGTTTAGGGTCCAGGTGAGGGTACGGCAACGCTTTAGGGGGAGCGTGCGTGTGAGGGCGTGGGTTAGTGTTTGCGTACGGGTTAGGTTTAGGGGACGGGTGAGGGTCAGGCTTCGGGGAAGTGTTAGGGTTAGGGTTCGGGCTAGCGTTAGGGTTAGGGGATGGGGACGGTTTAGGGTCCAGGTGAGGGTACGGCAACGCTTTAGGGGGAGCGTGCGTGTGAGGGTGCGGGATAGTGTTAGCGTACGGTTTAGGATTAGGGGACGGGTGAGGGTCATGCTTCGGGGAAGGGTTAGGGTTAGGGTACGGGCTAGGGTTAGGGTTAGGGGACGGGGACGGTTTAGGGTCCAGGTGAGGGTACGGCAACGCTTTAGGTGGAGCGTGCGTGTGAGGGCGCGGGTTAGTGTTAGCGTACGGGTTAGGATTAGGGGACGGGTGAGGGTCAGGCTTCAGGGAACTGTTAGGGTTAGGGTTCGGGCTAGGGTTAGGGTTAGGGGACGGGGACGGTTTAGGGTCCAGGTGAGGGTACGGCAACGCTTTAGGGGGAGCGTGCGTGTGAGGGCACCGGTTAGTGTTAGCGTACGGGTTAGGATTAGGGGACGGGTGAGGGTCAGGCTTCGGGGAAGGGTTAGGGTTAGGGTTCGGGCTAGGGTTAGGGTTAGGGGACGGGGACGGTTTAGGGTCCAGGTGAGGGTATGGCAACGCTTTAGGGGGAGCGTGCATGTGAGGGCGCGGGTTAGTGTTAGCGTACGGTTTAGGATTAGGGGACGGGTGAGGGTCAAGCTTCGGGGAAGTGTTAGGGTTAGGGTTCGGGCTAGGGTTAGGGTTAGGGGACGGGGACGGTTTAGGGTCCAGGTGAGGGTACGGCAACGCTTTAGGGGGAGCGTGCGTGTGAGGGCGTGGGTTAGTGTTTGCGTACGGGTTAGGATTAGGGGACGGGTGAGGGTCAGGCTTCGGGGAAGTGTTAGGTTTAGGGTTCGGGCTAGGGTTAGGGTTAGTGGATGGGGACGGTTTAGGGTCCAGGTGAGGGTACGGCAACGCTTTAGGGGGAGCGTGCGTGTGAGGGTGCGGGATAGTGTTAGCGTACGGGTTAGGATTAGGGGACGGGTGAGGGTCATGCTTCGGGGAAGGGTTAGGGTTAGGGTTCGGGCTAGGGTTAGGGTTAGGGGACGGGGACGGTTTAGGGTCCAGGTGAGGGTACGGCAACGCTTTAGGGGGATGGTCCGTGTGAGGGCGCGGGTTAGTGTTAGCGTACGGGTTAGGATTAGGAGACGGGTGAGGGTCAGGCTTCGGGGAAGTGTTAGGGTTAGGGTTCGGGCAAGGGTTAGGGTTAGGGGACGGGGATGGTTTAGGGTCCAGGTGAGGGTACGGCAACGCTTTAGGGGGAGCGTGCGTGTGAGGGCGCGGGTTAGTGTTAGCGTACGGGTTAGGATTAGGGGACGGGTGAGGGTCAGGCTTCGGGGAAGGGTTAGGGTTAGGGTTCGGGCTAGGGTTAGGGTTAGGGGACGGGGACGGTTTAGGGTCCAGGGGATGGTACGGCAACGCTTTAGGGGGAGCGTGCGTGTGAGGGCGCGTGTTAGTGTTAGCGTACGGGTTAGGATTAGGGGACGGGTGAGGGTCAGGCTTCGGGGAAGGATTAGGGTTAGGGTTCGGGCTAGGGTTAGGGTTAGGGGACGGGGACGGTTTAGGGTCCAGGTGAGGGTACGGCAACGCTTTAGGGGGAGCGTGCGTGTGAGGGCGTGGGTTAGTGTTAGAGTACGGGTTAAGATTAGGGGACGGGTCAGCGTCAGGCTTCGGGGAAGGGTTAGGGTTAGGGTTCGGGCTAGGGTTAGGGTTAGGGGACGGGGACGGTTTAGGGTACAGGTGAGGTTACGGCAACGCTTTAGGGGGAGCGTGCGTGTGAGGGCGTGGGTTAGTGTTAGCGTACGGGTTAGGATTAGGGGACGGGTGAGGGTCAGGTTTCGGGGAAGGGATAGGGTTAGGGTTCGGGCTAGGGTTAGGGTTAGGGGACGGGGACGGTTTAGGGTCCAGGTGAGGGTATGGCAACGCTTTAGGGGGAGCGTGGGTGTGAGGGCGCGGGTTAGTGATAGCGTACGGGTTAGGATTAGGGGACGGGTGAGGGTCAGGCTTCGGGGAAGGGTTAGGGTTAGGGTTCGGGCTAGGGTTAGGGTTAGGGGATGGGTACGGTTTAGGGTCCAGGTGAGGGTACGCCAACGCTTTAGGGGGAGCGTGTATGTGAGGGCGCGGGTTAGTGTTAGCGTACGGGTTAGGATTAGGGGACGGGTGAGGGTCAGGCTTCGGGGAAGGATTAGGGTTAGGGTTCGGGCTAGGGTTAGGGTTAGGGGACGGGGACGGTTTAGGGTCCAGGTGAGGGTACGGCAACGCTTTAGGGGGAGCGTGCGTGTGAGGGCGCGGGTTATTTTTAGCGTACGGGTTAGGATTAGGGGACGGGTGAGGGTCAGGCTTCAGGGAAGGGTTAGGGTTAGGGTTCGGGCTAGGGTTAGGGTTAGGGGACGGGGACGGTTTAGGGTCCAGGTGAGGATACGGCAACGCTTTAGGGGGAGCGTGCGTGTGAGGGCGCGGGTTAGTGTTAGCGTACGGGTTAGGATTAGGGGACGGGTGAGGGTCAGGCTTCGGGGAAGTGTTAGGGTTAGGGTTAGGGGACGGGGACGGTTTAGGGTCCAGGTGAGGGTACGGCAACGCTTTAGGGGGAGCGTGCGTGTGAGGGCGCAGGTTAGTGTTAGCGTACGGGTTAGGATTAGGGGACGGGTGAGGGTCAGGCTTCGGGGAAGGGTTAGGGTTATGGTTCGGGCTAGGGTTAGGGTTAGGGGACGGGGACGGTTTAGGGTCCAGGTGAGGGTACGGCAACGCTTTAGGGGGAGCGTGCGTGTGAGGGCGTGGGTTAGTGTTAGTGTACTGGTTAGGATTAGGGGACGGGTGAGGGTCAGGCTTCGGGGAAGTGTTAGGGTTAGGGTTCGGGCTAGGGTTAGGGTTAGGGGATGGGGACGGTTTAGGGTCCAGGTGAGGGTACGGCAACGCTTTAGGGGGAGCATGCGTGTGAGGGCGCGGGTTAGTGTTAGCGTACGGGTTAGGATTAGGGGACGTGTGAGGGTCAGGCTTTGGGGAAGGATTAGGGTTAGGGTTCGCGCTAGGGTTAGGGTTAGGGGACGGGGACGGGTTAGGGTCCAGGTGAGGGTACGGCAATGCTTTAGGGGGAGTGTGCGAGTGAGGGCGTGGGTTAGTGTTAGCGTACGGGTTAGGATTAGGGGACGGGTGAGCGTCAGGCTTCGGGGAAGGGTTAGGGTTAGGGTTCGGGCTAGGGTTAGGGTTAGGGGACGGGGACCGTTTCGGGTCCAGGTGAGGGTACGGCAACGCTTTAGGGGGAACGTGCATGTGAGGGCGCGGGTTAGTGTTAGCGTACGGGTTAGGATTAGGGGACGGGTGAGGGTCAGGCTTCGGGGAAGGGTTAGGGTTAGGGTTCGGGCTAGGGTTAGGGTTAGGGGACGGGGACGGTTTAGGGTCCAGGTGAGGGTACGGCAACGCTTTAGGGGGAGCGTGCGTGTGAGGGCGCGGGTTAGTGTTAGCGTACGGGTTAGGATTAGGGGACGGGTGAGGGTCAGGCTTCGGGGAACTGTTAGGGTTAGGGTTCGGGCTAGGGTTAGGGTTAGGGGACGGGGACGGTTTAGGGTCCAGGTGAGGGTACGGCAACGCTTTAGGGGGAGCGTGCGTGTGAGGGCGCGGGTTAGTGTTAGCGTACGGGTTAGGATTAGGGGACGGGTGAGGGTCAGGCTTCGGGGAAGGGTTAGGGTTAGGGTTCGGGCTAGGGTTAGGGTTAGGGGACGGGGACGGTTTAGGGTCCAGGTGAGGGTATGGCAACGCTTTAGGGGGAGCGTGCATGTGAGGGCGTGGGTTAGTGTTAGCGTACGGGTTAAGATTAGGGGACGGGTCAGCGTCAGGCTTCGGGGAAGGGTTAGGGTTAGGGTTCGGGCTAGGGTTAGGGTTAGGGGACGGGGACGGTTTAGGGTAAAGGTGAGGGTACGGCAACGCTTTAGGGGGAGCGTGCGTGTGAGGGCGCGGGTTAGTGTTAGCGTACGGGTTAGGATTAGGGGACGGGTGAGGGTCAGGCTTCGGGGAAGGGTTAGGGTTAGGGTTCGGGCTAGGGTTAGGGTTAGGGGACGGGGACGGTTTAGGGTCCAGGTGAGGATACGGCAACGCTTTAGGGGGAGCTTGCGTGTGAGGGCGCGGGTTAGTGTTAGCGTACGGGTTAGGATTAGGGGACGGGTGAGGGTCAGGCTTCGGGGAAGGGTTAGGGTTAGGGTTAGGGGACGGGGACGGTTTAGGGTCCAGGTGAGGGTACGGCAACGCTTTAGGGGGAGCGTGCGTGTGAGGGCGCAGGTTAGTGTTAGCGTACGGGTTAGGATTAGGGGACGGGTGAGGGTCAGGCTTCGGGGAAGGGTTAGGGTTAGGGTTCGGGCTAGGGTTAGGGTTAGGGGACGGGGACGGTTTAGGGTCCAGGTGAGGGTACGGCAACGCTTTAGGGGGAGCGTGCGTGTGAGGGCGCGGGTTAGTGTTAGCGTACGGGTTAGGATTAGGGGACGGGTGAGGGTCAGGCTTCGGGGAAGGGTTAGGGTTAGGGTTCGGGCTAGGGTTAGGGTTAGGGGACGGGGACGGTTTAGGGTCCAGGTGATGGTACGGCAACGCTTTAGGGGGAGCGTGCGTGTGAGGGCGCGGGTTAGTGTTAGCGTACGGGTTAGGATTAGGGGACGGGTGAGGGTCAGGCTTCGGGGAAGGATTATGGTTAGGGTTCGGGCTAGGGTTAGGGTTAGGGAACGGGGACGGTTTAGGGTCCAGGTGAGGGCACGGCAATGCTTTAGGGGGAGCGTGCGTGTGAGGGCGCGGGTTAGTGTTAGCGTACGGGTTAGGATTATGGGACGGGTGAGGGTCAGGCTTCGCGGAAGGGTTAGGGTTAGGGTTTGGGCTAGGGTTAGGGTTAGGGGACAGGGACGGTTTAGGGTCCAGGTGAGGGTACGGCAACGCTTTAGGGGGAGCGTGCGTGTGAGGGCGTGGGTTAGTGTTAGCGTACGGGTTAGGATTAGGGGACGGGTGAGGGTTAGGCTTCAGGGAAGGGTTAGGGTTAGGGTTCGGGCTAGGGTTAGAGTTAGGGGACGGGGACAGTTTAGGGTCCAGGTGAGGGTATGGCAACGCTTTAGGGGGAGCGTGCATGTGAGGGCGCGGGTTAGTGTTAGCGTACGGGTTAGGATTAGGGGACGGGTGAGGGTCAGGCTTCGGGGAAGTGTTAGGGTTAGGGTTTGGGCTAGGGTTAGGGTTAGGGGACGGGGACGGGTTAGGGTCCAGGTGAGGGTATGGCAACGCTTTAGGGGGAGCGTGCGTGTTAGGGCGTGGGTTAGTGTTAGCGTACGGGTTAGGATTAGGGGACGGGTGAGGGTCAGGCTTCGGGGAAGGGTTAGGGTTAGGGTTCGGGCTAGGGTTAGGGTTAGGGGACGGGGACGGTTTAGGGTCCAGGTGAGGGTACGGCAACGCTTTAGGGGGAGCGTGCGTGTGAGGGCGTGGGTTAGTGTTAGCGTACGGGTTAGGATTAGGGGATGGGTGAGGGTCAGGCTTCGGGGAAGGGTTAGGGTTAGGGTTCGGGCTAGGGTTAGGGTTAGGGGACGGGGACGGTTTAGGGTCCAGGTGAGGGTACGGCAACGCTTTAGGGGGAGCGTGCGTGTGAGGGCGCGGGTTAGTGTTAGCGTACGGGTTAGGATTAGGGGACGGGTGAGGGTCAGGCTTCGGGGAAGGGTTAGGGTTAGGGTTCGGGCTAGGGTTAGGGGACGGGGACGGTTTATGGTCCAGGTGAGGGTACGGCAACTCTTCAGGGGGAGCGTGGGTGTGAGGGGGCGGGTTAGTGTTAGCGTACGGGTTAGGATTAGGGGACGGGTGAGGGTCAGGCTTCGGGGAAGGGTTAGGGTTAGGGTTCGGGCTAGGGCTACGGTTAGGGGATGGGGACGGTTTACGGTCCAGGTGAGGGTACGGCAACGCTTTAGGGGGAGCGTGCATGTGAGGGCGCGGGATAGTGTTAGCGTACGGGTTAGGATTAGGGGACGGGTGATGGTCAGGCTTCGGGGAAGGGTTAGGGTTAGGGTTCGGGCTAGTGTTAGGGTTAGGGGACGGGGACGGTTTAGGGTCCAGGTGAGGGTACGGCAACGCTTTAGGGGGAGCGTGCGTGTGAGGGCGCGGGTTAGTGTTAGCGTACGGGTTAGGATTAGGGGACGGGTGAGGGTCAGGCTTCGGGGAAGGGTTAGGGTTAGGGTTCGGGCTAGGGTTAGGGTTAGTTGACGGGGACGGTTTAGGGTCCAGGTGAGGGTACGGCAACGCTTTAGGGGGAGCGTGCGTGTGAGGGCGTGGGTTAGTGTTAGCGTACGGGTTAGGATTAGGGGACGGGTGAGGGTCAGGCTTCGGGGAAGGATTAGGGTTAGGGTTCGGGCTAGGGTTAGGGTTAGGGGACGGGGACGGTTTAGGGTCCAAGTGAGGGTACGGCAACGCTTTAGGGGGAGCGTGCGTGTGAGGGCACGGGTTAGTGTTAGCGTACGGGTTAGGATTAGGGGACGGGTGAGGGTCAGGCTTCGGGGAAGGGTTAGGGTTAGGGTTCGGGCTAGGGTTAGGGTTAGGGGATGGGGACGGTTTAGGGTCCAGATGAGGGTACGGCAACGCTTTAGGGGGAGCGTGCGTGTGAGGGCGCGGGATAGTGTTAGCGTACGGGTTAGGATTAGGGGACGGGTGAGGGTCATGCTTCGGGGAAGGGTTAGGGTTAGGGTTCGGGCTAGGGTTAGGGTTAGGGGACGGGGACTGTTTAGGGTCCAGGTGAGGGTATGGCAACGCTTTAGGGGGAGCGTGGGTGTGAGGGCGCGGGTTAGTGTTAGCGTACGGGTTAGGATTAGGGGACGGGTGAGGGTCAGGCTTCGGGGAAGGGTTAGGGTTAGGGTTCGGGCTAGGGTTAGGGTTAGGGGACGGGGACGGTTTAGGGTCCAGGTGAGGGTACGGCAACGCTTTAGGGGGAGCGTGCGTGTGAGGGCGCGGGTTAGTGTTAGCGTACGGGTTAGGATTAGGGGACGGGTGAGGGTCAGGCTTCGGGGAAGGGTTAGGGTTAGGGTTCGCGCTAGGGTTAGGGTTAGGGGACGGGGACGGTTTAGGGTCCAGGTGAGGGTACGGCAACGCTTTAGGGGGAGCGTGCCTGTGAGGGCGCGGGTTAGTGTTAGCGTACGGGTTAGGATTAGGGGACGGGTGAGGGTCAGGCTTCGGGGAAGGATTAGGGTTAGGGTTCGGGCTAGGGTTAGGGTTAGGGGACCGGGACGGTTTAGGGTCCAGGTGAGGGTACGGCAACGCTTTAGGGGGAGCGAGCGTGTGACGGCGTGGGTTAGTGTTAGCGTACGGGTTAAGATTAGGGGACGGGTCAGCGTCAGGCTTCGGGGAAGGGTTAGGGTTAGGGTTCGGGCTAGGGTTAAGGTTAGGGGACGGGGACGGTTTAGGGTCCAGGTGAGGGTACGGCAATGCTTTAGGGGGAGCGTGCGTGTGAGGGCGTGGGTTAGTGTTAGCGTACGGGTTAGGATTAGGGGACGGGTGAGGGTCAGGCTTCGGAGAAGGGTTAGGGTTAGGGTTCGGGCTAGGGTTAGGGTTAGGGGATGGGGACGGTTTAGGGTCCAGGTGAGGGTACGGCAATGCTTTAGGGGGAGCGTGCGTGTGAGGGCGTGGGTTAGTGTTAGCGTACGGGTTAGGATTAGGGGACGGGTGAGGGTCAGGCTTCGGGGAAGGGTTAGGGTTAGGGTTCGGGCTAGGGTTAGGGTTAGGGGACGGGGACGGTTTAGGGTCCAGGTGAGGGTATGGCAACGCTTTAGGGGGAGCGTGCGTGTGAGGGCGCGGGTTAGTGTTAGCGTACGGGTTAGGATTAGGGGACGGCTGAGGGTCAGGCTTTGGGGAAGGGTTAGGGTTAGGGTTCGGGCTAGGGTTAGGGTTAGGGGACGGGGACGGTTTAGGGTCCAGGTGAGGGTACGGCAACGCTTTAGGGGGAGCGTGCGTGTGAGGGCGCGGGTTAGTGTTAGCGTACGGGTTAGGATTAGGGGACGGGTGAGGGTCAGGCTTCGGGGAAGGGTTAGGGTTAGGGTTCGGGCTAGGGTTAGGGTTAGGGGACGGGGACGGTTTAGGGTCCAGGTGAGGGTATGGCAACGCTTTAGGGGGAGCGTGCATGTGAGGGCGTGGGTTAGTGTTAGCGTACGGGTTAAGATTAGGGGACGGGTCAGCGTCAGGCTTCGGGGAAGGGTTAGGGTTAGGGTTCGGGCTAGGGTTAGGGTTAGGGGACGGGGACGGTTTAGGGTAAAGGTGAGGGTACGGCAACGCTTTAGGGGGAGCGTGCGTGTGAGGGCGCGGGTTAGTGTTAGCGTACGGGTTAGGATTAGGGGACGGGTGAGGGTCAGGCTTCGGGGAAGGGTTAGGGTTAGGGTTCGGGCTAGGGTTAGGGTTAGGGGACGGGGACGGTTTAGGGTCCAGGTGAGGATACGGCAACACTTTAGGGGGAGCTTGCGTGTGAGGGCGCGGGTTAGTGTTAGCGTACGGGTTAGGATTAGGGGACGGGTGAGGCTCAGGCTTCGGGGAAGGGTTAGGGTTAGGGTTAGGGGACGGGGACGGTTTAGGGTCCAGGTGAGGGTACGGCAACGCTTTAGGGGGAGCGTGCGTGTGAGGGCGCAGGTTAGTGTTAGCGTACGGGTTAGGATTAGGGGACGGGTGAGGGTCAGGCTTCGGGGAAGGGTTAGGGTTAGGGTTCGGGCTAGGGTTAGGGTTAGGGGACGGGGACGGTTTAGGGTCCAGGTGAGGGTACGGCAACGCTTTAGGGGGAGCGTGCGTGTGAGGGCGCGGGTTAGTGTTAGCGTACGGGTTAGGATTAGGGGACGGGTGAGGGTCAGGCTTCGGGGAAGGGTTAGGGTTAGGGTTCGGGCTAGGGTTAGGGTTAGGGGACGGGGACGGTTTAGGGTCCAGGTGATGGTACGGCAACGCTTTAGGGGGAGCGTGCGTGTGAGGGCGCGGGTTAGTGTTAGCGTACGGGTTAGGATTAGGGGACGGGTGAGGGTCAGGCTTCGGGGAAGGATTATGGTTAGGGTTCGGTCTAGGGTTAGGGTTAGGGAACGGGGACGGTTTAGGGTCCAGGTGAGGGCACGGCAATGCTTTAGGGGGAGCGTGCGTGTGAGGGCGCGGGTTAGTGTTAGCGTACGGGTTAGGATTATGGGACGGGTGAGGGTCAGGCTTCGCGGAAGGGTTAGGGTTAGGGTTCGGGCTAGGGTTAGGGTTAGGGGACAGGGACGGTTTAGGGTCCAGGTGAGGGTACGGCAACGCTTTAGGGGGAGCGTGCGTGTGAGGGCGTGGGTTAGTGTTAGCGTACGGGTTAGGATTAGGGGACGGGTGAGGGTTAGGCTTCAGGGAAGGGTTAGGGTTAGGGTTCGGGCTAGGGTTAGAGTTAGGGGACGGGGACAGTTTAGGGTCCAGGTGAGGGTATGGCAACGCTTTAGGGGGAGCGTGCATGTGAGGGCGCGGGTTAGTGTTAGCGTACGGGTTAGGATTAGGGGACGGATGAGGGTCAGGCTTCGGGGAAGTGTTAGGGTTAGGGTTTGAGCTAGGGTTAGGGTTAGGGGACGGGGACGGGTTAGGGTCCAGGTGAGGGTATGGCAACGCTTTAGGGGGAGCGTGCGTGTTAGGGCGTGGGTTAGTGTTAGCGTACGGGTTAGGATTAGGGGACGGGTGAGGGTCAGGCTTCGGGGAAGGGTTAGGGTTAGGGTTCGGGCTAGGGTTAGGGTTAGGGGACGGGGACGGTTTAGGGTCCAGGTGAGGGTACGGCAACGCTTTAGGGGGAGCGTGCGTGTGAGGGCGTGGGTTAGTGTTAGCGTACGGGTTAGGATTAGGGGATGGGTGAGGGTCAGGCTTCGGGGAAGGGTTAGGGTTAGGGTTCGGGCTAGGGTTAGGGTTAGGGGACGGGGACGGTTTAGGGTCCAGGTGAGGGTACGGCAACGCTTTAGGGGGAGCGTGCGTGTGAGGGCGCGGGTTAGTGTTAGCGTACGGGTTAGGATTAGGGGACGGGTGAGGGTCAGGCTTCGGGGAACGGTTAGGGTTAGGGTTCGGGCTAGGGTTAGGGGACGGGGACGGTAAGGTCCAGGTGAGGGTACGGCAACTCTTCAGGGGGAGCGTGGGTGTGAGGGGGCGGGTTAGTGTTAGCGTACGGGTTAGGATTAGGGGACGGGTGAGGGTCATGCTTCGGGGAAGGGTTAGGGTTAGGGTTCGGGCTAGGGCTACGGTTAGGGGATGGGGACGGTTTAGGGTCCAGGTGAGGGTACGGCAACGCTTTAGGGGGAGCGTGCGTGTGAGGGCGCGGGTTAGTGTTAGCGTACGGGTTAGGATTAGGGGACGGCTGAGGGTCAGGCTTTGGGGAAGGGTTAGGGTTAGGGTTCGGGCTAGGGTTAGAGTTAGGGGACGGGGACGGTTTAGGGTCCAGGTGAGGGTATGGCAACGCTTTAGGGGGAGCGTGCATGTGAGGGCGCGGGTTAGTGTTAGCGTACGGGTTAGGATTAGGGGACGGGTGAGGGTCAGGCTTTGGGGAAGTGTTAGGGTTAGGGTTCGGGCTAGGGTTAGGTTAGGGGACGGGGACGGGTTAGGGTCCAGGTGAGGGTATGGCAACGCTTTAGGGGGAGCGTGCGTGTTAGGGCGTGGGTTAGTGTTCGCGTACGGGTTAGGATTAGGGGACGGGTGAGGGTCAGGCTTCGGGGAAGGGTTAGGGTTAGGGTTCGGGCTAGGGTTAGGGTTAGGGGACGGGGACGGTTTAGGGTCCAGGTGAGGGTACGGCAAAGCTTTAGGGGGAGCGTGCGTGTGAGGGCGTGGGTTAGTGTTAGCGTACGGGTTAGGATTAGGGGATGGGTGAGGGTCAGGCTTCGGGGAAGGGTTAGGGTTAGGGTTCGGGCTAGCGTTAGGGTTAGGGGACAGGGACGGTTTAGGGTCCAGGTGAGGGTACGGCAACGCTTTAGGAGGAGCGTGCGTGTGAGGGCGCGGGTTAGTGTTAGCGTACGGGTTAGGATTAGGGGACGGGTGAGGGTCAGGCTTCGGGGAAGGGTTAGGGTTAGGGTTCGGGCTAGGGTTAGGGGACGGGGACGGGGACGGTTTAGGGTCCAGGTGATGGTACGGCAACGCTTTAGGGGGAGCGTGCGTGTGACGGCGTGGGTTAGTGTTAGCGTACGGGTTAGGATTAGGGGACGGGTGAGGGTCAGGCTTCGGGGAAGTGTTAGGGTTAGGGTTCGGGCTAGGGTTAGGGTTAGGGGACGGGGACGGTTTAGGGTCCAGGTGAGGGTACGGCATCGCTTTAGGGGGAGCGTGCGTGTGAGGGCGTGGGTTAGTGTTAGCGTATGGGTTAAGATTAGCGGACGGGTCAGCGTCAGGCTTCGGGGAAGGGTTAGGGTTAGTGTTCGGGCTAGGGTTAGGGTTAGGGGACGGGGACGGTTTAGGGTCCAGGTGAGGGTACGGCAATGCTTTAGGGGGAGCGTGCGGGTGAGGGCGCGGGTTAGTGTTAGCGTACGGGTTAGGATTAGGGGACGGGTGAGGGTCAGGCTTCGGGGAAGTGTTAGGGTTAAGGTTCGGGCTAGGGTTAGGGTTAGGGGACGGGGACGGTTTAGGGTCCAGGTGAGGGTACGGCAACGCTTTAGGGGGAGCCTGCGTGTGAGGGCGTGGGTAAGTGTTAGCGTACGGGTTAGGATTAGGGGACGGGTGAGGGTCAGGCTTCGGGGAAGGGTTAGGGTTAGGGTTCGGGCTAGGGTTAGGGTTAGGGAACGGGGACGGTTTAGGGTCCAGGTGAGGGTACGGCAATGCTTTAGGGGGAGCGTGCGTGTGAGGGCGTGGGTTAGTGTTAGCGTACGGGTTAGGATTAGGGGACGGGTGAGGGTTAGGCTTCAGGGAAGGGTTAGGGTTAGGGTTCGGGCTAGGGTTAGAGTTAGGGGACGGGGACAGTTTAGGGTCCAGGTGAGGGTATGGCAACGCTTTAGGGGGAGCGTGCATGTGAGGGCGCGGGTTAGTGTTAGCGTACGGGTTAGGATTAGGGGACGGGTGAGGGTCAGGCTTCGGGGAAGTGTTAGGGTTAGGGTTCGGGCTAGGGTTAGGGTTAGGGGACGGGGACGGGTTAGGGTCCAGGTGAGGGTATGGCAACGCTTTAGGGGGAGCGTGCGTGTTAGGGCGTGGGTTAGTGTTAGCGTACGGGTTAGGATTAGGGGACGGGTGAGGGTCAGGCTTCGGGGAAGGGTTAGGGTTAGGGTTCGGGCTAGGGTTAGGGTTAGGGGACGGGGACGGTTTAGGGTCCAGGTGAGGGTACGGCAACGCTTTAGGGGGAGCGTGCGTGTGAGGGCGTGGGTTAGTGTTAGCGTACGGGTTAGGATTAGGGGATGGGTGAGGGTCAGGCTTCGGGGAAGGGTTAGGGTTAGGGTTCGGGCTAGGGTTAGGGTTAGGGGACGGGGACGGTTTAGGGTCCAGGTGAGGGTACGGCAACGCTTTAGGGGGAGCGTGCGTGTGAGGGCGCGGGTTAGTGTTAGCGTACGGGTTAGGATTAGGGGACGGGTGAGGGTCAGGCTTCGGGGAAGGGTTAGGGTTAGGGTTCGGGCTAGGGTTAGGGGACGGGGACGGTTTATGGTCCAGGTGAGGGTACGGCAACTCTTCAGGGGGAGCGTGGGTGTGAGGGGGCGGGTTAGTGTTAGCGTACGGGTTAGGATTAGGGGACGGGTGAGGGTCAGGCTTCGGGGAAGGGTTAGGGTTAGGGTTCGGGCTAGGGCTACGGTTAGGGGATGGGGACGGTTTAGGGTCCAGGTGAGGGTACGGCAACGCTTTAGGGGGAGCGTGCATGTGAGGGCGCGGGATAGTGTTAGCGTACGGGTTAGGATTAGGGGACGGGTGATGGTCAGGCTTCGGGGAAGGGTTAGGGTTAGGGTTCGGGCTAGTGTTAGGGTTAGGGGACGGGGACGGTTTAGGGTACAGGTGAGGGTACGGCAACGCTTTAGGGGGAGCGTGCGTGTGAGGGCGCGGGTTAGTGTTAGCATACGGGTTAGGATTAGGGGACGGGTGAGGGTCAGGCTTCGGGGAAGGGTTAGGGTTAGGGTTCGGGCTAGGGTTAGGGTTAGTTGACGGGGACGGTTTAGGGTCCAGGTGAGGGTACGGCAATGCTTTAGGGGGAGCGTGCGTGTGAGGGCGTGGGTTAGTGTTAGCGTACGGGTTAGGATTAGGGGACGGGTGAGGGTCAGGCTTCGGGGAAGGATTAGGGTTAGGGTTCGGGCTAGGGTTAGGGTTAGGGGACGGGGACGGTTTAGGGTCCAAGTGAGGGTACGGCAACGCTTTAGGGGGAGCGTGCGTGTGAGGGCACGGGTTAGTGTTAGCGTACGGGTTAGGATTAGGGGACGGGTGAGGGTCAGGCTTCGGGGAAGGGTTAGGGTTAGGGTTCGGGCTAGGGTTAGGGTTAGGGGATGGGGACGGTTTAGGGTCCAGATGAGGGTACGGCAACGCTTTAGGGGGAGCGTGCGTGTGAGGGCGCGGGATAGTGTTAGCGTACGGGTTAGGATTAGGGGACGGGTGAGGGTCATGCTTCGGGGAAGGGTTAGGGTTAGGGTTCGGGCTAGGGTTAGGGTTAGGGGACGGGGACTGTTTAGGGTCCAGGTGAGGGTATGGCAACGCTTTAGGGGGAGCGTGCGTGTGAGGGCGCGGGTTAGTGTTAGCGTACGGGTTAGGATTAGGGGACGGGTGAGGGTCAGGCTTCGGGGAAGGGTTAGGGTTAGGGTTCGGGCTAGGGTTAGGGTTAGGGGACGGGGACGGTTTAGGGTCCAGGTGAGGGTACGGCAACGCTTTAGGGGGAGCCTGCGTGTGAGGGCGTGGGTTAGTGTTAGCGTACGGGTTAGGATTAGGGGACGGGTGAGGGTCAGGCTTCGGGGAAGGGTTAGGGTTAGGGTTCGGGCTAGGGTTAGGGTTAGGGGACGGGGACGGTTTAGGGTCCAGGTGAGGGTACGGCAACGCTTTAGGGGGAGCGTGCGTGTGAGGGCGCGGGTTAGTGTTAGCGTACGGGTTAGGATTAGGGGACGGGTGAGGGTCAGGCTTCGAGGAAGGGTTAGGGTTAGGGTTCGGGCTAGGGTTAGGGTTAGGGGACGGGGACGGTTTAGGGTCCAGGTGAGGGTACGGCAACGCTTTAGGGGGAGCGTGCGTGTGAGGGCGCGGGTTAGTGTTAGCGTATGGGTTAGGATTAGGGGACGGGTGAGGGTCATGCTTCGGGGAAGGGTTAGGGTTAGGGTTCGGCTAGGGTTAGGGTTAGGGGACGGGGACTGTTTAGGGTCCAGGTGAGGGTATGGCAACGCTTTAGGGGGAGCGTGGGTGTGAGGGCGCGGGTTAGTGTTAGCGTACGGGTTAGGATTAGGGGACGGGTGAGGGTCAGGCTTCGGGGAAGGGTTAGGGTTAGGGTTCGGGCTAGGGTTAGGGTTAGGGGACGGGGACGGTTTAGGGTCCAGGTGAGGGTACGGCAACGCTTTAGGGGGAGCGTGCGTGTGATGGCGCGGGCTAGTGTTAGCGTACGGGTTAGGATTAGGGGACGGGTGAGGGTCAGGCTTCGGGGAAGGGTTAGGGTTAGGGTTCGGGCTAGGGTTAGGGTTAGGGGACGGGGACGGTTTAGGGTCCAGGTGAGGGTACGGCAACGCTTTAGGGGGAGCGTGCCTGTGAGGGCGCGGGTTAGTGTTAGCGTACGGGTTAGGATTAGGGGACGGGTGAGGGTCAGGCTTCGGGGAAGGATTAGGGTTAGGGTTCGGGCTAGGGTTAGGGTTAGGGGACGGGGACGGTTTAGGGTACAGGTGAGGGTACGGCAACGCTTTAGGGGGAGCGTGCGTGTGAGGGCGCGGGTTAGTGTTAGCGTACGGGTTAGGATTAGGGGACGGGTGAGGGTCAGGCTTTGGGGAAGGGTTAGGGTTAGGGTTCGGGCTAGGGTTAGAGTTAGGGGACGGGGACGGTTTAGGGTCCAGGTGAGGGTATGGCAACGCTTTAGGGGGATTGTGCATGTGAGGGCGCGGGTTAGTGTTAGCGTACGGGTTAGGATTAGGGGACGGGTGAGGGTCAGGCTTCGGGGAAGTGTTAGGGTTAGGGTTCGGGCTAGGGTTAGGTTAGGGGACGGGGACGGGTTAGGGTCCAGGTGAGGGTATGGCAACGCTTTAGGGGGAGCGTGCGTGTTAGGGCGTGGGTTAGTGTTAGCGTACGGGTTAGGATTAGGGGACGGGTGAGGGTCAGGCTTCGGGGAAGGGTTAGGGTTAGGGTTCGGGCTAGGGTTAGGGTTAGGGGACGGGGACGGTTTAGGGTCCAGGTGAGGGTACGGCAAAGCTTTAGGGGGAGCGTGCGTGTGAGGGCGTGGGTTAGTGTTAGCGTACGGGTTAGGATTAGGGGATGGGTGAGGGTCAGGCTTCGGGGAAGGGTTAGGGTTAGGGTTCGGGCTAGCGTTAGGGTTAGGGGACAGGGACGGTTTAGGGTCCAGGTGAGGGTACGGCAACGCTTTAGGAGGAGCGTGCGTGTGAGGGCGCGGGTTAGTGTTAGCGTACGGGTTAGGATTAGGGGACGGGTGAGGGTCAGGCTTCGGGGAAGGGTTAGGGTTAGGGTTCGGGCTAGGGTTAGGGGACGGGGACGGGGACGGTTTAGGGTCCAGGTGATGGTACGGCAACGCTTTAAGGGGAGCGTGCGTGTGACGGCGTGGGTTAGTGTTAGCGTACGGTTTAGGATTAGGGGACGGGTGAGGGTCAGGCTTCGGGGAAGTGTTAGGGTTAGGGTTCGGGCTAGGGTTAGGGTTAGGGGACGGGGACGGTTTAGGGTCCAGGTGAGGGTACGGCAACGCTTTAGGGGGAGCGTGCGTGTGAGGGCGTGGGTTAGTGTTAGCGTATGGGTTAAGATTAGCGGACGGGTCAGCGTCAGGCTTCGGGGAAGGGTTAGGGTTAGTGTTCGGGCTAGGGTTAGGGTTAGGGGACGGGGACGGTTTAGGGTCCAGGTGAGGGTACGGCAATGCTTTAGGGGGAGCGTGCGGGTGAGGGCGCGGGTTAGTGTTAGCGTACGGGTTAGGATTAGGGGACGGGTGAGGGTCAGGCTTCGGGGAAGTGTTAGGGTTAAGGTTCGGGCTAGGGTTAGGGTTAGGGGACGGGGACGGTTTAGGGTCCAGGTGAGGGTACGGCAACGCTTTAGGGGGAGCCTGCGTGTGAGGGCGTGGGTTAGTGTTAGCGTATGGGTTAGGATTAGGGGACGGGTGAGGGTCATGCTTCGGGGAAGGGTTAGGGTTAGGGTTCGGGCTAGGGTTAGGGTTAGGGGACGGGGACTGTTTAGGGTCCAGGTGAGGGTATGGCAACGCTTTAGGGGGAGCGTGGGTGTGAGGGCGCGGGTTAGTGTTAGCGTACGGGTTAGGATTAGGGGACGGGTGAGGGTCAGGCTTCGGGGAAGGGTTAGGGTTAGGGTTCGGGCTAGGGTTAGGGTTAGGGGACGGGGACGGTTTAGGGTCCAGGTGAGGGTACAGCAACGCTTTAGGGGGAGCGTGCGTGTGAGGGCGCGGTTAGTGTTAGCGTACGGGTTAGGATTAGGGGACGGGTGAGGGTCAGGCTTCGGGGAAGGGTTAGGGTTAGGGTTCGGGCTAGGGTTAGGGTTAGGGGACGGGGACGGTTTAGGGTCCAGGTGAGGGTACGGCAACGCTTTAGGGGGAGCATGCCTGTGAGGGCGCGGGTTAGTGTTAGCGTACGGGTTAGGATTAGGGGACGGGTGAGGGTCAGGCTTCGGGGAAGGATTAGGGTTAGGGTTCGGGCTAGGGTTAGGGTTAGGGGACCGGGACGGTTTAGGGTCCAGGTGAGGGTACGGCAACGCTTTAGGGGGAGCGAGCGTGTGACGGCGTGGGTTAGTGTTAGCGTACGGGTTAAGATTAGGGGACGGGTCAGCGTCAGGCTTCGGGGAAGGGTTAGGGTTAGGGTTCGGGCTAGGGTTAAGGTTAGGGGACGGGGACGGTTTAGGGTCCAGGTGAGGGTACGGCAATGCTTTAGGGGGAGCGTGCATGTGAGGGCGCGGGTTAGTGTTAGCGTACGGGTTAGGATTAGGGGACGGTGAGGGTCAGGCTTCGGAGAAGGGTTAGGGTTAGGGTTCGGGCTAGGGTTAGGGTTAGGGGATGGGGACGGTTTAGGGTCCAGGTGAGGGTACGGCAATGCTTTAGGGGGAGCGTGCGTGTGAGGGCGTTGGTTAGTGTTAGCGTACGGGTTAGGATTAGGGGACGGGTGAGGGTCAGGCTTCGGGGAAGGGTTAGGGTTAGGGTTCGGGCTAGGGTTAGGGTTAGGGGACGGGGACGGTTTAGGGTCCAGGTGAGGGTACGGCAACGCTTTAGGGGGAGCGTGCGTGTGAGGGCGCGGGTTAGTGTTAGCGTACGGGTTAGGATTAGGGGACGGGTGAGGGTCAGGCTTCGGGGAAGTGTTAGGGTTAGGGTTCGGGCTAGGGTTAGGTTAGGGGACGGGGACGGGTTAGGGTCCAGGTGAGGGTATGGCAACGCTTTAGGGGGAGCGTGCGTGTTAGGGCGTGGGTTAGTGTTAGCGTACGGGTTAGGATTAGGGGACGGGTGAGGGTCAGGCTTCGGGGAAGGGTTAGGGTTAGGGTTCGGGCTAGGGTTAGGGTTAGGGGACGGGGACGGTTTAGGGTCCAGGTGAGGGTACGGCAAAGCTTTAGGGGGAGCGTGCGTGTGAGGGCGTGGGTTAGTGTTAGCGTACGGGTTAGGATTAGGGGATGGGTGAGGGTCAGGCTTCGGGGAAGGGTTAGGGTTAGGGTTCGGGCTAGCGTTAGGGTTAGGGGACAGGGACGGTTTAGGGTCCAGGTGAGGGTACGGCAACGCTTTAGGAGGAGCGTGCGTGTGAGGGCGCGGGTTAGTGTTAGCGTACGGGTTAGGATTAGGGGACGGGTGAGGGTCAGGCTTCGGGGAAGGGTTAGGGTTAGGGTTCGGGCTAGGGTTAGGGGACGGGGACGGGGACGGTTTAGGGTCCAGGTGATGGTACGGCAACGCTTTAAGGGGAGCGTGCGTGTGACGGCGTGGGTTAGTGTTAGCGTACGGGTTAGGATTAGGGGACGGGTGAGGGTCAGGCTTCGGCGAAGTGTTAGGATTAGGGTTCGGGCTAGGGTTAGGGTTAGGGGACGGGGACGGTTTAGGGTCCAGGTGAGGGTACGGCAACGCTTTAGGGGGAGCGTGCGTGTGAGGGCGTGGGTTAGTGTTAGCGTATGGGTTAAGATTAGCTGACGGGTCAGCGTCAGGCTTCGGGGAAGGGTTAGGGTTAGTGTTCGGGCTAGGGTTAGGGTTAGGGGACGGGGACGGTTTAGGGTCCAGGTGAGGGTACGGCAATGCTTTAGGGGGAGCGTGCGGGTGAGGGCGCGGGTTAGTGTTAGCGTACGGGTTAGGATTAGGGGACGGGTGAGGGTCAGGCTTCGGGGAAGTGTTAGGGTTAAGGTTCGGGCTAGGGTTAGGGTTAGGGGACGGGGACGGTTTAGGGTCCAGGTGAGGGTACGGCAACGCTTTAGGGGGAGCCTGCGTGTGAGGGCGTGGGTTAGTGTTAGCGTACGGGTTAAGATTAGGGGACGGGTGAGGGTCAGGCTTCGGGGAAGGGTTAGGGTTAGGGTTCGGGCTAGGGTAAGGGTTAGGGGACGGGGACGGTTTAGGGTCCAGGTGAGGGTACGGCAACGCTTTAGGGGGAGCGTGCGTGTGAGGGCGCGGGTTAGTGTTAGCGTACGGGTTAGGATTAGGGGACGGGTGAGGGTCAGGCTTCGAGGAAGGGTTAGGGTTAGGGTTCGGGCTAGGGTTAGGGTTAGGGGACGGGGACGGTTTAGGGTCCAGGTGAGGGTACGGCAACGCTTTAGGGGGAGCGTGCGTGTGAGGGCGCGGGTTAGTGTTAGCGTATGGGTTAGGATTAGGGGACGGGTGAGGGTCAGGCTTCGGGGAAGGGTTAGGGTTAGGGTTCGGGCTAGGGTTAAGGTTAGGGTACGGGGACGGTTTAGGGTCCAGGTGAGGGTACGGCAATGCTTTAGGGGGATCGTGCGTGTGAGGGCGCGGGTTAGTGTTAGCGAACGGGTTAGGATTAGGGGACGGGTGAGGGTCAGGTTTCAGGGAAGGGTTAGGGTTAGGGTTCGGGCTAGGGTTAGGGTTAGGGGACGGGGACGGTTTAGGGTCCAGGTGAGGGTACGGCAACGCTTTAGGGGGAGCATGCCTGTGAGGGCGCGGGTTAGTGTTAGCGTACGGGTTAGGATTAGGGGACGGGTGAGGGTCAGGCTTCGGGGAAGGATTAGGGTTAGGGTTCGGGCTAGGGTTAGGGTTAGGGGACCGGGACGGTTTAGGGTCCAGGTGAGGGTACGGCAACGCTTTAGGGGGAGCGAGCGTGTGACGGCGTGGGTTAGTGTTAGCGTACGGGTTAAGATTAGGGGACGGGTCAGCGTCAGGCTTCGGGGAAGGGTTAGGGTTAGGGTTCGGGCTAGGGTTAAGGTTAGGGGACGGGGACGGTTTAGGGTCCAGGTGAGGGTACGGCAATGCTTTAGGGGGAGCGTGCATGTGAGGGCGCGGGTTAGTGTTAGCGTACGGGTTAGGATTAGGGGACGGTGAGGGTCAGGCTTCGGAGAAGGGTTAGGGTTAGGGTTCGGGCTAGGGTTAGGGTTAGGGGATGGGGACGGTTTAGGGTCCAGGTGAGGGTACGGCAATGCTTTAGGGGGAGCGTGCATGTGAGGGCGTTGGTTAGTGTTAGCGTACGGGTTAGGATTAGGGGACGGGTGAGGGTCAGGCTTCGGGGAAGGGTTAGGGTTAGGGTTCGGGCTAGGGTTAGGGTTAGGGGACGGGGACGGTTTAGGGTCCAGGTGAGGGTACGGCAACGCTTTAGGGGGAGCGTGCGTGTGAGGGCGCGGGTTAGTGTTAGCGTACGGGTAAGGATTAGGGGACGGGTGAGGGTCAGGCTTTGGGGAAGGGTTAGGGTTAGGGTTCGGGCTAGGGTTAGAGTTAGGGGACGGGGACGGTTTAGGGTCCAGGTGAGGGTATGGCAACGCTTTAGGGGGAGCGTGCATGTGAGGGCGCGGGTTAGTGTTAGCGTACGGGTTAGGATTAGGGGACGGGTGAGGGTCAGGCTTCGGGGAAGTGTTAGGGTTAGGGTTCGGGCTAGGGTTAGGTTAGGGGACGGGGACGGGTTAGGGTCCAGGTGAGGGTATGGCAACGCTTTAGGGGGAGCGTGCGTGTTAGGGCGTGGGTTAGTGTTAGCGTACGGGTTAGGATTAGGGGACGGGTGAGGGTCAGGCTTCGGGGAAGGGTTAGGGTTAGGGTTCGGGCTAGGGTTAGGGTTAGGGGACGGGGACGGTTTAGGGTCCAGGTGAGGGTACGGCAACGCTTTAGGGGGAGCGTGCGTGTGAGGGCGCGGGTTAGTGTTAGCGTACGGGTTAGGATTAGGGGACGGGTGAGGGTCAGGCTTCGGGGAAGGTTTAGGGTTAGTGTTCGGGCTAGGGTTAGGGTTAGGGGACGGGGACGGTTTAGGGTCCAGGTGAGGGTACGGCAACGCTTTAGGCGGAGCGTGCGAGTGAGGGTGCGGGTTAGTGTTAGCGAACGGGTTAGGATTAGGGGACGGGTGAGGGTCAGGCTTCGGGGAAGGGTTAGGGTTAGGGTTCGGGCTAGGGTTAGGGTTAGGGGACAGGGACGGTTTAGGGTCCAGGTGAGTGTACGGCAACGCTTTAGGGGGAGCATGCGTGTGAGGGCGCGGGTTAGTGTTAGCGTACGGGTTAGGATTAGGGGACGGGTGAGGGTCAGGCTTCGGGGAAGTGTTAGGGTTAGGGTTCGGGCTAGGGTTAGGGTTAGGGGACGGGGACGGTTTAGGGTCCAGGTGAGGGTACGGCAACGCTTTAGGGGGAGCGTGCGTGTGAGGGCGCGAGTTAGTGTTAGCGTACGGGTTAGGATTAGGGGACGGGTGTGGGTCAGGCTTCGGGGAAGGCTTAGGGTTAGGGTTCGGGCTAGGGTTAGGGTTAGGGGACGGGGACGGTTTAGGGTCCAGGTGAGGGTACGGCAACGCTTTAGGGGGAGCGTGCGTGTGAGGGCGCGGGTTAGTGTTAGCGTACGGGTTAGGATTAGGGGACGGGTCAGCGTCAGGCTTCGGGGAAGGGTTAGGGTTAGGGTTCGGGCTAGGGTTAAGGTTAGGGGACGGGGACGGTTTAGGGTCCAGGTGAGGGTACGGCAATGCTTTAGGGGGAGCGTGCATGTGAGGGCGCGGGTTAGTGTTAGCGTACGGGTTAGGATTAGGGGACGGTGAGGGTCAGGCTTCGGAGAAGGGTTAGGGTTAGGGTTCGGGCTAGGGTTAGGGTTAGGGGATGGGGACGGTTTAGGGTCCAGGTGAGGGTACGGCAATGCTTTAGGGGGAGCGTGCGTGTGAGGGCGTTGGTTAGTGTTAGCGTACGGGTTAGGATTAGGGGACGGGTGAGGGTCAGGCTTCGGGGAAGGGTTAGGGTTAGGGTTCGGGCTAGGGTTAGGGTTAGGGGACGGGGACGGTTTAGGGTCCAGGTGAGGGTACGGCAACGCTTTAGGGGGAGCGTGCGTGTGAGGGCGCGGGTTAGTGTTAGCGTACGGGTAAGGATTAGGGGACGGGTGAGGGTCAGGCTTTGGGGAAGGGTTAGGGTTAGGGTTCGGGCTAGGGTTAGAGTTAGGGGACGGGGACGGTTTAGGGTCCAGGTGAGGGTATGGCAACGCTTTAGGGGGAGCGTGCATGTGAGGGCGCGGGTTAGTGTTAGCGTACGGGTTAGGATTAGGGGACGGGTGAGGGTCAGGCTTCGGGGAAGTGTTAGGGTTAGGGTTCGGGCTAGGGTTAGGTTAGGGGACGGGGACGGGTTAGGGTCCAGGTGAGGGTATGGCAACGCTTTAGGGGGAGCGTGCGTGTTAGGGCGTGGGTTAGTGTTAGCGTACGGGTTAGGATTAGGGGACGGGTGAGGGTCAGGCTTCGGGGAAGGGTTAGGGTTAGGGTTCGGGCTAGGGTTAGGGTTAGGGGACGGGGACGGTTTAGGGTCCAGGTGAGGGTACGGCAACGCTTTAGGGGGAGCGTGCGTGTGAGGGCGCGGGTTAGTGTTAGCGTACGGGTTAGGATTAGGGGACGGGTGAGGGTCAGGCTTCGGGGAAGGTTTAGGGTTAGTGTTCGGGCTAGGGTTAGGGTTAGGGGACGGGGACGGTTTAGGGTCCAGGTGAGGGTACGGCAACGCTTTAGGCGGAGCGTGCGAGTGAGGGTGCGGGTTAGTGTTAGCGAACGGGTTAGGATTAGGGGACGGGTGAGGGTCAGGCTTCGGGGAAGGGTTAGGGTTAGGGTTCGGGCTAGGGTTAGGGTTAGGGGACAGGGACGGTTTAGGGTCCAGGTGAGTGTACGGCAACGCTTTAGGGGGAGCGTGCGTGTGAGGGCGCGGGTTAGTGTTAGCGTACGGGTTAGGATTAGGGGACGGGTGAGGGTCAGGCTTCGGGGAAGTGTTAGGGTTAGGGTTCGGGCTAGGGTTAGGGTTAGGGGACGGGGACGGTTTAGGGTCCAGGTGAGGGTACGGCAACGCTTTAGGGGGAGCGTGCGTGTGAGGGCGCGGGTTAGTGTTAGCGTACGGGTTAGGATTAGGGGACGGGTGAGGGTCAGGCTTCGGGGAAGGGTTAGGGTTAGGGTTCGGGCTAGGGTTAGGGTTAGGGGACGGGGACGGTTTAGGGTCCAGGTGAGGGTACGGCAACGCTTTAGGGGGAGCGTGCGTGTGAGGGCGCGGGTTAGTGTTAGCGTACTTGTTAGGATTAGGGGACGGGTGAGGGTCAGGCTTCGGGGAAGTGTTAGGGTTAGGGTTCGGGCTAGGGTTAGGGTTAGGGGACGGGGACGGTTTAGGGTCCAGGTGAGGGTACGGCAACGCTTTAGGGGGAGCGTGCGTGTGAGGGCGCGGGTTAGTGTTAGCGTACGGGTTAGGATTAGGGGATGGGTGAGGGTCAGGCTTCGGGGAAGGGTTAGGGTTAGGGTTCGGGCTAGGGTTAGGGGACGGGGACGGGGACGGTTTAGGGTCCAGGTGATGGTACGGCAACGCTTTAGGGGGAGCGTGCGTGTGACGGCGTGGGTTAGTGTTAGCGTACGGGTTAGGATTAGGGGACGGGTGAGGGTCAGGCTTCGGCGAAGTGTTAGGATTAGGGTTCGGGCTAGGGTTAGGGTTAGGGGACGGGGACGGTTTAGGGTCCAGGTGAGGGTACGGCAACGCTTTAGGGGGAGCGTGCGTGTGAGGGCGTGGGTTAGTGTTAGCGTATGGGTTAAGATTAGCGGACGGGTCAGCGTCAGGCTTCGGGGAAGGGTTAGGGTTAGTGTTCGGGCTAGGGTTAGGGTTAGGGGACGGGGACGGTTTAGGGTCCAGGTGAGGGTACGGCAATGCTTTAGGGGGAGCGTGCGGGTGAGGGCGCGGGTTAGTGTTAGCGTACGGGTTAGGATTAGGGGACGGGTGAGGGTCAGGCTTCGGGGAAGTGTTAGGGTTAAGGTTCGGGCTAGGGTTAGGGTTAGGGGACGGGGACGGTTTAGGGTCCAGGTGAGGGTACGGCAACGCTTTAGGGGGAGCCTGCGTGTGAGGGCGTGGGTTAGTGTTAGCGTACGGGTTAAGATTAGGGGACGGGTGAGGGTCAGGCTTCGGGGAAGGGTTAGGGTTAGGGTTCGGGCTAGGGTTAGGGTTAGGGGACGGGGACGGTTTAGGGTCCAGGTGAGGGTACGGCAACGCTTTAGGGGGAGCGTGCGTGTGAGGGCGCGGGTTAGTGTTAGCGTACGGGTTAGGATTAGGGGACGGGTGAGGGTCAGGCTTCGAGGAAGGGTTAGGGTTAGGGTTCGGGCTAGGGTTAGGGTTAGGGGACGGGGACGGTTTAGGGTCCAGGTGAGGGTACGGCAACGCTTTAGGGGGAGCGTGCCTGTGAGGGCGCGGGTTAGTGTTAGCGTACGGGTTAGGATTAGGGGACGGGTGAGGGTCAGGCTTCGGGGAAGGATTAGGGTTAGGGTTCGGGCTAGGGTTAGGGTTAGGGGACCGGGACGGTTTAGGGTCCAGGTGAGGGTACGGCAACGCTTTAGGGGGAGCGAGCGTGTGACGGCGTGGGTTAGTGTTAGCGTACGGGTTAAGATTAGGGGACGGGTCAGCGTCAGGCTTCGGGGAAGGGTTAGGGTTAGGGTTCGGGCTAGGGTTAAGGTTAGGGGATGGGGACGGTTTAGGGTCCAGGTGAGGGTACGGCAATGCTTTAGGGGGAGCGTGCATGTGAGGGCGCGGGTTAGTGTTAGCGTACGGGTTAGGATTAGGGGACGGTGAGGGTCAGGCTTCGGAGAAGGGTTAGGGTTAGGGTTCGGGCTAGGGTTAGGGTTAGGGGATGGGGACGGTTTAGGGTCCAGGTGAGGGTACGGCAATGCTTTAGGGGGAGCGTGCGTGTGAGGGCGTTGGTTAGTGTTAGCGTACGGGTTAGGATTAGGGGACGGGTGAGTGTCAGGCTTCGGGGAAGGGTTAGGGTTAGGGTTCGGGCTAGGGTTAGGGTTAGGGGACGGGGACGGTTTAGGGTCCAGGTGAGGGTACGGCAACGCTTTAGGGGGAGCGTGCGTGTGAGGGCGCGGGTTAGTGTTAGCGTACGGGTAAGGATTAGGGGACGGGTGAGGGTCAGGCTTTGGGGAAGGGTTAGGGTTAGGGTTCGGGCTAGGGTTAGAGTTAGGGGACGGGGACGGTTTAGGGTCCAGGTGAGGGTATGGCAACGCTTTAGGGGGAGCGTGCATGTGAGGGCGCGGGTTAGTGTTAGCGTACGGGTTAGGATTAGGGGACGGGTGAGGGTCAGGCTTCGGGGAAGTGTTAGGGTTAGTGTTCGGGCTAGGGTTAGGTTAGGGGACGGGGACGGGTTAGGGTCCAGGTGAGGGTATGGCAACGCTTTAGGGGGAGCGTGCGTGTTAGGGCGTGGGTTAGTGTTAGCGTACGGGTTAGGATTAGGGGACGGGTGAGGGTCAGGCTTCGGGGAAGGGTTAGGGTTAGGGTTCGGGCTAGGGTTAGGGTTAGGGGACGGGGACGGTTTAGGGTCCAGGTGAGGGTACGGCAACGCTTTAGGGGGAGCGTGCGTGTGAGGGCGCGGGTTAGTGTTAGCGTACGGGTTAGGATTAGGGGATGGGTGAGGGTCAGGCTTCGGGGAAGGTTTAGGGTTAGTGTTCGGGCTAGGGTTAGGGTTAGGGGACGGGGACGGTTTAGGGTCCAGGTGAGGGTACGGCAACGCTTTAGGCGGAGCGTGCGAGTGAGGGTGCGGGTTAGTGTTAGCGTACGGGTTAGGATTAGGGGACGGGTGAGGGTCAGGCTTCGGGGAAGGGTTAGGGTTAGGGTTCGGGCTAGGGTTAGGGTTAGGGGACAGGGACGGTTTAGGGTCCAGTTGAGTGTACGGCAACGCTTTAGGGGGAGCGTGCGTGTGAGGGCGCGGGTTAGTGTTAGCGTACGGGTTAGGATTAGGGGACGGGTGAGGGTCAGGCTTCGGGGAAGTGTTAGGGTTAGGGTTCGGGCTAGGGTTAGGGTTAGGGGACGGGGACGGTTTAGGGTCCAGGTGAGGGTACGGCAACGCTTTAGGGGGAGCGTGCGTGTTAGGGCGTGGGTTAGTGTTAGCGTACGGGTTAGGATTAGGGGACGGGTGTGGGTCAGGCTTCGGGGAAGGCTTAGGGTTAGGGTTCGGGCTAGGGTTAGGGTTAGGGGACGGGGACGGTTTAGGGTCCAGGTGAGGGTACGGCAACGCTTTAGGGGGAGCGTGCGTGTGAGGGCGCGGGTTAGTGTTAGCGTACGGGTTAGGATTAGGGGACGGGTGAGGGTCAGGCTTCGGGGAAGGGTTAGGGTTAGGGTTCGGGCTACGGTTAGGGTTAGGGGACGGGGACGGTTTAGGGTCCAGGTGAGGGTACGGCAACGCTTTAGGGGGAGCGTGCGTGTGAGGGCGCGGGTTAGTGTTAGCGTACTTGTTAGGATTAGGGGACGGGTGAGGGTCAGGCTTCGGGGAAGTGTTAGGGTTAGGGTTCGGGCTAGGGTTAGGGTTAGGGGACGGGGACGGTTTAGGGTCCAGGTGAGGGTACGGCAACGCTTTAGGGGGAGCGTGCGTGTGAGGGCGCGGGTTAGTGTTAGCGTACGGGTTAGGATTAGGGGATGGGTGAGGGTCAGGCTTCGGGGAAGGGTTAGGGTTAGGGTTCGGGCTAGGGTTAGGGTTAGGGGACGGGGACGGTTTAGGGTCCAGGTGAGGGTACGGCAACGCTTTAGGGGGAGCGTGCGTGTGAGGGCGCGGGTTAGTGTTAGCCTACGGGTTAGGATTAGGGGACGGGTGAGGGTCAGGCTTCGGGGAAGGTTTAGGGTTAGGGTTCGGGCTAGGGTTAGGGTTAGGGGACGGGGACGGTTTAGGGTACAGGTGAGGGTACGGCAACGCTTTAGGGGGAGCGTGCGTGTGAGGGCGCCGGTTAGTGTTAGCGTACGGGTTAGGATTAGGGGACGGGTGAGGGTCAGGCTTCGGGGAAGGGTTAGGGTTAGGGTTCGGGCTAGGGTTAGGGTTAGGGGACGGGGATGGTTTAGGGTCCAAATGAGGATACGGCAACGCTTTAGGGGGAGCGTGCATGTGAGGGCGCGGGTTAGTGTTAGCGTACGGGTTAGGATTAGGGGACGGGTGAGGGTCACGCTTCGGGGAAGTGTTAGGCTTAGGGTTCGGGCTAGGATTAGGGTTAGGGTTAGGGGACGGTTTAGGGTCCAGGTGAGGGTACAGCAACGCTTTAGGGGGAACGTGCGTGTGAGGGCGCGGGTTAGTGTTAGCGTACGGGTTAGGATTAGGGGACGGGTGAGGGTCAGGCTTCGGGGAAGGGTTAGGGTTAGGGTTCGGGCTAGGGTTATGTTTAGGGGACGGGGACGGTTTAGGGTCCAGGTGAGGGTATGGCAACGTTTTAGGGGGAGCGTGGGTGTGAGGGCGCGTGTTAGTGTTAGCGTACGGGTTAGGATTAGGGGACGGGTGAGGGTCAGGCTTCGGGGAAGGGTTAGGGTTAGGGTTCAGGCTAGGGTTAGGGTTAGGGGACGGGGATGGTTTAGGGTCCAGGTGAGGGTACGGCAGCGTTTTAGGGGGAGCGTGCGAGTGAGGGCGTGGGTTAGTGTTAGCGTACGGGTTAGGATTAGGGGACGGGTGAGGGTCAGGCTTCAGGGAAGGGTTAGGGTTAGGGTTCGGGCTAGGGTTAGGGTTAGGGGACGGGGACGGTTTATGGTCCCGGTGAGGGTACGGCAACGCTTTAGGGGGAGCGGGCGTGTGAGGGCGCGGGTTAGTGTTAGCGTACGGGTTAGGATTAGGGGACGGGTGAGGGTCAGGCTTCGGGGAAGGGTTAGGGTTAGGGTTCGGGCTAGGGTTAGTGTTAGGGGACGGGGACGGTTTAGGGTCCAGGTGAGGGTACGGCAACGCTTTAGGGGGAGCGTGCGTGTGAGGGCGCGGGTTAGTGTTAGCGTACGGGTTAGGATTAGGGGACGGGTGAGGGTCAGGCTTCGGGGAAGGGTTAGGGTTAGGGTTCGGGCTAGGGTTAGGGTTAGGGGACGGGGACGGTTTAGGGTCCAGGTGAGGGTACGGCAACGCTTTAGGGGGAGCGTGCGTGTGAGGGCACGGGTTAGTGTTAGCGTACGGGTTAGGATTAGGGGACGGGTGAGGGTCAGGCTTCGGGGAAGGGTTAGGTTTAGGGTTCGGGCTAGGGTTAGGGTTAGGGGACGGGGACGGTTTAGGGTCCAGGTGAGGGTACGGCAACGCTTTAGGGGGAGCGTGCGTGTGAGGGCGCGGGTTAGTGTTAGCGTACGGGTTAGGATTAGGGGACGGGTGAGGGTCAGGCTTCGGGGAAGGGTTAGGGTTAGGGTTCGGGCTAGGGTTAGGGTTAGGGGACGGGGACGGTTTAGGGTCCAGGTGAGGGTACGGCAACGCTTTAGGGGGAGCGTGCGTGTGAGGGCGTGGGTTAGTGTTAGCGTACGGGTTAGGATTAGGGGATGGGTGAGGGTCAGGCTTCGGGTAAGGGTTAGGGTTAGGGTTCGGGCTAGGGTTAGGGTTAGGGGACGGGCACGGTTTAGGGTCCAGGTGAGGGTACGGCAACGCTTTAGGGGGAGCGTGCGTGTGAGGGCGCGGGTTAGTGTTAGCGTACGGGTTAGGATTAGGGGACGGGTGAGGGTCAGGCTTCGGGGAAGGGTTAGGGTTAGGGTTCGGGCTAGGGTTAGGGTTAGGGGACGGGGACGGTTTAGGGTCCAGGTGAGGGTACGGCAACGCTTTAGGGGGAGCGTGCGTGTGAGGGCGCGGGTTAGTGTTAGCGTACGGGTTAGGATTAGGGGACGGGTGAGGGTCAGGCTTCGGGGAAGGATTAGGGTTAGGGTTCGGGCTAGGGTTAGGGTTAGGGGACGGGGACGGTTTAGGGTCCAGGTGAGGGTACGGCAACGCTTTAGGGGGAGCGTGCGTGTGAGGGCGCGGGTTAGTGTTAGCGTACGTGTTAGGATTAGGGGACGGGTGAGGGTCAGGCTTCGGGGAAGGGTTAGGGTTAGGGTTCGGGCTAGGGTTAGGGTTAGGGGACGGGGACGGTTTACGGTCCAGGTGAGGGTACGGCAACGCTTTAGGGGGAGCGTGCGTGTGAGGGCGCGGGTTAGTGTTAGCGTACGGGTTAGGATTAGGGGACGGGTGAGGGTCAGGCTTCGGGGAAGGGTTAGGGTTAGGGTTCGGGCTAGGGTTAGGATTAGGGGATGGGGACGGTTTAGGGTCCAGGTGAGGGTACGGCAACGCTTTAGGGTGAGCGTGCGTGTGAGGGCGCAGGTTAGTGTTAGCGTACGGGTTAGGATTAGGGGATGGGTGAGGGTCAGGCTTCGGGGAAGGATTAGGGTTAGGGTTCGGGCTAGGGTTAGGGTTAGGGGACAGGGACGGTTTAGGGTCCAGGTGAGGGTACGGCAACGCTTTAGGGGTAGCGTGCGTGTGAGGGCGCGGGTTAGTGTTAGCGTACGGGTTAGGATTAGGGGACGGGTGAGCGTCAGGCTTCGGGGAAGGGTTAGGGTTACGGTTCGGGCTAGGGTTAGGGTTAGGGGACGGGGACGGTTTAGGGTCCAGGTGAGGGTACGGCAACGCTTTAGGGGGAGCGTGCGTGTGAGGGCGCGGGTTAGTGTTAGCGTACGGGTTAGGATTAGGGGACGGGTGAGGGTCAGGCTTCGGGGAAGGTTTAGGGTTAGGGTTCGGGCTAGGGTTAGGGTTAGGGGACGGGGACGGTTTAGGGTCCAGGTGAGGGTACGGCAACGCTTTAGGGGGAGCGTGCGTGTGAGGGCACGGGTTAGTGTTAGCGTACGGGTTAGGATTAGGGGACGGGTGAGGGTCAGGCTTCGGGGAAGGGTTAGGTTTAGGGTTCGGGCTAGGGTTAGGGTTAGGGGACGGGGACGGTTTAGGGTCCAGGTGAGGGTACGGCAACGCTTTAGGGGGAGCGTGCGTGTGAGGGCGCGGGTTAGTGTTAGCGTACGGGTTAGGATTAGGGGACGGGTGAGGGTCAGGCTTCGGGGAAGGGTTAGGGTTAGGGTTCGGGCTAGGGTTAGGGTTAGGGGACGGGGACGGTTTAGGGTCCAGGTGAGGGTACGGCAACGCTTTAGGGGGAGCGTGCGTGTGAGGGCGCGGGTTAGTGTTAGCGTACGGGTTAGGATTAGGGGACGGGTGAGGGTCAGGCTTCGGGGAAGGGTTAGGGTTAGGGTTCGGGCTAGGGTTAGGGTTAGGGGACGGGGACGGTTTAGGGTCCAGGTGAGGGTACGGCAACGCTTTAGGGGGAGCGTGCGTGTGAGGGCGCGGGTTAGTGTTAGCGTACGGGTTAGGATTAGGGGACGGGTGAGGGTCAGGCTTCGGGGAAGGGTTAGGGTTAGGGTTCGGGCTAGGGTTAGGGTTAGGGGACGGGGACGGTTTAGGGTCCAGGTGAGGGTACGGCAACGCTTTAGGGGGAGCGTGCGTGTGAGGGCGCGGGTTAGTGTTAGCGTACGGGTTAGGATTAGGGGACGGGTGAGGGTCAGGCTTCGGGGAAGGGTTAGGGTTAGGGTTCGGGCTAGGGTTAGGGTTAGGGGACGGGGACGATTTAGGGTCCAGGTGAGGGTACGGCAACGCTTTAGGGGGAGCGTGCGTGTGAGGGCGCGGGTTAGTGTTAGCGTACGGGTTAGGATTAGGGGACGGGTGAGGGTCAGGCTTCGGGGAAGGGTTAGGGTTAGGGTTCGGGCTAGGGTTAGGGTTAGGGGACGGGGACGGTTTAGGGTCCAGGTGAGGGTACGGCAACGCTTTAGGGGGAGCGTGCGTGTGAGGGCGCGGGTTAGTGTTAGCGTACGGGTTAGGATTAGGGGACGGGTGAGGGTCAGGCTTCGGGGAAGGGTTAGGGTTAGGGTTCGGGCTAGGGTTAGGGTTAGGGGACGGGGACGATTTAGGGTCCAGGTGAGGGTACGGCAACGCTTTAGGGGGAGCGTGCGTGTGAGGGCGCGGGTTAGTGTTAGCGTACGGGTTAGGATTAGGGGACGGGTGAGGGTAAGGCTTCGGGGAAGGTTTAGGGTTAGGGTTCGGGCTAGGGTTAGGGTTAGGGGATGGGGACGGTTTAGGGTCCAGGTGAGGGTACGGCAACGCTTTAGGGGGAGCGTGCGTGTGAGGGCGCGGGTTAGTGTTAGCGTACGGGTTAGGATTAGGGGACGGGTGAGGGTCAGGCTTCGGGGAAGGGTTAGGGTTAGGGTTCGGGCTAGGGTTAGGGTTAGGGGACGGGGATGGTTTAGGGTCCAAATGAGGATACGGCAACGCTTAAGGGGGAGCGTGCGTGTGAGGGCGCGGGTTAGTGTTAGCGTACGGGTTAGGATTAGGGGACGGGTGAGGGTCAGGCTTCGGGGAAGTGTTACGCTTAGGGTTCGGGCTAGGATTAGGGTTAGGGTTAGGGGACGGTTTAGGGTCCAGGTGAGGGTACGGCAACGCTTTAGGGGGAGCGTGCGTGTGAGGGCGCGGGTTAGTGTTAGCGTACGGGTTAGGATTAGGGGACGGGTGAGGGTCAGGCTTCGGGGAAGGGTTAGGGTTCGGGCTAGGGTTAGGGTTAGGGGACGGGGACGGTTTAGGGTCCAGGTGAGGGTACGGCAACGCTTTAGGGGGAGCGTGCGTGTGAGGGCGCGGGTTAGTGTGAGCGTACGGGTTAGGATTAGGGGACGGGTGAGGGTCAGGCTTCGGGGAAGGGTTAGGGTTAGGGTTCGGGCTAGGGTTAGGGTTAGGGGACGGGGACGGTTTAGGGTCCAGGTGAGGGTACGGCAACGTTTTAGGGGGAGCGTGGGTGTGAGGGCGCGTGTTAGTGTTAGCGTACGGGTTAGGATTAGGGGACGGGTGAGGGTCAGGCTTCGGGGAAGGGTTAGGGTTAGGGTTCGGGCTAGGGTTAGGGTTAGGGGACGGGGACGGTTTAGGGTCCAGGTGAGGGTACAGCAACGCTTTAGGGGGAGCGTGCGTGTGAGGGCGCGGGTTAGTGTTAGCGTACGGGTTAGGATTAGGGGACGGGTGAGGGTCAGGCTTCGGGGAAGGGTTAGGGTTAGGGTTCGGGCTAGGGTTAGGGTTAGGGGACGGGGACGGTTTAGGGTCCAGGTGAGGGTACGGCAACGCTTTAGGGGGAGCGTGCGTGTGAGGGCGCGGGTTAGTGTTAGCGTACGGGTTAGGATTAGGGGACGGGTGAGGGTCAGGCTTCGGGGAAGGGTTAGGGTTAGGGTTCGGGCTAGTGTTAGGGTTAGGGGACGGGGACGGCTTAGGGTCCAGGTGAGGATACGGCAACGCTTTAGGGGGAGCGTGCGTGTGAGGGCGCAGGTTAGTGTTAGCGTACGGGTTAGGATTAGGGGACGGGTGAGGGTCAGGCTTCGGGGAAGTGTTAGGGTTAGTGTTCGGGCTAGGGTTAGGGTTAGGGGACGGGGACGGTTTCGGGTCCAGGTGAGGGTACGGCAACGCTTTAGGGGGAGCGTGCGTGTGAGGGCGCCTGTTAGTGTTAGCGTACGGGTTAGGATTAGGGGACGGGTGAGCGTCAGGCTTCGGGGAAGGGTTAGGGTTAGGGTTCGGGCTAGGGTTAGGGTTAGGGGACGGGGACGGTTTAGGGTCCAGGTGAGGGTACGGCAACGCTTTAGGGGGAGCGTGCGTGTGAGGGCGCCGGTTAGTGTTAGCGTACGGGTTAGGATTAGGGGACGGGTGAGCGTCAGGCTTCGGGGAAGGGTTAGGTTTAGGGTTCGGGCTAGGGTTAGGGTTAGGGGACGGGGACGGTTTAGGGTCCAGGTGAGGGTACGGCAACGCTTTAGGGGGAGCGTGCGTGTGAGGGCACGGGTTAGTGTTAGCGTACGGGTTAGGATTAGGGGACGGGTGAGGGTAAGGCTTCGGGGAAGGTTTAGGGTTAGGGTTCGGGCTAGGGTTAGGGTTAGGGGACGGGGACGGTTTAGGGTCCAGGTGAGGGTACGGCAACGCTTTAGGGGGAGCGTGCGTGTGAGGGCGCGGGTTAGTGTCAGCGTACGGGTTAGGATTAGGGGACGGGTGAGGGTCAGGCTTCGGGGAAGGGTTAGGGTTAGGATTCGGGCTAGGGTTAGGGTTAGGGGACGGGGACGGTTTAGGGTCCAGGTGAGGGTACGGCAACGCTTAAGGGGGAGCGTGCGTGTGAGGGCGCGGGTTAGTGTTAGCGTACGGGTTAGGATTAGGGGACGGGTGAGGGTCACGCTTCGGGGAAGTGTTAGGCTTAGGGTTCGGGCTAGGGTTAGGGTTAGGGGACGGGGACGGTTTAGGGTCCAGTTGAGGGTACGGCAACAATTTAGTGGGAGCGTGCGTGTGAGGCCGCGGGTTAGTGTTAGTGTATGGGTTAGGATTAGGGGACGGGTGAGATTCAGGCTTCGGTGAAGGGTTAGGGTTAGGGTTCGCGCTAGGGTTAGGGTTAGGGGACGGGGATGGGTTAGGGTCCAGGTGAGGGTACGGCAAAGCTTTAGTGGGAGCGTGCGTGTGAGGGCGTGGGTTAGTGTTAGCGTACGGGTTAGGATTCGGGGACGGGTGAGGGTCAGGCTTCGGGGAAGTGTTAAGGTTAGGGTTCGGGCTAGGGTTAAGGTTAGGGGACGGGGACGGTTTAGGGTCCAGGTGAGGGTACGGCAACGCTTTAGGGGGAGCGTGCGTGTGAGGGCGCGGGTTAGTGTTAGCGTACGGGTTAGGATTCGGGGACGGGTGAGGGTCAGGCTTCGGGGAAGTGTTAGGGTTAGGGTTCGCGCTAGGGTTAGGGTTAGGGGACGGGGACGGGTTAGGGTCCAGGTGAGGGTACGGCAACGCTTTAGGGGGAGCGTGTGTGTGAGGGCGCGGGTTAGTGTTAGCGTACGGGTTAGGATTAGGGGACGGGTGTGGGTCAGGCTTCGGGGAAGGGTTAGGGTTAGGGTTCGGGCTAGGGTTAGGGTTAGGGGACGGGGACGGTTTAGGGTCCAGGTGAGGGTATGGCAACGCTTTAGGGGGAGCGTGGGTGTGAGGGCGGGGGTTAGTGTTAGCGTACGTGTTAGGATTAGGGGACGGGTGAGGGTCCGGCTTCGGGGAAGGGTTAGGGTTAGGGTTGGGGCTAGGGTTAGGGTTAGGGGACGGGGACGGTTTCGGGTCCAGGTGAGGGTACGGCAACGCTTTAGGGGGAACGTGCGTGTGAGGGCGCGGATTAGTGTTAGCGTACGGGTTAGGATTAGGGGACGGGTGAGGGTAAGGCTTCGGGGAAGGTTTAGGGTTAGGGTTCGGGCTAGGGTTAGGGTTAGGGGACGGGGACGGTTTAGGGTCCAAGTGAGGATACGGCAACGCTTTAGGGGGAGCGTGCGTGTGAGGGCGTGGGTTAGTGTTAGCGTACGGTTTAGGATTAGGGGACGGGTGAGGGTCAGGCTTCGGGGAAGGGTTAGGGTTAGGGTTCGGGCTAGGGTTAGGGTTAGGGGACGGGGATGGTTGAGGGTCCAAATGAGGATACGGCAACGCTTAAGGGGGAGCGTGCGTGTGAGGGCGCGGGTTAGTGTTAGCGTACGGGTTAGGATTAGGGGACGGGGAGGGTCACGCTTCGGGGAAGTGTTAGGCTTAGGATTCGGGCTAGGATTAGGGTTAGGGTTAGGGGACGGTTTAGGGTCCAGGTGAGGGTACGGCAACGCTTTAGGGGGAGCGTGCGTGTGAGGGCGCGGGTTAGTGTTAGCGTACGGGTTAGGATTACGGGACGGGTGAGGGTCAGGCTTCGGGGAAGGGTTAGGGTTAGGGTTCGGGCTAGGGTTAGGGTTAGGGGACGGGGACGGTTTAGGGTCCAGGTGAGGGTATGGCAACGTTTTAGGGGGAGCGTGGGTGTGAGGGCGCGTGTTAGCGTTAGCGTACGGGTTAGGATTAGGTGACGGGTGAGGGTCAGGCTTCGGGGAAGTGTTAGGGTTAGGGTTCGGGCTAGGGTTAGGGTTAGCGGACGGGGACGGTTTAGGGTCCAGGTGAGGGTACGGCAACGCTTTAGGGGGAGCGTGCGTGTGAGGGCGCGGGTTAGTGTTAGCGTACGGGTTAGGATTAGGGGACGGGTGAGGGTCAGGCTTCGGGGAAGGGTTAGGGTTAGGGTTCGGGCTAGGGTTAGGGTTAGGGGACGGGGACGGTTTAGGGTCCAGGTGAGGGTACGGCAACGCTTTAGGGGGAGCGTGCGTGTGAGGGCGCGGGTTAGTGTTAGCGTACGGGTTAGGATTAGGGGACGGGTGAGGGTCAGGCTTCGGGGAAGGGTTAGGGTTAGGGTTCGGGCTAGGGTTAGGGTTAGGGGACGGGGATGGTTTAGGGTCCAAATGAGGATACGGCAACGCTTAAGGGGGAGCGTGCGTGTGAGGGCGCGGGTTAGTGTTAGCGTACGGGTTAGGATTAGGGGACGGGTGAGGGTCAGGCTTCGGGGAAGTGTTAGGGTTAGGGTTCGCGCTAGGGTTAGGGTTAGGGGAAGGGGACGGGTTAGGGTCCAGGTGAGGTTACGGCAACGCTTTAGGGGGAGCGTGCGTGTGAGGGCGTGGGTTAGTGTTAGCGTACGGGTTAGGATTAAGGGACGGGTGAGGGTCAGGCTTCGGGGAAGGGTTAGGGTTCGGGCTAGGGTTAGGGTTAGGGGACGGGGACGGTTTAGGGTCCAGGTGAGGGTACGGCAACGCTTTAGGGGGAGCGTGCGTGTGAGGGCGCGGGTTTGTGTGAGCGTACGGGTTAGGATTAGGGGACGGGTGAGGGTCAGGCTTCGGGGAAGGGTTAGGGTTAGGGTTCGGGCTAGGCTTAGGGTTAGGGGACGGGGACGGTTTAGGGTCCAGGTGAGTGTACGGCAACGCTTTAGGGGGAGCGTGCGTGTGAGGGCGCGGGTTAGTGTTAGCGTACGTGTTAGGATTAGGGGACGGGTGAGGGTCAGGCTTCGGGGAAGTGTTAGGGTTAGGGTTCGGGCTAGGGTTAGGGTTAGGGGACGGGGACGGTTTAGGGTCCAGGTGAGGGTACGGCAACGCTTTAGGGGGAGCGTGCGTGTGAGGGCGCGGGTTAGTGTTAGCGTACGGGTTAGGATTAGGGGATGGGTGAGGGTCAGGCTTCGGGGAAGGGTTAGGGTTAGGGTTCGGGCTAGGGTTAGGGTTAGGGGACGGGGACGGTTTAGGGTCCAGGTGAGGGTACGGCAATGCCTTAGGGGGAGCGTGCGTGTGAGGGCGCGGGTTAGTGTTAGCGTACGGGTTAGGATTAGGGGACGGGTGAGGGTCAGGCTTCGGGGAAGGTTTAGGGTTAGTGTTCGGGCTAGGGTTAGGGTTAGGGGACGGGGACGGTTTAGGGTCCAGGTGAGGGTACGGCAACGCTTTAGGCGGAGCGTGCGAGTGAGGGCGCGGGTTAGTGTTAGCGTACGGGTTAGGATTAGGGGACGGGTGAGGGTCAGGCTTCGGGGAAGGGTTAGGGTTAGGGTTCGGGCTAGGGTTAGGGTTAGGGGACGGGGACGGTTTAGGGTCCAGGTGAGTGTACGGCAACGCTTTAGGGGGAGCGTGCGTGTGAGGGCGCGGGTTAGTGTTAGCGTACGGGTTAGGATTAGGGGACGGGTGAGGGTCAGGCTTCGGGGAAGTGTTAGGGTTAGGGTTCGGGCTAGGGTTAGGGTTAGGGGACGGGGACGGTTTAGGGTCCAGGTGAGGGTACGTCAACGCTTTAGGGGGAGCGTGCGTGTGAGGGCGCGGGTTAGTGTTAGCGTACGGGTTAGGATTAGGGGATGGGTGAGGGTCAGGCTTCGGGGAAGGGTTAGGGTTAGGGTTCGGGCTAGGGTTAGGGTTAGGGGACGGGGACGGTTTAGGGTCCAGGTGAGGGTACGGCAATGCTTTAGGGGGAGCGTGCGTGTGAGGGCGCGGGTTAGTGTTAGCGTACGGGTTAGGATTAGGGGACGGGTGAGGGTCAGGCTTCGGGGAAGGTTTAGGGTTAAGGTTCGGGCTAGGGTTAGGGTTAGGGGACGGGGACGGTTTAGGGTCCAGGTGAGGGTACGGCAACGCTTTAGGGGGAGCCTGCGTGTGAGGGCGCGGGTTAGTGTTAGCGTACGGGTTAGGATTAGGGGACGGGTGAGGGTCAGGCTTCGGGGAAGGGTTAGTGTTAGGGTTTGGGCTAGGGTTAGGGTTAGGGGACGGGGACGGTTTAGGGTCCAGGTGAGGGTACGACTACGCTTTAGGGGGAGCGTGCATGTGAGGGCGCGGTTTAGTGTTAGCGTACTGGTTTGGATTAGGGGACGGGTGAGGGTCAGGCTTCGGGGAAGTGTTAGGGTTAGGGTTCGGGCTAGGGTTAGGGTTAGGGGACGGGGACGGTTTAGGGTCCAGGTGAGGGTACGGCAACGCTTTCGGGGGAGCGTGCGTGTGAGGGCGCGGGTTAGTGTTAGCGTACGGGTTAGGATTAGGGGACGGGTGAGGGTCAGGCTTCGGGGAAGGGTTAGGGTTAGGTTTCGGGCTAGGGTTAGGGTTAGGGGACGGGGACGGTTTAGGGTCCAGGTCAGGGTACGGCAACGCTTTAGGGGGAGCGTGCGTGTGAGGGTGCGGGTTAGTGTTAGCGTACGGGTTTGGATTAGGGGACGGGTGAGGGTCAGGCTTCGGGGAAGTGTTAGGGTTAGGGTTCGGGCTAGGGTTAGGGTTAGGGGACGGGGATGGTTTAGGGTCCAGGTGAGGGTTCGGCAACGCTTTAGGGGGAGCGTGCGTGTGAGGGCGCGGGTTAGTGTTAGCGTACGGGTTAGGATTAGGGGACGGGTGAGGGTCAGGCTTCGGGGAAGGGTTAGGGTTAGGGTTCGGGCTAGGGTTAGGGTTAGGGGACGGGGACGGTTTAGGGTCCAGGTGAGGGTATGGCAACGCTTTAGGGGGAGCGTGCGTGTGAGGGCGCGGGTTAGTGTTAGCGTATGGGTTAGGATTAGGGGACGGGTGAGGGTCAGGCTTCGGGGAAGGGTTAGGGTTAGGGTTCGGGCTAGGGTTAGGGTTAGGGGACGGGGACGGTTTAGGGTCCAGGTGAGGGTACGGCAACGTTTTAGTAGGAGCGTGCGTGTGAGGGCGCGGGTTAGTGTTAGCGTACGGGTTAGGATTAGGGGACGGGTGAGGGTCAGGCTTCGGGGAAGGGTTAGTGTTAGGGTTCGGGCTAGGGATAGGGTTAGGGGACGGGGACGGTTTAGGGTCCAGGTGAGGGTACGGCAACGCTTTAGGGGGAGCGTGCGTGTGAGGGCGTGGGTTAGTGTTAGCGTACGGGTTAGGATTAGGGGACGGGTGAGGGTCAGGCTTCGGGGAAGGGTTAGGGTTAGGGTTCGGGCTAGGGTTAGGGTTAGGGGACGGGGACGGTTTAGGGTCCAGGTCAGGGTACGGCAACGCTTTAGGGGGAGCGTGCGTGTGAGGGTGCGGGTTAGTGTTAGCGTACGGGTTTGGATTAGGGGACGGGTGAGGGTCAGGCTTCGGGGAAGTGTTAGGGTTAGGGTTCGGGCTAGGGTTAGGGTTAGGGGACGGGGATGGTTTAGGGTCCAGGTGAGGGTTCGGCAACGCTTTAGGGGGAGCGTGCGTGTGAGGGCGCGGGTTAGTGTTAGCGTACGGGTTAGGATTAGGGGACGGGTGAGGGTCAGGCTTCGGGGAAGGGTTAGGGTTAGGGTTCGGGCTAGGGTTAGGGTTAGGGGACGGGGACGGTTTAGGGTCCAGGTGAGGGTACGGCAACGCTTTAGGGGGAGCGTGCGTGTGAGGGCGCGAGTTAGTGTTAGCGTACGGGTTAGGATTAGGGGACGGGTGTGGGTCAGGCTTCGGGGAAGGCTTAGGGTTAGGGTTCGGGCTACGGTTAGGGTTAGGGGACGGGGACGGTTTAGGGTCCAGGTGAGGGTACGGCAACGCTTTAGGGGGAGCGTGCGTGTGAGGGCGCGGGTTAGTGTTAGCGTACGGGTTAGGATTAGGGGACGGGTGAGGGTCAGGCTTCGGGGAAGGGTTAGGGTTAGGGTTCGGGCTAGGGTTAGGGTTAGGGGACGGGGACGGTTTAGGGTCCAGGTGAGGGTACGGCAACGCTTTAGGGGGAGCGTGCGTGTGAGGGCGCGGGTTAGTGTTAGCGTACTTGTTAGGATTAGGGGACGGGTGAGGGTCAGGCTTCGGGGAAGTGTTAGGGTTAGGGTTCGGGCTAGGGTTAGGGTTAGGGGACGGGGACGGTTTAGGGTCCAGGTGAGGGTACGGCAACGCTTTAGGGGGAGCGTGCGTGTGAGGGCGCGGGTTAGTGTTAGCGTACGGGTTAGGATTAGGGGACGGGTGAGCGTCAGGCTTCGGGGAAGGGTTAGGGTTAGGGTTCGGGCTAGGGTTAGGGTTAGGGGACGGGGACGGTTTAGGGTCCAAGTGAGGATACGGCAACGCTTTAGGGGGAGCGTGCGTGTGAGGGCACGGGTTAGTGTTAGCGTACGGGTTAGGATTAGGGGACGGGTGAGGGTCAGGCTTCGGGGAAGGGTTAGGGTTAGGGTTCGGGCTAGGGTTAGGCTTAGGGGACGGGGATGGTTTAGGGTCCAAATGAGGATACGGCAACGCTTAAGGGGGAGCGTGCGTGTGAGGGCGCGGGTTAGTGTTAGCGTACGGGTTAGGATTAGGGGACGGGTGAGGGTCACGCTTCGGGGAAGTGTTAGGCTTAGGGTTCGGGCTAGGATTAGGGTTAGGGTTAGGGGACGCTTTAGGGTCCAGGTGAGGGTACGGCAACGCTTTAGGGGGAGCGTGCGTGTGAGGGCGCGGGTTAGTGTTAGCGTACGGGTTAGGATTAGGGGACGGGTGAGGGTCAGGCTTCGGGGAAGGGTTAGGATTAGGGTTCGGGCTAGGGTTAGGGTTAGGGGACGGGGACGGTTTAGGGTCCAGGTGAGGGTACGGCAACGCTTTAGGGGGAGCGTGCGTGTGAGGGCGCGGGTTAGTGTTAGCGTACGGGTTAGGATTAGGGGACGGGTGAGGGTCAGGCTTCGGGGAAGGGTTAGGGTTAGGGTTCGGGCTAGGGTTAGGGTTAGGGGACGGGGACGGTTTAGGGTCCAGGTGAGGGTACGGCAACGCTTTAGGGGGAGCGTGCGTGTGAGGGCGCGGGTTAGTGTTAGCGTACGGGTTAGGATTAGGGGACGGGTGAGGGTCAGGCTTCGGGGAAGGGTTAGGGTTAGGGTTCGGGCTAGGGTTAGGGTTAGGGGACGGGGATGGTTTAGGGTCCAAATGAGGATACGGCAACGCTTAAGGGGGAGCGTGCGTGTGAGGGCGCGGGTTAGTGTTAGCGTACGGGTTAGGATTAGGGGACGGGTGAGGGTCAGGCTTCGGGGAAGTGTTAGGGTTAGGGTTCGCGCTAGGGTTAGGGTTAGGGGAAGGGGACGGGTTAGGGTCCAGGTGAGGGTACGGCAACGCTTTAGGGGGAGCGTGCGTGTGAGGGCGTGGGTTAGTGTTAGCGTACGGGTTAGGATTAGGGGACGGGTGAGGGTCAGGCTTCGGGGAAGGGTTAGGGTTCGGGCTAGGGTTAGGGTTAGGGGACGGGGACGGTTTAGGGTCCAGGTGAGGGTACGGCAACGCTTTAGGGGGAGCGTGCGTGTGAGGGCGCGGGTTAGTGTGAGCGTACGGGTTAGGATTAGGGGACGGGTGAGGGTCAGGCTTCGGGGAAGGGTTAGGGTTAGGGTTCGGGCTAGGGTTAGGGTTAGGGGACGGGGACGGTTTAGGGTCCAGGTGAGGGTACGGCAACGTTTTAGGGGGAGCGTGGGTGTGAGGGCGCGTGTTAGTGTTAGCGTACGGGTTAGGATTAGGGGACGGGTGAGGGTCAGGCTTCGGGGAAGGGTTAGGGTTAGGGTTCGGGCTAGGGTTAGGGTTAGGGGACGGGGACGGTTTAGGGTCCAGGTGAGGGTACGGCAACGCTTTAGGGGGAGCGTGCGTGTGACGGCGCGGGTTAGTGTTAGCGTACGGTTTAGGATTAGGGGACGGGTGAGGGTCAGGCTTCGGGGAAGGGTTAGGGTTAGGGTTCAGGATAGGGTTAGGGTTAGGGTTCGGGCTAGGGTTAGGGTTAGGGTTAGGGGACGGTTTAGGGTCCAGGTGAGGGTACGGCAACGCTTTAGGGGGAGCGTGCGTGTGAGGGCGCGGGTTAGTGTTAGCGTACGGGTTAGGATTAGGGGACGGGTGAGGGTCAGGCTTCGGGGAAGGTTTAGGGTTAGGGTTCGGGCTAGGGTTAGGGTTAGGGGACGGGGACGGCTTAGGGTCCAGGTGAGGATACGGCAACGCTTTAGGGGGAGCGTGCGTGTGAGGGCGCAGGTTAGTGTTAGCGTACGGGTTAGGATTAGGGGACGGGTGAGGGTCAGGCTTCGGGGAAGTGTTAGGGTTAGTGTTCGGGCTAGGGTTAGGGTTAGGGGACGGGGACGGTTTCGGGTCCAGGTGAGGGTACGGCAACGCTTTAGGGGGAGCGTGCGTGTGAGGGCGCCTGTTAGTGTTAGCGTACGGGTTAGGATTAGGGGACGGGTGAGCGTCAGGCTTCGGGGAAGGGTTAGGGTTAGGGTTCGGGCTAGGGTTAGGGTTAGGGGACGGGGACGGTTTAGGGTCCAGGTGAGGGTACGGCAACGCTTTAGGGGGAGCGTGCGTGTGAGGGCGCCGGTTAGTGTTAGCGTACGGGTTAGGATTAGGGGACGGGTGAGCGTCAGGCTTCGGGGAAGGGTTAGGTTTAGGGTTCGGGCTAGGGTTAGGGTTAGGGGACGGGGACGGTTTACGGTCCAGGTGAGGGTACGGCAACGCTTTAGGGGGAGCGTGCGTGTGAGGGCACGGGTTAGTGTTAGCGTACGGGTTAGGATTAGGGGACGGGTGAGGGTAAGGCTTCGGGGAAGGTTTAGGGTTAGGGTTCGGGCTAGGGTTAGGGTTAGAGGACGGGGACGGTTTAGGGTCCAGGTGAGGGTACGGCAACGCTTTAGGGGGAGCGTGCGTGTGAGGGCGCGGGTTAGTGTTAGCGTACGGGTTAGGATTAGGGGACGGGTGAGGGTCAGGCTTCGGGGAAGGGTTAGGGTTAGGGTTCGGGCTAGGGTTAGGGTTAGGGGACGGGGACGGTTTAGGGTCCAGGTGAGGGTACGGCAACGCTTAAGGGGGAGCGTGCGTGTGAGGGCGCGGGTTAGTGTTAGCGTACGGGTTAGGATTAGGGGACGGGTGAGGGTCACGCTTCGGGGAAGTGTTAGGCTTAGGGTTCGGGCTAGGGTTAGGGTTAGGGGACGGGGACGGTTTAGGGTCCAGTTGAGGGTACGGCAACAATTTAGTGGGAGCGTGCGTGTGAGGCCGCGGGTTAGTGTTAGCGTATGGGTTAGGATTAGGGGACGGGTGAGATTCAGGCTTCGGTGAAGGGTTAGGGTTAGGGTTCGCGCTAGGGTTAGGGTTAGGGGACGGGGATGGGTTAGGGTCCAGGTGAGGGTACGGCAACGCTTTAGTGGGAGCGTGCGTGTGAGGGCGTGGGTTAGTGTTAGCGTACGGGTTAGGATTACGGGACGGGTGAGGGTCAGGCTTCGGGGAAGTGTTAAGGTTAGGGTTCGGGCTAGGGTTAAGGTTAGGGGACGGGGACGGTTTAGGGTCCAGGTGAGGGTACGACAACGCTTTAGGGGGAGCGTGCGTGTGAGGGCGCGGGTTAGTGTTAGCGTACGGGTTAGGATTCGGGGACGGGTGAGGGTCAGGCTTCGGGGAAGTGTTAGGGTTAGGGTTCGCGCTAGGGTTAGGGTTAGGGGACGGGGACGGGTTAGGGTCCAGGTGAGGGTACGGCAACGCTTTAGGGGGAGCGTGTGTGTGAGGGCGCGGGTTAGTGTTAGCGTACGGGTTAGGATTAGGGGACGGGTGTGGGTCAGGCTTCGGGGAAGGGTTAGGGTTAGGGTTCGGGCTAGGGTTAGGGTTAGGGGACGGGGACGGTTTAGGGTCCAGGTGAGGGTATGGCAACGCTTTAGGGGGAGCGTGGTTGTGAGGGCGGGGGTTAGTGTTAGCGTACGTGTTAGGATTAGGGGACGGGTGAGGGTCCGGCTTCGGGGAAGGGTTAGGGTTAGGGTTCGGGCTAGGGTTAGGGTTAGGGGACGGGGACGGTTTCGGGTCCAGGTGAGGGTACGGCAACGCTTTAGGGGGAGCGTGCGTGTGAGGGTGCGGATTAGTGTTAGCGTACGGGTTAGGATTAGGGGACGGGTGAGGGTAAGGCTTCGGGGAAGGTTTAGGGTTAGGGTTCGGGCTAGGGTTAGGGTTAGGGGACGGGGACGGTTTAGGGTCCAAGTGAGGATACGGCAACGCTTTAGGGGGAGCGTGCGTGTGAGGGCGTGGGTTAGTGTTAGCGTACGGTTTAGGATTAGGGGACGGGTGAGGGTCAGGCTTCGGGGAAGGGTTAGGGTTAGGGTTCGGGCTAGGGTTAGGGTTAGGGGACGGGGATGGTTGAGGGTCCAAATGAGGATACGGCAACGCTTATGGGGGAGCGTGCGTGTGAGGGCGCGGGTTAGTGTTAGCGTACGGGTTAGGATTAGGGGACGGGGAGGGTCACGCTTCGGGGAAGTGTTAGGCTTAGGGTTCGGGCTAGGATTAGGGTTAGGGTTAGGGGACGGTTTAGGGTCCAGGTGAGGGTACGGCAACGCTTTAGGGGGAGCGTGCGTGTGAGGGCGCGGGTTAGTGTTAGCGTACGGATTAGGATTACGGGACGGGTGAGGGTCAGGCTTCGGGGAAGGGTTAGGGTTAGGGTTCGGGCTAGGGTTAAGGTTAGGGGACGGGGACGGTTTAGGGTCCAGGTGAGGGTATGGCAACGTTTTAGGGGGAGCGTGGGTGTGAGGGCGCGTGTTAGTGTTAGCGTACGGGTTAGGATTAGGGGACGGGTGAGGGTCAGGCTTCGGGGAAGGGTTAGGGTTAGGGTTCGGGCTAGGGTTAGGGTTTGGGGACGGGGACGGTTTAGGGTCCAGGTGAGGGTACGGCAACGCTTTAGGGGGAGCGTGCGTGTGAGGGCGCGGGTTAGTGTTAGCGTACGGGTTAGGATTAGGGGACGGGTGAGGGTCAGGCTTCGGGGAAGGGTTAGGGTTAGGGTTCGGGCTAGGGTTAGGGTTAGGGGACGGGGACGGTTTAGGGTCCAGGTGAGTGTACGGCAACGCTTTAGGGGGAGCGTGCGTGTGAGGGCGCGGGTTAGTGTTAGCGTACGGGTTAGGATTAGGGGACGGGTGAGGGTCAGGCTTCGGGGAAGGGTTAGGGTTAGGGTTCGGGCCAGGGTTAGGGTTAGGGGACGGGGATGGTTTAGGGTCCAAATGAGGATACGGCAACGCTTAAGGGGGAGCGTGCGTGTGAGGGCGCGGGTTAGTGTTAGCGTACGGGTTAGGATTAGGGGACGGGTGAGGGTCAGGCTTCGGGCAAGTGTTAGGGTTAGGGTTCGCGCTAGGGTTAGGGTTAGGGGAAGGGGACGGGTTAGGGTCCAGGTGAGGTTACGGCAACGCTTTAGGGGGAGCGTGCGTGTGAGGGCGTGGGTTAGTGTTAGCGTACGGGTTAGGATTAGGGGACGGGTGAGGGTCAGGCTTCGGGGAAGGGTTAGGGTTCGGGCTAGGGTTAGGGTTAGGGGACGGGGACGGTTTAGGGTCCAGGTGAGGGTACGGCAACGCTTTAGGGGGAGCGTGCGTGTGAGGGCGCGGGTTAGTGTGAGCGTACGGGTTAGGATTAGGGGACGGGTGAGGGTCAGGCTTCGGGGAAGGGTTAGGGTTAGGGTTCGGGCTAGGGTTAGGGTTAGGGGACGGGGACGGTTTAGGGTCCAGGTGAGGGTACGGCAACGTTTTAGGGGGAGCGTGGGTGTGAGGGCGCGTGTTAGTGTTAGCGTACGGGTTAGGATTAGGGGACGGGTGAGGGTCAGGCTTCGGGGAAGGGTTAGGGTTAGGGTTCGGGCTAGGGTTAGGGTTAGGGGACGGGGACGGTTTAGGGTCCAGGTGAGGGTACGGCAACGCTTTAGGGGGAGCGTGCGTGTGAGGGCGCGGGTTAGTGTTAGCGTACGGGTTAGGATTAGGGGACGGGTGAGGGTCAGGCTTCGGGGAAGGGTTAGGGTTAGGGTTCGGGCTAGGGTTAGGGTTAGGGGACGGGGACGGTTTAGGGTCCAGGTGAGGGTACGGCAACGCTTTAGGGGGAGCGTGCGTGTGAGGGCGCGGGTTAGTGTTAGCGTACGGGTTAGGATTAGGGGACGGGTGAGGGTCAGGCTTCGGGGAAGGGTTAGGGTTAGGTTTCGGGCTAGGGTTAGGGTTAGGGGACGGGGACGGCTTAGGGTCCAGGTGAGGATACGGCAACGCTTTAGGGGGAGCGTGCGTGTGAGGGCGCAGGTTAGTGTTAGCGTACGGGTTAGGATTAGGGGACGGGTGAGTGTCAGGCTTCGGGGAAGTGTTAGGGTTAGTGTTCGGGCTAGGGTTAGGGTTAGGGGACGGGGACGGTTTCGGGTCCAGGTGAGGGTACGGCAACGCTTTAGGGGGAGCGTGCGTGTGAGGGCGCCTGTTAGTGTTAGCGTATGGGTTAGGATTAGGGGACGGGTGAGCGTCAGGCTTCGGGGAAGGGTTAGGGTTAGGGTTCGGGCTAGGGTTAGGGTTAGGGGACGGGGACGGTTTAGGGTCCAGGTGAGGGTACGGCAACGCTTTAGGGGGAGCGTGCGTGTGAGGGCGCGGGTTAGTGTTAGCATACGGGTTAGGATTAGGGGACGGGTGAGGGTCAGGCTTCGGGTAAGTGTTAGGGTTAGGGTTCGGGCTAGGGTTAGGGTTAGGGGACGGGGACGGTTTAGGGTCCAGGTGAGGGTACGGCAACGCTTTAGGGGGAGCGTGAGTGTGAGGGCGCGGGTTAGTGTTAGCGTACGGGTTAGGATTAGGGGACGGGTGAGGGTCAGGCTTCGGGGAAGGGTTAGGGTTAGGGTTCGGGCTAGGGTTAGGGTTAGGGGACGGGGACGGTTTAGGGTCCAGTTGAGGGTACGGCAACACTTTAGTGGGAGCGTGCGTGTGAGGCCGCGGGTTAGTGTTAGTGTATGGGTTAGGATTAGGGGACGGGTGAGGGTCAGGCTTCGGTGAAGGGTTAGGGTTAGGGTTCGCGCTAGGGTTAGGGTTAGGGGACGGGGATGGGTTAGGGTCCAGGTGAGGGTACGGCAACGCTGTAGTGGGAGCGTGCGTGTGAGGGCGTGGGTTAGTGTTAGCGTACGGGTTAGGATTAGGGGACGGGTGAGGGTCAGGCTTCGGGGAAGTGTTAAGGTTAGGGTTCGGGCTAGGGTTAGGGTTAGGGGATGGGGACGGTTTAGGGTCCAGGTGAGGGTACGGCAACGCTTTAGGGGGAGCGTGCGTGTGAGGGCGCGGGTTAGTGTTAGCGTACGGGTTAGGATTAGGGGACGGGTGAGGGTCAGGCTTCGGGGAAGTGTTAGGGTTAGGGTTCACGCTAGGGTTAGGGTTAGGGGACGGGGACGGGTTAGGGTCCAGGTGAGGGTACGGCAACGCTTTAGGGGGAGCGTGTGTGTGAGGGCGCGGGTTAGTGTTAGCGTACGGGTTAGGATTAGGGGACGGGTGAGGGTCAGGCTTCGGTGAAGATTTAGGGTTAGGGTTCGGGCTAGGGTTAGGGTTAGGGGACGGGGACGGTTTAGGGTCCAGGTGAGGGTACGGCAATGCTTTAGGGGGAGCGTGCGTGTGAGGGCGCGGGTTAGTGTTAGCGTACGGGTTAGGATTAGGGGACGGGTGAGGGTCAGGCTTCGGGGAAGTGTTAAGTTTAGGGTTCGGGCTAGGGTTAGGGTTAGGGGACGGGGACGGTTTAGGGTCCAGGTGAGGGTACGGAAACGCTTTAGGGGGAGCGTGCGTGTGAGGGCGCGGGTTAGTGTTAGCGTACGGGTTAGGATTCGGGGACGGGTGAGGGTCAGGCTTCGGGGAAGTGTTAGGGTTAGGGTTCGGGCTAGGGTTAGGGGACGGGGACGGGGACGGGTTAGGGTCCAGGTGAGGGTACGGCAACGCTTTAGGGGGAGCGTGCGTGTGACGGCGCGGGTTAGTGTTAGCGTACGGGTTAGGATTAGGGGACGGGTGAGGGTCAGGCTTCGGGGAAGGGTTAGGGTTAGGGTTCGGGCTAGGGTTAGGGTTAGGGGACGGGGACGGTTTAGGGTCCAGGTGAGGGTATGGCAACGCTTTAGGGGGAGCGTGGGTGTGAGGGCGGGGGTTAGTGTTAGCGTACGTGTTAGGATTAGGGGACGGGTGAGGGTCAGGCTTCGGGGAAGGGTTAGGGTTAGGGTTCGGGCTAGGGTTAGGGTTAGGGGACGGGGACGGTTTAGGGTCCAGGTGAGGGTACGGCAACGGTTTAGGGGGAGCGTGCGTGTGAGGGCGCGGGTTAGTGTTAGCGTACGGGTTAGGATTAGGGGACGGGTGAGGGTAAGGCTTCGGGGAAGGTTTAGGGTTAGGGTTCGGGCTAGGGTTAGGGTTAGGGGACGGGGACGGTTTAGGGTCCAAGTGAGGATACGGCAACGCTTTAGGGGGAGCGTGCGTGTGAGGGCGCGGGTTAGTGTTAGCGTACGGGTTAGGATTAGGGGACGGGTGAGGGTCAGGCTTCGGGGAAGGGTTAGGGTTAGGGTTCGGGCTAGGGTTAGGGTTAGGGGACGGGGATGGTTTAGGGTCCAAATGAGGATACGGCAACGCTTAAGGGGGAGCGTGCGTGTGAGGGCGCGGGTTAGTGTTAGCGTACGGGTTAGGATTAGGGGACGGGTGAGGGTCACGCTTCGGGGAAGTGTTAGGCTTAGGGTTCAGGCTAGGATTAGGGTTAGGGTAAGGGGACGGTTTAGGGTCCAGGTGAGGGTACGGCAACGCTTTATGGGGAGCGTGCGTGTGAGGGCGCGGGTTAGTGTTAGCGTACAGGTTAGGATTAGGGGACGGGTGAGGGTCAGGCTTCGGGGAAGGGTTAGGGTTAGGGTTTGGGCTAGGGTTAGGGTTAGGGGACGGGGACGGTTTAGGGTCCAGGTGAGGGTACGGCAACGCTTTAGGGGGAGCGTGCGTGTGAGGGCGCGGGTTAGTGTTAGCGTAAGGGTTAGGATTAGGGGACGGGTGAGTGTCAGGCTTCGGGGAAGGGTTAGGGTTAGCGTTCGGTCTAGGGTTAGGGTTAGGGTTAGGGGACGGTTTAGGGTCCAGGTGAGGGTACGGCAACGCTTTAGGGGGAGCGTGTGTGTGAGGGCGCGGGGTAGTGTTAGCGTACGGGTTACGATTAGGGGACGGGTGAGGGTCAGGCTTCGGGGAAGGGTTAGGGTTAGGGTTCGGGCTAGGGTTAGGGTTAGGGGATGGGGACGGTTTAGGGTCCAGGTGAGGGTACGGCAACGCTTTAGGTGGAGCGTGCGTGTGAGGGCGTGGGTTAGTGTTAGCGTACGGGTTAGGATTAGGGGACGGGTGAGGGTCAGGCTTCGGGGAAGGGTTAGGGTTAGGGTTCGGGCTAGGGTTAGGGTTAGGGGACGGGGACGGTTTAGGGTCCAGGTGAGGGTACGGCAACGCTTTAGGGGGAGCGTGCGTGTGAGGGCGCGGGTTAGTGTTAGCGTACGGGTTAGGATTAGGGGACGGGTGAGGGTCAGGCTTCGGGGAAGGGTTAGGGTTAGGGTTCGGGCTAGGGTTAGGGTTAGGGGACGGGGACGGTTTAGGGTCCAGGTGAGGGTATGGCAACGTTTTAGGGGGAGCGTGGGTGTGAGGGCGCGGGTTAGTGTTAGCGTACGGGTTAGGATTAGGGGACGGGTGAGGGTCAGGCTTCGGGGAAGGGTTAGGGTTAGGGTTCGGGCTAGGGTTAGGGTTAGGGGACGGGGACGGTTTAGGGTCCAGGTGAGGGTACAGCAACGCTTTAGGGGGAGCGTGCGTGTGAGGGCGCGGGTTAGTGTTAGCGTACGGGTTAGGATTAGGGGACGGGTGAGGGTCAGGCTTCGGGGAAGGGTTAGGGTTAGGGTTCGGGCTAGGGTTAGGGTTAGGGGACGGGGACGGTTTAGGGTCCAGGTGAGGGTACGGCAACGCTTTAGGGGGAGCGTGCGTGTGAGGGCGCGGGTTAGTGTTAGCGTACGGGTTAGGATTAGGGGACGGGTGAGGGTCAGGCTTCGGGGAAGGGTTAGGGTTAGGGTTCGGGCTAGGGTTAGGGTTAGGGGACGGGGATGGTTTCGGGTCCAGGTGAGGATACGGCAACGCTTTAGGGGGAGCGTGCGTGTGAGGGCGCAGGTTAGTGTTAGCGTACGGGTTAGGATTAGGGGACGGGTGAGGGTCAGGCTTCGGGGAAGGGTTAGGGTTAGGGTTCGGGCTAGGGTTAGGGTTAGGGGACGGGGATGGTTTAGGGTCCAAATGAGGATACGGCAACGCTTAAGGGGGAGCGTGCGTGTGAGGGCGCGGGTTAGTGTTAGCGTACGGGTTAGGATTAGGGGACGGGTGAGGGTCACGCTTCGGGGAAGTGTTAGGGTTAGGGTTCGGGCTAGGGTTAGGGTTAGGGGACGGGGACGGTTTAGGGTCCAGGTGAGGGTACGGCAACGCTTTAGTGGGAGCGTGTGTGTGAGGGCGCGGGTTAGTGTTAGCATACGGTTTAGGATTAGGGGACGGGTGAGGGTCATGCTTCGGGGAAGGGTTAGGGTTAGAGTTCGGGCTAGGTTTAGGGTTAGGGGACGGGGACGGTTTAGGGTCCAGGTGAGGGTACGGCAACGCTTTAGGGGGAGCGTGCGTGTGAGGGCGCGGGTTAGTGTCTGCGTACGGGTTAGGATTAGGGCACGGGTGAGGGTCAGGCTTCGGGGAAGGTTTAGGGTTAGGGTTCGGGCTAGGGTTAGGGTTAGGGGACGGGGACGGTTTAGGGTCCAGGTGAGGGTACGGCAACGCTTTAGGGGGAGCGTGCGTGTGAGGGCGCGGGTTAGTGTTAGCGTACGGGTTAGGATTAGGGGACGGGTGAGGGTCAGGCTTCGGGGAAGGGTTAGGGTTAGGGTTCGGGCTAGGGTTAGGGTTAGGGGACGGGGACGGTTTAGGGTCCAGGTGAGGGTACGGCAACGCTTTAGGGGGAGCGTGCGTGTGAGGGCGCGGGTTAGTGTTAGCGTACGGGTTAGGATTAGGGGACGGGTGAGGGTCAGGCTTCGGGGACGGGTTAGGGTTAGGGTTCGGGCTAGGGTTAGGATTAGGGGATGGGGACGGTTTACGGTCCAGGTGAGGGTACGGCAACGCTTTAGGGTGAGCGTGCGTGTGAGGGCGTGGGTTAGTGTTAGCGTACGGGTTAGGATTAGGGGACGGGTGAGGGTCAGGCTTCGGGGAAGGGTTAGGGTTAGGGTTTGGGCTAGGGTTAGGGTTAGGGGACGGGGACGGTTTAGGGTCCAGGTGAGGGTACGGCAACGCTTTAGGGGGAGCGTGCGTGTGAGGGCGCGGTTTAGTGTTAGCGTACGGGTTAGTATTAGGGGACGGGTGAGGGTCAGGCTTCGGGTAAGGGTTAGGGTTAGGGTTCGGGCTAGGGTTAGGGTTAGGGGACGGGGACGGTTCAGGGTCCAGGTGAGGGTACGGCAACGCTTTAGGGGGAGCGTGCGTGTGAGGGCGCGGGTTAGTGTTAGCGTACGGGTTAGGATTAGGGGACGGGTGAGGGTCAGGCTTCGGGGAAGGGTTAGGGTTAGGGTTCGGGCTAGGGTTAGGGTTAGGGTTAGGGGACGGTTTAGGGTCCAGGTGAGGGTACGGCAACGCTTTAGGGGGAGCGTGCGTGTGAGGGCGCGGGTTAGTGTTAGCGTACGGTTTAGGATTAGGGGACGGGTGAGGGTCAGGCTTCGGGGAAGGGTTAGGGTTAGGGTTCGGGCTAGGGTTAGGGTTAGGGGACCTGGATGGTTTAGGGTCCAAGTGAGGATATGGCAACGCTTTAGGGGGAGGGTGCGTGTGAGGGCGCGGGTTAGTGTTAGCGTACGGGTTAGGATTAGGGGACGGGTGAGGGTCAGGCTTCGGGGAAGTGTTAAGGTTAGGGTTCGGGCTAGGGTTAGGGTTAGGGGATGGGGACGGTTTAGGGTCCAGGTGAGGGTACGGCAACGCTTTAGGGGGAGCGTGCGTGTGAGGGCGCGGGTTAGTGTTAGCGTACGGGTTAGGATTAGGGGACGGGTGAGGGTCAGGCTTCGGGGAAGTGTTAGGGTTAGGGTTCACGCTAGGGTTAGGGTTAGGGGACGGGGACGGGTTAGGGTCCAGGTGAGGGTACGGCAACGCTTTAGGGGGAGCGTGCGTGTGACGGCGCGGGTTAGTGTTAGCGTACGGGTTAGGATTAGGGGACGGGTGAGGGTCAGGCTTCGGGGAAGGGTTAGGGTTAGGGTTCGGGCTAGGGTTAGGGTTAGGGGATGGGGACGGTTTAGGGTCCAGGTGAGGGTATGGCAACGCTTTAGGGGGAGCGTGGGTGTGAGGGCGGAGGTTAGTGTTAGCGTACGTGTTAGGATTAGGGGACGGGTGAGGGTCAGGCTTCGGGGAAGTGTTAGGGTTAGGGTTTGGGCTAGGGTTAGGGTTAGGGGACGGGGACGGTTTCGGGTCCAGGTGAGGGTACGGCAACGCTTTAGGGGGAGCGTGCGTGTGAGGGCGCGGGTTAGTGTTAGCGTACGGTTTAGGATTAGGGGACGGGTGAGTGTCAGGCTTCGGGGAAGGATTAGGGTTAGGGTTAGGGCTAGGATTAGGGTTAGGGGACGGGGACGGTTTAGGGTCCAGGTGATGGTATGGCAACGCTTTAGGGGGAGCGTGCGTGTGAGGGCGCGGGTTAGTGTTAGCGTACGGGTTAGGATTAGGGGACGGGTGAGGGTAAGGCTTCGGGGAAGGTTTAGGGTTAGGGTTCGGGCTAGGGTTAGGGTTAGGGGACGGGGACGGTTTAGGGTCCAAGTGAGGATACGGCAACGCTTTAGGGGGAGCGTGCGTGTGAGGGCGCGGGTTAGTGTTAGCGTACGGGTTAGGATTAGGGGACGGGTGAGGGTCAGGCTTCGGGGAAGGGTTAGGGTTAGGGTTCGGGCTAGGGTTAGGGTTAGGGGACGGGGATGGTTTAGGGTCCAAATGAGGATACGGCAACGCTTAAGGGGGAGCGTGCGTGTGAGGGCGCGGGTTAGTGTTAGCGTACGGGTTAGGATTAGGGGACGGGTGAGGGTCACGCTTCGGGGAAGTGTTAGGCTTAGGGTTCGGGCTAGGATTAGGGTTAGGGTTAGGGGACGGTTTAGGGTCCAGGTGAGGGTACGGCAACGCTTTAGGGGGAGCGTGCATGTGAGGGCGTGGGTTAGTGTTAGCGTACAGGTTAGGATTAGGGGACGGGTGAGGGTCAGGCTTCGGGGAAGGGTTAGGGTTAGGGTTCGGGCTAGGGTTAGGGTTAGGGGACGGGGACGGTTTAGGGTCCAGGTGAGGGTACGGCAACGCTTTAGGGGGAGCGTGCGTGTGAGGGCGCGGGTTAGTGTTAGCGTACGGGTTAGGATTAGGGGACGGGTGAGTGTCAGGCTTCGGGGAAGGGTTAGGGTTAGCGTTCGGGCTAGGGTTAGGGTTAGGGTTAGGGGACGGTTTAGGGTCCAGGTGAGGGTACGGCAACGCTTTAGGTGGAGCGTGTGTGTGAGGGCGCGGGTTAGTGTTAGCGTACGGGTTAGGATTAGGGGACGGGTGAGGGTCAGGCTTCGGGGAAGGGTTAGGGTTAGGGTTCGGGCTAGGGTTAGGGTTAGGGGATGGGGACGGTTTAGGGTCCAGGTGAGGGTACGGCAACGCTTTAGGTGGAGGGTGCGTGTGAGGGCGTGGGTTAGTGTTAGCGTACGGGTTAGGATTAGGGGACGGGTGAGGGTCAGGCTTCGGGGAAGGGTTAGGGTTAGGGTTCGGGCTAGGGTTAGGGTTAGGGGACGGGGACGGTTTAGGGTCCAGGTGAGGGTACGGCAACGCTTTAGGGGGAGCGTGCGTGTGAGGGCGCGGGTTAGTGTTAGCGTACGGGTTAGGATTAGGGGACGGGTGAGGGTCAGGCTTCGGGGAAGTGTTAGGGTTAGGGTTCGCGCTAGAGTTAGGGTTAGGGGAAGGGGACGGGTTAGGGTCCAGGTGAGGGTACGGCAACGCTTTAGGGGGAGCGTGCGTGTGAGGGCGTGGGTTAGTGTTAGCGTACGGGTTAGGATTAGGGGACGGGTGAGGGTCAGGCTTCGGGGAAGGGTTAGGGTTCGGGCTAGGGTTAGGGTTAGGGGACGGGGACGGTTTAGGGTCCAGGTGAGGGTACGGCAACGCTTTAGGGGGAGCGTGCGTGTGAGGGCGCGGGTTAGTGTTAGCGTACGGGTTAGGATTAGGGGACGGGTGAGGGTCAGGCTTCGGGGAAGGGTTAGGGTTAGGGTTCGGGCTAGGGTTAGGGTTAGGGGACGGGGACGGTTTAGGGTCCAGGTGAGGGTATGGCAACGTTTTAGGGGGAGCGTGGGTGTGAGGGCGCGTGTTAGTGTTAGCGTACGGGTTAGGATTAGGGGACGGGTGAGGGTCAGGCTTCGGGGAAGGGTTAGGGTTAGGGTTCGGGCTAGGGTTAGGGTTAGGGGACGGGGACGGTTTAGGGTCCAGGTGAGGGTACGGCAACGCTTTAGGGGGAGCGTGCGTGTGAGGGCGCGGGTTAGTGTTAGCGTACGGGTTAGGATTAGGGGACGGGTGAGGGTCAGGCTTCGGGGAAGGGTTAGGGTTAGGGTTCGGGCTAGGGTTAGGGTTAGGGGACGGGGACGGTTTAGGGTCCAGGTGAGGGTACGGCAACGCTTTAGGGGGAGCGTGCGTGTGAGGGCGCGGGTTAGTGTTAGCGTACGGGTTAGGATTAGGGGACGGGTGAGGGTCAGGCTTCGGGGAAGGGTTAGGGTTAGGGTTCGGGCTAGGGTTAGGGTTAGGGGACGGGGATGGTTTCGGGTCCAGGTGAGGATACGGCAACGCTTTAGGGGGAGCGTGCGTGTGAGGGCGCAGGTTAGTGTTAGCGTACGGGTTAGGATTAGGGGACGGGTGAGGGTCAGGCTTCGGGGAAGGGTTAGGGTTAGGGTTCGGGCTAGGGTTAGGGTTAGGGGACGGGGACGGTTTAGGGTCCAGGTGAGGGTACGGCAACGCTTTAGGGGGAGCGTGCGTGTGAGGGCGCGGGTTAGTGTTTGCGTACGGGTTAGGATTAGGGGACGGGTGAGGGTCAGGCTTCGGGGACGGGTTAGGGTTAGGGTTCGGGCTAGGGTTAGGATTAGGGGATGGGGACGGTTTACGGTCCAGGTGAGGGTACGGCAACGCTTTAGGGTGAGCGTGCGTGTGAGGGCGTGGGTTAGTGTTAGCGTACGGGTTAGGATTAGGAGACGCGTGAGGGTCAGGCTTCGGGGAAGGGTTAGGGTTAGGGTTTGGGCTAGGGTTAGGGTTAGGGGACGGGGACGGTTTAGGGTCCAGGTGAGGGTACGGCAACGCTTTAGGGGGAGCGTGCGTGTGAGGGCGCGGGTTAGTGTTAGCGTACGGGTTAGTATTAGGGGACGGGTGAGGGTCAGGCTTCGGGTAAGGGTTAGGGTTAGGGTTCGGGCTAGGGTTAGGGTTAGGGGACGGGGACGGTTTAGGGTCCAGGTGAGGGTACGGCAACGCTTTAGGGGGAGCGTGCGTGTGAGGGCGCGGGTTAGTGTTAGCGTACGGGTTAGGATTAGGGGACGGGTGAGGGTCAGGCTTCGGGGAAGGGTTAGGGTTAGGGTTCGGGCTAGGGTTAGGGTTAGGGTTAGGGGACGGTTTAGGGTCCAGGTGAGGGTACGGCAACGCTTTAGGGGTAGCGTGCGTGTGAGGGCGCCGGTTAGTGTTACCGTACGGTTTAGGATTAGGGGACGGGTGAGGGTCAGGCTTCGGGGAAGGGTTAGGGTTAGGGTTCGGGCTAGGGTTAGGGTTAGGGGACCTGGATGGTTTAGGGTCCAAGTGAGGATACGGCAACGCTTTAGGGGGAGGGTGCGTGTGAGGGCGCGGGTTAGTGTTAGCGTACGGGTTAGGATTAGGGGACGGGTGAGGGTCAGGCTTCGGGGAAGGGTTAGGGTTAGGGTTCGGGCTAGGGTTAGGGTTAGGGGACTGGGACGGTTTAGGGTCCAGGTGAGGGTACGGCAACGCTTTAGGGGGAGCGTGCGTGTGAGGGCGCGGGTTAGTGTTAGCGTACGGGTTAGGATTAGGGGACAGGTGAGGGTCAGGCTTCGGGGAAGGTTTAGGGTTAGGGTTCGGGCTAGGGTTAGGGTTAGGGGACGGGGACGGCTTAGGGTCCAGGTGAGGGTACGGCAATGCTTTAGGGGGAGCGTGCGTGTGAGGGCGTGGGTTAGTGTTAGCGTACGGGTTAGGATTAGGGGACGGGTGAGGGTCAGGCTTCGGGGAAGGGTTAGGGTTAGGGTTCGGGCTAGGGTTAGGGTTAGGGACGGGGACGGTTTAGGGTCCAGGTGAGGGTACGGCAACGATTTAGGGGGAGCGTGCGTGTGAGGGCGTGGGTTAGTGTTAGCGTACGGGTTAGGATTAGGGGATGGGTGAGGGTCAGGCTTCGGGGAAGGGTAAGGGTTAGGGTTTGGGCTAGGGTTAGGGTTAGGGGACGGGGACGGTTTAGGGTCCAGGTGAGGGTACGGCAACGCTTTAGGGGGAGCGTGCGTGTGAGGGCGCGGGTTAGTGTTAGCGTACGGGTTAGGATTAGGGGACGGGTGAGGGTCAGACTTCGGGTAAGGGTTAGGGTTAGGGTTGGGGCTAGGGTTAGGGTTAGGGGACGGGGACGGTTTAGGGTCCAGGTGAGGGTACGGCAACGCTTTAGGGGGAGCGTGCGTGTGAGGGCGCGGGTTAGTGTTAGCGTACGGGTTAGGATTAGGGGACGGGTGAGTGTCAGGCTTCGGGGAAGGGTTAGGGTTAGGGTTCGGGCTAGGGTTAGGGTTAGGGTTCGGGCTAGGGTTAGGGTTAGGGTTAGGGGACGGTTTAGGGTCCAGGTGAGGGTACGACAACGCTTTAGGGGGAGCGTGCGTGTGAGGGCGCGGGTTAGTGTTAGCGTACGGTTTAGGATTAGGGGACGGGTGAGGGTCAGGCTTCGGGGAAGGGTTAGGGTTAGGGTTCGGGCTAGGGTTAGGGTTAGGGGACGGGGACGGTTTAGGGTCCAGGTGAGGGTACGGCAACGCTTTAGGGGGAGCGTGCGTGTGAGGGCGCGGGTTAGTGTTAGCGTACGTGTTAGGATTAGGGGACGGGTGAGTGTCAGGCTTCGGGGAAGGGTTAGGGTTAGGGTTCGGGCTAGGGTTAGGGTTAGGGGACGGGGACGGTTTAGGGTCCAGGTGAGGGTACGGCAACGCTTTAGGGGGAGCGTGCGTGTGAGGGCGCGGGTTAGTGTTAGCCTACGGGTTAGGATTAGGGGACGGGTGAGGGTCAGGCTTCGGGGAAGTGTTAGGGTTAGGGTTCGCGCTAGGGTTAGGGTTAGGGGAAGGGGACGGGTTAGGGTCCAGGTGAGGGTACGGCAACGCTTTAGGGGGAGCGTGCGTGTGAGGGCGTGGGTTAGTGTTAGCGTACGGGTTAGGATTAGGGGACGGGTGAGGGTCAGGCTTCGGGGAAGGGTTAGGGTTCGGGCTAGGGTTAGGGTTAGGGGACGGGGACGGTTTAGGGTCCAGGTGAGGGTACGGTAACGCTTTAGGGGGAGCGTGCGTGTGAGGGCGCAGGTTAGTGTTAGCGTACGGGTTAGGATTAGGGGACGGGTGAGGGTCAGGCTTCGGGGAAGGGTTAGGGTTAGGGTTCGGGCTAGGGTTAGGGTTAGGGGACGGGGACGGTTTAGGGTCCAGGTGAGGGTACGGCAACGTTTTAGGGGGAGCATGGGTGTGAGGGCGCGTGTTAGTGTTAGCGTACGGGTTAGGATCAGGCTTCGGGGAAGTGTTAGGGTTAGGGTTCGCGCTAGGGTTAGGGTTAGGGGAAGGGGACGGGTTAGGGTCCAGGTGAGGGTACGGCAACGCTTTAGGGGGAGCGTGCGTGTGAGGGCGTGGGTTAGTGTTAGCGTACGGGTTAGCATTAGGGGACGGGTGAGGGTCAGGCTTCGGGGAAGGGTTAGGGTTCGGGCTAGGGTTAGGGTTAGAGGACGGGGACGGTTTAGGGTCCAGGTGAGGGTACGGCAACGCTTTAGGGGGAGCGTGCGTGTGAGGGCGCGGGTTAGTGTTACCGTACGGCTTAGGATTAGGGGACGGGTGAGGGTCAGGCTTCGGGGAAGGGTTAGGGTTAGGGTTCGGGCTAGGGTTAGGGTTAGGGGACGGGGACGGTTTAGGGTCCAGGTGAGGGTATGGCAACGTTTTAGGGGGAGCGTGGGTGTGAGGGCGCGTGTTAGTGTTAGCGTACGGGTTAGGATTAGGGGACGGGTGAGGGTCAGGCTTCGGGGAAGGGTTAGGGTTAGGGTTCGGGCTAGGGTTAGGGTTAGGGGACGGGGACGGTTTAGGGTCCAGGTGAGGGTACGGCAACGCTTTAGGGGGAGCGTGCGTGTGAGGGCGCGGGTTAGTGTTAGCGTACGGGTTAGGATTAGGGGACGGGTGAGGGTCAGGCTTCGGGGAAGGGTTAGGTTTAGGGTTCGGGCTAGGGTTAGGGTTAGGGGACGGGGACGGTTTAGGGTCCAGGTGAGGGTACGGCAACGCTTTAGGGGGAGCGTGCGTGTGACGGCGCGGGTTAGTGTTAGCGTACGGTTTAGGATTAGGGGACGGGTGAGGGTCAGGCTTCGGGGAAGGGTTAGGGTTAGGGTTCAGGATAGGGTTAGGGTTAGGGTTCGGGCTAGGGTTAGGGTTAGGGTTAGGGGACGGTTTAGGGTCCAGGTGAGGGTACGGCAACGCTTTAGGGGGAGCGTGCGTGTGAGGGCGCGGGTTAGTGTTAGCGTACGGTTTAGGATTAGGGGACGGGTGAGGGTCAGGCTTCGGGGAAGGGTTAGGGTTAGGGTTCGGGCTAGGGTTAGGGTTAGGGGACCTGGATGGTTTAGTGTCCAAGTGAGGATACGGCAACGCTTTAGGGGGAGGGTGCGTGTGAGGGCGCGGGTTAGTGTTAGCGTACGGGTTAGGATTAGGGGACGGGTGAGGGTCAGGCTTCGGGGAAGGGTTAGGGTTAGGGTTCGGGCTAGGGTTAGGGTTAGGGGACGGGGACGGTTTAGGGTCCAGATGAGGGTACGGCAACGCTTTAGGGGGAGCGTGCGTGTGAGGGCGCGGGTTAGTGTTAGCGTACGGGTTAGGATTAGGGGACAGGTGAGCGTCAGGCTTCGGGGAAGGTTTAGGGTTAGGGTTCGGGCTAGGGTTAGGGTTAGGGGACGGGGACGGCTTAGGGTCCAGGTGAGGGTACGGCAACGCTTTAGGGGGAGCGTGCGTGTGAGGGCGTGGGTTAGTGTTAGCGTACGGGTTAGGATTAGGGGATGGGTGAGGGTCAGGCTTCGGGGAAGGGTAAGGGTTAGGGTTTGGGCTAGGGTTAGGGTTTGGGGACGGGGACGGTTTAGGGTCCAGGTGAGGGTACGGCAACGCTTTAGGGGGAGCGTGCGTGTGAGGGCGCGGGTTAGTGTTAGCGTACGGGTTAGGATTAGGGGACGGGTGAGGGTCAGGCTTCGGGTAAGGGTTAGGGTTAGGGTTGGGGCTAGGGTTAGGGTTAGGGGACGGGGACGGTTTAGGGTCCAGGTGAGGGTACGGCAACGCTTTAGGGGGAGCGTGCGTGTGAGGGCGCGGGTTAGTGTTAGCGTACGGGTTAGGATTAGGGGACGGGTGAGGGTCAGGCTTCGGGGAAGGGTTAGGGTTAGGGTTCGGGCTAGGGTTAGGGTTAGGGGACGGGGACGGTTTAGGGTCCAGTTGAGGGTACGGCAACGCTTTAGTGGGAGCGTGCGTGTGAGGCCGCGGGTTAGTGTTAGTGTATGGGTTAGGATTAGGGGACGGGTGAGGGTCAGGCTTCGGTGAAGGGTTAGGGTTAGGGTTCGCGCTAGGGTTAGGGTTAGGGGACGGGGATGGGTTAGGGTCCAGGTGAGGGTACGGCAACGCTTTAGTGGGAGCGTGCGTGTGAGGGCGTGGGTTAGTGTTAGCGTACGGGTTAGGATTAGGGGACGGGTGAGGGTCAGGCTTCGGGGAAGTGTTAAGGTTAGGGTTCGGGGTAGGGTTAGGGTTAGGGGACGGGGACGGTTTAGGGTCCAGGTGAGGGTACGGCAACGCTTTAGGGGGAGCGTGCGTGTGAGGGAGCGGGTTAGTGTTAGCGTACGGGTTAGGATTCGGGGACGGGTGAGGGTCAGGCTTCGGGGAAGTGTTAGGGTTAGGGTTCGCGCTAGGGTTAGGGTTAGGGGACGGGGACGGGTTAGGGTCCAGGTGAGGGTACGGCAACGCTTTAGGGGGAGCGTGCGTGTGAGGGCGCGGGTTAGTGTTAGCGTACGGGTTAGGATTAGGGGACGGGTGAGGGTCAGGCTTCGGTGAAGATTTAGGGTTAGGGGTCGGGCTAGGGTTAGGGTTAGGGGACGGGGACGGTTTAGGGTCCAGGTGAGGGTACGGCAACGCTTTAGGGGGAGCGTGCGTGTGAGGGCGCGGGTTAGTGTTAGCGTACGGGTTAGGATTAGGGGACGGGTGAGGGTCAGGCTTCGGGGAAGGGTTAGGGTTAGGGTTAGGGCTAGGGTTAGGGTTAGGGGACGGGGACGGTTTAGGGTCCAGGTGAGGGTACGGCAACGCTTTAGGGGGAGCGTGCGTGTGAGGGCGCGGGTTAGTGTTAGCATACAGGTTAGGATTAGGGGACGGGTGAGGGTCAGGCTTCGGGGAAGGGTTAGGGTTAGGGTTCGGGCTAGGGTTAGGGTTAGGGGACGGGGACGGTTTAGGGTCCAGGTGAGGGTACGGCAACGCTTTAGGGGGAGCGTGCGTGTGAGGGCGCGGGTTAGTGTTAGCGTACGGGTTAGGATTAGGGGACGGGTGAGTGTCAGGCTTCGGGGAAGGGTTAGGGTTAGGGTTCGGGCTAGGGTTAGGGTTAGGGGACAGGGACGGTTTAGGGTCCAGGTGAGGGTACGGCAACGCTTTAGGGGGAGCGTGCGTGTGAGGGCGCGGGTTAGTGTTAGCCTACGGGTTAGGATTAGGGGACGGGTGAGGGTCAGGCTTCAGGGAAGTGTTAGGGTTAGGGTTCGCGCTAGGGTTAGGGTTAGGGGAAGGGGACGGGTTAGGGTCCAGGTGAGGGTACGGCAACGCTTTAGGGGGAGCGTGCGTGTGAGGGCGTGGGTTAGTGTTAGCGTACGGGTTAGGATTAGGGGACGGGTGAGGGTCAGGCTTCGGGGAAGGGTTAGGGTTCGGGCTAGGGTTAGGGTTAGGGGACGGGGACGGTTTAGGGTCCAGGTGAGGGTACGGCAACGCTTTAGGGGGAGCGTGCGTGTGAGGGCGCGGGTTAGTGTTAGCGTACGGGTTAGGATTAGGGGACGGGTGAGGGTCAGGCTTCGGGGAAGGGTTAGGGTTAGGGTTCGGGCTAGGGTTAGGGTTAGGGGACGGGGACGGTTTAGGGTCCAGGTGAGGGTACGGCAACGCTTTAGGGGGAGCGTGCGTGTGAGGGCGCGGGTTAGTGTTAGCGTACGTGTTAGGATTAGGGGACGGGTGAGTGTCAGGCTTCGGGTAAGGGTTAGGGTTAGGGTTCGGGCTAGGGTTAGGGTTAGGGGACGGGGACGGTTTAGGGTCCAGGTGAGGGTACGGCAACGCTTTAGGGGGAGCGTGCGTGTGAGGGCGCGGGTTAGTGTTAGCCTACGGGTTAGGATTAGGGGACGGGTGAGGGTCAGGCTTCGGGGAAGTGTTAGGGTTAGGGTTCGCGCTAGGGTTAGGGTTAGGGGAAGGGGACGGGTTAGGGTTCAGGTGAGGGTACGGCAACGCTTTAGGGGGAGCGTGCGTGTGAGGGCGTGGGTTAGTGTTAGCGTACGGGTTAGGATTAGGGGACGGGTGAGGGTCAGGCTTCGGGGAAGGGTTAGGGTTCGGGCTAGGGTTAGGGTTAGGGGACGGGGACGGTTTAGGGTCCAGGTGAGGGTACGGCAACGCTTTAGGGGGAGCGTGCGTGTGAGGGCGCGGGTTAGTGTTAGCGTACGGGTTAGGATTAGGGGACGGGTGAGGGTCAGGCTTCGGGGAAGGGTTAGGGTTAGGGTTCGGGCTAGGGTTAGGGTTAGGGGACGGGGACGGTTTAGGGTCCAGGTGAGGGTACGGCAACGCTTTAGGGGGAGCGTGCGTGTGAGGGCGCGGGTTAGTGTTAGCGTACGGGTTAGGATTAGGGGACGGTTGAGGGTCAGGCTTCGGGGAAGTGTTAGGGTTAGGGTTCGCGCTAGGGTTAGGGTTAGGGGAAGGGGACGGGTTAGGGTCCAGGTGAGGGTACGGCAACGCTTTAGGGGGAGCGTGCGTGTGAGGGCGTGGGTTAGTGTTAGCGTACGGGCTAGCATTAGGGGACGGGTGAGGGTCAGGCTTCGGGGAAGGGTTAGGGTTCGGGCTAGGGTTAGGGTTAGAGGACGGGGACGGTTTAGGGTCCAGGTGAGGGTACGGCAACGCTTTAGGGGGAGCGTGCGTGTGAGGGCGCGGGTTAGTGTTAGCGTACGGCTTAGGATTAGGGGACGGGTGAGGGTCAGGCTTCGGGGAAGGGTTAGGGTTAGGGTTCGGGCTAGGGTTAGGGTTAGGGGACGGGGACGGTTTAGGGTCCAGGTGAGGGTATGGCAACGTTTTAGGGGGAGCGTGGGTGTGAGGGCGCGTGTTAGTGTTAGCGTACGGGTTAGGATTAGGGGACGGGTGAGGGTCAGGCTTCGGGGAAGGGTTAGGGTTAGGGTTCGGGCTAGGGTTAGGGTTAGGGGACGGGGACGGTTTAGGGGCCAGGTGAGGGTACGGCAACGCTTTAGGGGGAGCGTGCGTGTGAGGGCGCGGGTTAGTGTTAGCGTACGGGTTAGGATTAGGGGACGGGTGAGGGTCAGGCTTCGGGGAAGGGTTAGGTTTAGGGTTCGGGCTAGGGTTAGGGTTAGGGGACGGGGACGGTTTAGGGTCCAGGTGAGGGTACGGCAACGCTTTAGGGGGAGCGTGCGTGTGATGGCGCGGGTTAGTGTTAGCGTACAGGTTAGGATTAGGGGACGGGTGAGGGTCAGGCTTCGGGGAAGGGTTAGGGTTAGGGTTCGGGCTAGGGTTAGGGTTAGGGGACGGGGATGGTTTCGGGTCCAGGTGAGGATACGGCAACGCTTTAGGTGGAGCGTGCGTGTGAGGGCGCAGGTTAGTGTTAGCGTACGGGTTAGGATTAGGGGACGGGTGAGGGTCAGGCTTCGGGGAAGGGTTAGGGTTAGGGTTCGGGCTAGGGTTAGGGTTAGGGGACGGGGATGGTTTAGGGTCCAAATGAGGATACGGCAATGCTTAAGGGGGAGCGTGCGTGTGAGGGCGCGGGTTAGTGTTAGCGTACGGGTTAGGATTAGGGGACGGGTGAGGGTCACGCTTCGGGGAAGTGTTATGGTTAGGGTTCGCGCTAGGGTTAGGTTTAGGGGACGGGGACGGTTTAGGGTCCAGGTGAGGGTACGGCAACGCTTTAGGGGGAGTGTGCGTGTGACGGCGCGGGTTAGTGTTAGCGTACGGTTTAGGATTAGGGGACGGGTGAGGGTCAGGCTTCGGGGAAGGGTTAGGGTTAGGGTTCGGGATAGGGTTAGGGTTAGGGGACGGGGACGGTTTAGGGTCCAGGTGAGGGTACGGCAACGCTTTAGGGGAAGCGTGCGTGTGAGGGCGTGGGTTAGTGTTAGCGTACGGGTTAGGATTAGGGGACGGGTGAGGGTCAGGCTTCGGGGAAGGGTTAGGGTTAGGGTTCGGGCTAGGGTTAGGGTTAGGGGACGGGGACGGTTCAGGGTCCAGGTGAGGGTACGGCAACGCTTTAGGGGGAGCGTGCGTGTGAGGGCGCGGGTTAGTGTTAGCGTACGGGTTAGGATTAGGGGACGGGTGAGGGTCAGGCTTCGGGAAAGGGTAAGGGTTAGGGTTCGAGCAAGGTTTAGGGGACGGGGACGGTTTAGGGTCCAGGTGAGGGTACGGCAACGCTTTAGGGGGAGCGTGCGTGTGAGGGCGCGGGTTAGTGTTAGCGTACGGGTTAGGATTAGGGGACGGGTGAGCGTCAGGCTTCGGGGAAGTATTAGGGTTAGGGTTCGGGCTAGGGTTAGGGTTAGGGGACGGGGACGGTTTAGGGTCCAGCTGAGGGTACGGCAACGCTTTAGGGGGAGCGTGCGTGTGAGGGCGTGGGTTAGTGTTAGCGTACGGGTTAGAATTAGGGGACGGGTGAGGGTCAGGCTTCGGGGAAGGGTTAGGGTTAGGGTTCGGGCTAGGGTTAGGGTTAGGGGACGGGGACGGTTTAGGGTCCAGGTGAGGGTACGGCAACGCTTTAGGGGGAGCGTGCGTGTGAGGGCGCGGGTTAGTGTTAGCGTACGGGTTAGGATTAGGGGACGGGTGAGGGTCAGGCTTCGGGGAAGGGTTAGGTTTAGGGTTCGGGCAAGGGTTAGGGTTAGGGGACGGGGACGGTTTAGGGTCCAGGTGAGGGGACGGCAACGCTTTAGCGGGAGCGTGCGTGTGAGGGCGCGGGTTCGTGTTAGCGTACGGGTTAGGATTAGGGGACGGGTGAGGGTCAGGCTTCGGGGAAGTATTAGGGTTAGGGTTCGGTCTAGGGTTAGGGTTAGGGGACGGGGATGGTTTAGGGCCGAGGTGAGGGTACGGCAACGCTTTAGGGGGAGCGTGCGTGTGAGGGCGTGGGTTAGTGTTAGCGTACGGGTTAGGATTAGGGGACGGGTGAGCGTCAGGCTTCGGGGAAGGGTTAGGGTTAGGGTTCAGGTTAGGGTTAGGGTTAGGGGACGGGGACGGTTTAGGGTCCAGGTGAGGGTACGGCAACGCTTTACGGGGAGCGTGCGTGTGAGGGCGCGGGTTAGTGTTAGCGTACGGGTTAGGATTAGGGGACGGGTGAGGATCAGGCTTCGGGGAAGGGTTAGGGTTAGGGTTCGGGCAAGGTTTAGGGGACGGGGACGGTTTAGGGTCCAGGTGAGTGTACGGCAACGCTTTAGGGGGAGCATGCGTGTGAGGGCGCGGGTTAGTGTTAGCGTACGGGTTAGGATTAGGGGACGGGTGAGGGTCAGGCTTCGGGGAAGGGTTAGGGTTAGGGTTCCGGCTAGGGTTAGGGTTAGGGGACAGGGACGATTTAGGGTCCAGGTGAGGGTACGGCAACGCTTTAGGGGGAGCGTGCGTGTGAGGGCGCGGGTTAGTGTTAGCGTACGGGTTAGGATTAGGGGACGGGTGAAGGTCAGGCTTCTGGGAAGGATTAGGGTTAGGGTTCGGGCTAGGGTTAGGGTTAGGGGACGGGGACGGTTTAGGGTCCAGGTGAGGGTACGGCAACGCTTTAGGGGCAGCGTGCGTGTGAGGGCGCGGGTTAGTGTTAGCGTACGGGTTAGGATTAGGGGACGGGTGAGAGTCAGGCTTCGGGGAAGGGTTAGGGTTAGGGTTCGGGCTAGGGTTAGGGTTAGGGGACGGGGACGGTTTAGGGTCCAGGTGAGGGTACGGCAACGCTTTAGGGGGAGCGTGCATGTGAGGGCGCAGGTTAGTGTTAGTGTACGGATTAGGATTAGGGGACGGGTGAGGGTCAGGCTTCGGGGAAGTGTTAGGGTTAGGGTTCGGGCTAGGGTTAGGGTTAGGGGACGGGGACGGTTTAGGGTCCAGGTGAGGGTACGGCAACGCTTCAGGGGGAGCGTGCGTGTGAGGGCGCGGGTTAGTGTTAGCGTACGGGTTAGGATTATGGGACGGGTGAGGGTCAGGCTTCGGGGAAGGGTTAGGGTTAGGGTTCGGGCTAGGGTTAGGGTTAGGGGACAGGGACGGTTTAGGGTCCAGGTGAGGGTACGGCAACGCTTTAGGGGAAGCGTGCGTGTGAGGGCACGGGTTAGTGTTAGCGTACGGGTTAGGATTAGGGGACGGGTGTGGGTCAGGCTTCGGGGAAGGGTTAGGGTTAGGGTTCGGGCTAGGGTTAGGGTTAGGGGACGGGGACGGTTTAGGGTCCAGGTGAGGGTACGGCAACGCTTTAGGGGGAGCGTGCGTGTGAGGGCGCGGGTTAGTGTTAGCGTACGGGTTAGGATTAGGGGACGGGTGAGGGTCAGGCTTCGGGGAAGGGTTAGGGTTAGGGTTCGGGCTAGGGTTAGGGTTAGGGGACGGGGACGGTTTAGGGTCCAGGTGAGGGTACGGCAACGGTTTAGGGGGAGCGTGCGTGTGAGGGCGCGGGTTAGTGTTAGCGTACGGGTTAGGATTAGGGGACGGGTGAGGGTCAGGCTTCGGTGAAGGGTTAGGGTTAGGGTTCGGGCTAGGGTTAGGGTTAAGGGACGGGGACGGTTTAGGGTCCAGGTGAGGGTATGGCAACGCTTTAGGGGGAGCGTGGGTGTGAGGGCGTGGGTTAGTGTTAGCGTACGGGTTAGGATTAGGGGACGGGTGAGGGTCAGGCTTCGGGGAAGTGTTAGGGTTAGGGTTCGGGCTAGGGTTAGGGTTAGGGGACGGGGACGGTTTAGGGTCCAGGTGAGGGTACGGCAACGCTTTAGGGGGAGCGTGCGTGTGAGGGCGCGGGTTAGTGTTAGCGTACGGGTTAGGATTAGGGGACGGGTGAGGGTCAGGCTTCGGGGAAGGGTTAGGGTTAGGGTTCGGGTAGGGTTAGGGTTAGGGGACGGGGACGGTTTAGGGTCCAGGTGAGGGTACGACAACGCTTCAGGGGGAGCGTGCGTGTGAGGGCGCGGGTTAGTGTTAGCGTACGGGTTAGGATTAGGGGACGGGTGAGGGTCAGGCTTCGGGGAAGGGTTAGGGTTAGGGTTCGGGCGAGGGTTAGGGTTAGGGGATGGGGACGGTTTAGCGTCCAGGTGAGGGTACGGCAACGCTTTAGGGGAAGCGTGCATGTGAGGGCGTGGGTTAGTGTTAGCGTACGGGTTAGGATTAGGGGACGGGTGAGGGTCAGGCTTCGGGGAAGGGTTAGGGTTAGGGTTCGGGCTAGGGTTAGGGTTAGGGGACGGGGACGGTTTAGGGTCCAGGTGAGGGTACGGCAACGCTTTAGGGGAAGCGTGCGTGTGAGGGCGCGGGTTTGTGTTAGCGTACGGGTTAGGATTAGGGGACGGGTGAGGGTCAGGCTTCGGGGAAGGGTTAGGGTTAGGGTTCGGGCTAGGGTTAGGGTTAGGGGACGGGGACGGTTTAGGGTCCAGGTGAGGGTACGGCAACGCTTTAGGGGGAGCGTGCGTGTGAGGGCGCGGGTTAGTGTTAGCGTACGGGTTAGGATTAGGGGACGGGTGAGGGTCAGGCTTCGGGGAAGGGTTAGGGTTAGGGTTCGGGCTAGGGTTAGGGTTAGGGGACGGGGACGTTTTAGGGTCCAGGTGAGGGTACGGCAACGCTTTAGGGGGAGCGTGCGTGTGAGGGTGCAGGTTAGTGTTAGCGTACGGGTTAGGATTAGGGGACGGGTGAGGGTCAGGCTTTGGAGAAGGGTTAGGGTTAGGGTTCGGGCTAGGGTTAGGGTTAGGGGACGGGGACGGTTTAGGGTCCAGGTGAGGGGACGGCAACGCTTTAGGGGGAGCGTGCGTGTGAGGGCGGGGGTTAGTGTTAGCGTACGGGTTAGGATTAGGGGACGGGTGAGGGTCAGGCTTCGGGGAAGGGTTAGGGTTAGGGTTCGGGCTAGGGTTAGGGTTAGGGGACGGGGACGGTTTAGGGTCCAGGTGAGGGTACGGCAACGCTTTAGGGGGAGTGTGCGTGTGAGGGCGCGGGTTAGTGTTAGCGTACGGGTTAGGATTAGGGGACGGGTGAGGGTCAGGCTTCGGGGAAGGGTTAGGGTTAGGGTTCGGGCTAGGGTTAGGGTTAGGTGATGGGGACGGTTTAGGGTCCAGGTGAGGGTACGGCAACGCTTTAGGGGGAGCGTGCATGTGAGGGCGCGGGTTAGTGTTAGCGTACGGGTTAGGATTAGGGGACGGGTGAGGGTCAGGCTTCGGGGAAGTGTTAGGTTTAGGGTTCGGGCTAGGGTTAGGGTTAGGGGACGGGGAGGGTTTAGGGTCCAGGTGACGGTACGGCAACGCTTTAGGGGGAGCGTGCGTGTGAGGGCGCGGATTAGTGTTAGCGTACTGGTTAGGATTAGGGGATGGGTGAGGGTCAGGCTTCGGGGAAGGTTTAGGGTTAGGGTTCGGGCTAGGGTTAGGGTTAGGGGACGGGGACGGTTTAGGGTCCAGGTGAGGGTACGGCAACGCTTTAGGGGGAGCGTGTGTGTGAGGGCGTGGGTTAGTGTTAGCGTACGGGTTAGGATTAGGGGACGGGTGAGGGTCAGGCTTCGGGGAAGGGTTAGGGTTAGGGTTCGGGCTAGGGTTAGGGTTAGGGGACGGGGACGGTTTAGGGTCCAGGTGAGGGTACGGCAACGCTTTAGGGCGAGCGTGCGTGTGAGGGCGTGGGTTAGTGTTAGAGTACGGGTTAGGATTAGGGGACGGGTGAGTGTCAGGCTTCGGGGAAGGGTTAGGGTTAGGGTTCGGGCTAGGGTTAGGGTTAGGGGACGGGGACGGTTTAGGGTCCAGGTGAGGGTATGGCAACGATTTAGGGGGAGCGTGCGTGTGAGGGCGCGGGTTAGTGTTAGCGTACGGGTTAGGATTAGGGGACGGGTGAGGGTCAGGCTTCGGGGAAGGGTTAGGGTTAGGGTTCGGGCTAGGGTTAGGGGACGGGGACGGGGACGGTATAGGGTCCAGGTGAGGGTACGGCAACGGTTTAGGGGGAGCGTGCGTGTGAGGGCGCGGGTTAGTGTTAGCGTACGGGTTAGGATTAGGGGACGGGTGAGGGTCAGGCTTCGGGGAAGGGTTAGGGTTAGGGTTCGGTCTAGGGTTAGGGTTAGGGGACGGGGACGGTTTAAGGTCCACGTGAGGGTACGGCAATGCTTTAGGGGGAGCGTGCGGGTGAGGGCGCGGGTTAGTGTTAGCGTACGGGTTAGGATTAGGGGACGGGTGAGTGTCAGGCTTCGGGGAAGAGTTAGGGTTAGGGTTCGGGCTAGGGTTAGGGTTAGGGGACGGGGGTGGTTTAGGGTCCAGGTGAGGGTACGGCAACGCTTCAGGGGGAGCGTGCGTGTGAGGGCGCGGGTTAGTGTTAGCGTACGGGTTAGGATTAGGGGACGGGTGAGGGTCAGGCTTCGGGGAAGGGTTAGGGTTAGGATTCGGGCTAGGGTTAGGGTTAGGGGACGGGGACGGTTTAGGGTCCAGGTGAGGGTATGGCAACGCTTTAGGGGGAGCGAGCGTGTGAGGGCGTGGGTTAGTGTTAGCGTACGGGTTAGGATTAGGGGACGGGTGAGGGTCAGGCTTCGGGGAAGGGTTAGGGTTCGGGCTAGGCTTAGGGTTAGGGGATGGGGACGGTTTAGGGTCCAGGTGAGGGTACGGCAACGCTTTAGGGGGAGCGTGCGTGTGAGGGCGCGGGTTAGTGTTAGCGTACGGTTTAGGATTAGGGGACGGGTGAGGGTCAGGCTTCGGGGAAGGGTTAGGGTTAGGGTTCGGGCTAGGGTTAGGGTTAGGGGATGGGGACGGTTTAGGGTCCAGGTGAGGGTACGGCAACGCTTTAGGGGGAGCGTGCGTGTGAGGGCGCGGGTTAGTGTTAGCGTACGGGTTAGGATTAGGGGACGGGTGAGGGTCAGGCTTCGGGGAAGGGTTAGGGTTAGGGTTCGGGCTAGGGTTAGGGTTAAGGGACGGGGACGGTTTAGGGTCCAGGTGAGGGTACGGCAACGCTTTAGGGGGAGCGTGCGTGTGAGGGCGCGGGTTAGTGTTAGCGTACGGGTTAGGATTAGGGGACGGGTGAGGGTCAGGCTTCGGGGAAGGGTTAGGGTTAGGGTTCGGGCTAGGGTTAGGGTTAGGGGACGGGGACGGTTTAGGGTCCAGGTGAGGGTACGGCAACGCTTTAGGGGGAGCGTGCGTGTGAGGGCGCGGGTTAGTGTTAGCGTACGGGTTAGGATTAGGGGACGGGTGAGGGTCAGGCTTCGGGGAAGGGTTAGGGTTAGGGTTCGGGCTAGGGTTAGGGTTAGGGGACGGGGACGGTTTAGTATCCAGGTGAGGGTACGGCAACGCTTTAGGGGGAGCGTGCGTGTGAGGGCACGGGTTAGTGTTAGCGTACGGGTTAGGATTAGGGGACGGGTGAGGGTCAGGCTTCGGGGAAGGGTTACGGTTAGGGTTCGGGCTAGGGTTAGGGTTAGGGGACGGGGACGGGTTAGGGTCCAGGTGAGGGTACGGCAACGCTTTAGGGGGAGCGTGCATGTGAGGTCGCAGGTTAGTGTTAGCGTACAGATTAGGATTAGGGGACGGGTGAGGGTCAGGCTTCGGGGAAGTGTTAGGGTTAGGGTTCGGGCTAGGGTTAGGGTTAGGGGACGGGGACGGGTTAGGGTCCAGGTGAGGGTACGGCAACGCTTTAGGGGGAGCGTGCGTGTGAGGGCGCGGGTTAGTGTTAGCGTACGGGTTAGGATTAGGGGACGGGTGAGGGTCAGGCTTCGGGGAAGGGTTAGGGTTAGGGTTCGGGCTAGGGTTAGGGTTAGGGCACAGGGACGGTTTAGGGTCCATGTGAGGGTACGGCAACGGTTTAGGGGGAGCGTGGGTGTGAGGGCGCGGGTTAGTGTTAGCGTACGGGTTAGGATTAGGAGACGGGTGAGGGTCAGGCTTCGGGGAAGGGTTAGGGTTAGGGTTCGGGCTAGGGTTAGGGTTAGGGGACGGGGACGGTTTAGGGTCCAGGTGAGGGTACGGCAACGCTTTAGGGGGAGCGTGCGTGTGAGGGCGTGGGTTAGTGTTAGTGTACGGGTTAGGATTAGGAGACGGGTGAGGGTCAGGCTTCGGGGAAGGGTTAGTGTTAGGGTTCGGGCTAGGGTTAGGGTTAGGGGACGGGGACGGTTTAGGGTCCAGGTGAGGGTACGGCAACGCTTTAGGGGGAGCGTGCGTGTGAGGGCGCAGGTTAGTGTTAGCGTACGGGTTAGGATTAGGGGACGGGTGAGGGTCAGGCTTCGGGGAAGGGTTAGGGTTAGGGTTCGGGCTAGGGTTAGGGTTAGGGGACGGGGACGGTTTAGGGTCCAGGTGAGGGTACGGCAACGCTTCAGGGGGAGCGTGCATGTGAGGGCGCGGGTTAGTGTTAGCGTACGGGTTAGGATTAGGGGACGGGTGAGGGTCAGGCTTCGGGGAAGGGTTAGGGTTAGGGTTCGGGCTAGGGTTAGGGTTAGGGGACGGGGACGGTTTAGGGTCCAGGTGAGGGTACGGCAACGCTTTAGGGGAAGCGTGCGTGTGAGGGCACGGGTTAGTGTTAGCGTACGGGTTAGGATTAGGGGACGGGTGTGGGTCAGGCTTCGGGGAAGGGTTAGGGTTAGGGTTCGGGCTAGGGTTAGGGTTAGGGGACGGGGACGGTTTAGGGTCCAGGTGAGGGTACGGCAACGCTTTAGGGGGAGCGTGCGTGTGAGGGCGCGGGTTAGTGTTAGCGTACGGGTTAGGATTAGGGGACGGGTGAGGGTCAGGCTTCGGGGAAGGGTTAGGGTTAGGGTTCGGGCTAGGGTTAGGGGACGGGGACGGGGACGGTATAGGGTCCAGGTGAGGGTACGGCAACGGTTTAGGGGGAGCGTGCGTGTGAGGGCGCGGGTTAGTGTTAGCGTACGGGTTAGGATTAGGGGACGGGTGAGGGTCAGGCTTCGGGGAAGAGTTAGGGTTAGGGTTCGGTCTAGGGTTAGGGTTAGGGGACGGGGACGGTTTAAGGTCCACGTGAGGGTACGGCAATGCTTTAGGGGGAGCGTGCGTGTGAGGGCGCGGGTTAGTGTTAGGGTACGGGTTAGGATTAGGGGACGGGTGAGTGTCAGGCTTCGGGGAAGAGTTAGGGTTAGGGTTCGGGCTAGGGTTAGGGTTAGGGGACGGGGGCGGTTTAGGGTCCAGGTGAGGGTACGGCAACGCTTCAGGGGGAGCGTGCGTGTGAGGGCGCGGGTTAGTGTTAGCGTACGGGTTAGGATTAGGGGACGGGTGAGGGTCAGGCTTCGGGGAAGGGTTAGGGTTAGGATTCGGGCTAGGGTTAGGGTTAGGGGACGGGGACGGTTTAGGGTCCAGGTGAGGGTATGGCAACGCTTTAGGGGGAGCGTGCGTGTGAGGGCGCGGGTTAGTGTTAGCGTACGGGTTAGGATTAGGGGACGGGTGAGGGTCAGGCTTCGGGGAAGGGTTAGGGTTCGGGCTAGGCTTAGGGTTAGGGGATGGGGACGGTTTAGGGTCCAGGTGAGGGTACGGCAACGCTTTAGGGGGAGCGTGCGTGTGAGGGCGCGGGTTAGTGTTAGCGTACGGTTTAGGATTAGGGGACGGGTGAGGGTCAGGCTTCGGGGAAGGGTTAGGGTTAGGGTTCGGGCTAGGGTTAGGGTTAGGGGACGGGGACGGTTTAGGGTCCAGGTGAGGGTACGGCAACGCTTTAGGGGGAGCGTGCGTGTGAGGGCGCGGGTTAGTGTTAGCGTACGGGTTAGGATTAGGGGACGGGTGAGGGTCAGGCTTCGGGGAAGGGTTAGGGTTAGGGTTCGGGCTAGGGTTAGGGTTAAGGGACGGGGACGGTTTAGGGTCCAGGTGAGGGTACGGCAACGCTTTAGGGGGAGCGTGCGTGTGAGGGCGCGGGTTAGTGTTAGCGTACGGGTTAGGATTAGGGGACGGGTGAGGGTCAGGCTTCGGGGAAGGGTTAGGGTTAGGGTTCGGGCTAGGGTTAGGGTTAGGGGACGGGGACGGTTTAGGGTCCAGGTGAGGGTACGGCAACGCTTTAGGGGGAGCGTGCGTGTGAGGGCGCGGGTTAGTGTTAGCGTACGGGTTAGGATTAGGGGACGGGTGAGGGTCAGGCTTCGGGGAAGGGTTAGGGTTAGGGTTCGGGCTAGGGTTAGGGTTAGGGGACGGGGACGGTTTAGTATCCAGGTGAGGGTACGGCAACGCTTTAGGGGGAGCGTGCGTGTGAGGGCACGGGTTAGTGTTAGCGTACGGGTTAGGATTAGGGGACGGGTGAGGGTCAGGCTTCGGGGAAGGGTTACGGTTAGGGTTCGGGCTAGGGTTAGGGTTAGGGGACGGGGACGGGTTAGGGTCCAGGTGAGGGTACGGCAACGCTTTAGGGGGAGCGTTCGTGTGAGGGCGCAGGTTAGTGTTAGCGTACGGGTTAGGATTAGGGGACGGGTGAGGGTCAGGCTTCGGGGAAGTGTTAGGGTTAGGGTTCGGGCTAGGGTTAGGGTTAGGGGACGGGGACGGTTTAGGGTCCAGGTGAGGGTACGGCAACGCTTTAGGGGGAGCGTGCGTGTGAGGGCGCGGGTTAGTGTTAGCGTACGGGTTAGGATTAGGGGACGGGTGAGGGTCAGGCTTCGGGGAAGGGTTAGGGTTAGGGTTCGGGTAGGGTTAGGGTTAGGGGACGGGGACGGTTTAGGGTCCAGGTGAGGGTACGACAACGCTTCAGGGGGAGCGTGCGTGTGAGGGCGCGGGTTAGTGTTAGCGTACGGGTTAGGATTAGGGGACGGGTGAGGGTCAGGCTTCGGGGAAGGGTTAGGGTTAGGGTTCGGGCTAGGGTTAGGGTTAGGGGATGGGGACGGTTTAGCGTCCAGGTGAGGGTACGGCAACGCTTTAGGGGAAGCGTGCATGTGAGGGCGCGGGTTAGTGTTAGCGTACGGGTTAGGATTAGGGGACGGGTGAGGGTCAGGCTTCGGGGAAGGGTTAGGGTTAGGGTTCGGGCTAGGGTTAGGGTTAGGGGACGGGGACGGTTTAGGGTCCAGGTGAGGGTACGGCAACGCTTTAGGGGAAGCGTGCGTGTGAGGGCGCGGGTTAGTGTTAGCGTACGGGTTAGGATTAGGGGACGGGTGAGGGTCAGGCTTCGGGGAAGGGTTAGGGTTAGGGTTCGGGCTAGGGTTAGGGTTAGGGGACAGGGACGGTTTAGGGTCCATGTGAGGGTACGGCAACGGTTTAGGGGGAGCGTGGGTGTGAGGGCGCGGGTTAGTGTTAGCGTACGGGTTAGGATTAGGAGACGGGTGAGGGTCAGGCTTCGGGGAAGGGTTAGGGTTAGGGTTCGGGCTAGGGTTAGGGTTAGGGGACGGGGACGGTTTAGGGTCCAGGTGAGGGTACGGCAACGCTTTAGGGGGAGCGTGCGTGTGAGGGCGTGGGTTAGTGTTAGCGTACGGGTTAGGATTAGGAGACGGGTGAGGGTCAGGCTTCGGGGAAGGGTTAGTGTTAGGGTTCGGGCTAGGGTTAGGGTTAGGGGACGGGGACGGTTTAGGGTCCAGGTGAGGGTACGGCAACGCTTTAGGGGGAGCGTGCGTGTGAGGGCGCGGGTTAGTGTTAGCGTACGGGTTAGGATTAGGGGACGGGTGAGGGTCAGGCTTCGGGGAAGGGTTAGGGTTAGGGTTCGGGCTAGGGTTAGGGTTAGGGGACGGGGACGGTTTAGGGTCCAGGTGAGGGTACGGCAACGCTTCAGGGGGAGCGTGCGTGTGAGGGCGCGGGTTAGTGTTAGCGTACGGGTTAGGATTATGGGACGGGTGAGGGTCAGGCTTCGGGGAAGGGTTAGGGTTAGGGTTCGGGCTAGGGTTAGGGTTAGGGGACGGGGACGGTTTAGGGTCCAGGTGAGGGTACGGCAACGCTTTAGGGGAAGCGTGCGTGTGAGGGCACGGGTTAGTGTTAGCGTACGGGTTAGGATTAGGGGACGGGTGTGGGTCAGGCTTCGGGGAAGGGTTAGGGTTAGGGTTCGGGCTAGGGTTAGGGTTAGGGGACGGGGACGGTTTAGGGTCCAGGTGAGGGTACGGCAACGCTTTAGGGGGAGCGTGCGTGTGAGGGCGCGGGTTAGTGTTAGCGTACGGGTTAGGATTAGGGGACGGGTGAGGGTCAGGCTTCGGGGAAGGGTTAGGGTTAGGGTTCGGGCTAGGGTTAGGGTTAGGGGACGGGGACGGTTTAGGGTCCAGGTGAGGGTACGGCAACGGTTTAGGGGGAGCGTGCGTGTGAGGGCGCGGGTTAGTGTTAGCGTACGGGTTAGGATTAGGGGACGGGTGAGGGTCAGGCTTCGGTGAAGGGTTAGGGTTAGGGTTCGGGCTAGGGTTAGGGTTAAGGGACGGGGACGGTTTAGGGTCCAGGTGAGGGTATGGCAACGCTTTAGGGGGAGCGTGGGTGTGAGGGCGTGGGTTAGTGTTAGCGTACGGGTTAGGATTAGGGGACGGGTGAGGGTCAGGCTTCGGGGAAGTGTTAGGGTTAGGGTTCGGGCTAGGGTTAGGGTTAGGGGACGGGGACGGTTTAGGGTCCAGGTGAGGGTACGGCAACGCTTTAGGGGGAGCGTGCGTGTGAGGGCGCGGGTTAGTGTTAGCGTACGGGTTAGGATTAGGGGACGGGTGAGGGTCAGGCTTCGGGGAAGGGTTAGGGTTAGGGTTCGGGTAGGGTTAGGGTTAGGGGACGGGGACGGTTTAGGGTCCAGGTGAGGGTACGACAACGCTTCAGGGGGAGCGTGTGTGTGAGGGCGCGGGTTAGTGTTAGCGTACGGGTTAGGATTAGGGGACGGGTGAGGGTCAGGCTTCGGGGAAGGGTTAGGGTTAGGGTTCGGGCTAGGGTTAGGGTTAGGGGATGGGGACGGTTTAGCGTCCAGGTGAGGGTACGGCAACGCTTTAGGGGAAGCGTGCATGTGAGGGCGTGGGTTAGTGTTAGCGTACGGGTTAGGATTAGGGGACGGGTGAGGGTCAGGCTTCGGGGAAGGGTTAGGGTTAGTGTTCGGGCTAGGGTTAGGGTTAGGGGACGGGGACGGTTTAGGGTCCAGGTGAGGGTACGGCAACGCTTTAGGGGAAGCGTGCGTGTGAGGGCGCGGGTTTGTGTTAGCGTACGGGTTAGGATTAGGGGACGGGTGAGGGTCAGGCTTCGGGGAAGGGTTAGGGTTAGGGTTCGGGCTAGGGTTAGGGTTAGGGGACGGGGACGGTTTAGGGTCCAGGTGAGGGTACGGCAACGCTTTAGGGGGAGCGTGCGTGTGAGGGCGCGGGTTAGTGTTAGCGTACGGGTTAGGATTAGGGGACGGGTGAGGGTCAGGCTTCGGGGAAGGGTTAGGGTTAGGGTTCGGGCTAGGGTTAGGGTTAGGGGACGGGGACGGTTTAGGGTCCAGGTGAGGGTACGGCAACGCTTTAGGGGGAGCGTGCGTGTGAGGGCGCAGGTTAGTGTTAGCGTACGGGTTAGGATTAGGGGACGGGTGAGGGTCAGGCTTTGGAGAAGGGTTAGGGTTAGGGTTCGGGCTAGGGTTAGGGTTAGGGGACGGGGACGGTTTAGGGTCCAGGTGAGGGTACGGCAACGCTTTAGGGGGAGCGTGCGTGTGAGGGCGGGGGTTAGTGTTAGCGTACGGGTTAGGATTAGGGGACGGGTGAGGGTCAGGCTTCGGGGAAGGGTTAGGGTTAGGGTTCGGGCTAGGGTTAGGGTTAGGGGACGGGGACGGTTTAGGGTCCAGGTGAGGGTACGGCAACGCTTTAGGGGGAGTGTGCGTGTGAGGGCGCGGGTTAGTGTTAGCGTACGGGTTAGGATTAGGGGACGGGTGAGGGTCAGGCTTCGGGGAAGGGTTAGGGTTAGGGTTCGGGCTAGGGTTAGGGTTAGGTGATGGGGACGGTTTAGGGTCCAGGTGAGGGTACGGCAACGCTTTAGGGGGAGCGTGCATGTGAGGGCGCGGGTTAGTGTTAGTGTACGGGTTAGGATTAGGGGACGGGTGAGGGTCAGGCTTCGGGGAAGTGTTAGGTTTAGGGTTCGGGCTAGGGTTAGGGTTAGGGGACGGGGAGGGTTTAGGGTCCAGGTGAGGGTACGGCAACGCTTTAGGGGGAGCGTGCGTGTGAGGGCGCGGATTAGTGTTAGCGTACTGGTTAGGATTAGGGGATGGGTGAGGGTCAGGCTTCGGGGAAGGGTTAGGGTTAGGGTTCGGGCTAGGGTTAGGGTTAGGGGACGGGGACGGTTTAGGGTCCAGGTGAGGGTACGGCAACGCTTTAGGGGGAGCGTGTGTGTGAGGGCGTGGGTTAGTGTTAGCGTACGGGTTAGGATTAGGGGACGGGTGAGGGTCAGGCTTCGGGGAAGGGTTAGGGTTAGGGTTCGGGCTAGGGTTAGGTTTAGGGGACGGGGACGGTTTAGGGTCCAGGTGAGGGTACGGCAACGCTTTAGGGCGAGCGTGCGTGTGAGGGCGTGGGTTAGTGTTAGAGTACGGGTTAGGATTAGGGGACGGGTGAGTGTCAGGCTTCGGGGAAGGGTTAGGGTTAGGGTTCGGGCTAGGGTTAGGGTTAGGGGACGGGGACGGTTTAGGGTCCAGGTGAGGGTATGGCAACGATTTAGGGGGAGCGTGCGTGTGAGGGCGCGGGTTAGTGTTAGCGTACGGGTTAGGATTAGGGGACGGGTGAGGGTCAGGCTTCGGGGAAGGGTTAGGGTTAGGGTTCGGGCTAGGGTTAGGGGACGGGGACGGGGACGGTATAGGGTCCAGGTGAGGGTACGGCAACGGTTTAGGGGGAGCGTGCGTGTGAGGGCGCGGGTTAGTGTTAGCGTACGGGTTAGGATTAGGGGACGGGTGAGGGTCAGGCTTCGGGGAAGGGTTAGGGTTAGGGTTCGGTCTAGGGTTAGGGTTAGGGGACGGGGACGGTTTAAGGTCCACGTGAGGGTACGGCAATGCTTTAGGGGGAGCGTGCGTGTGAGGGCGCGGGTTAGTGTTAGCGTACGGGTTAGGATTAGGGGACGGGTGAGTGTCAGGCTTCGGGGAAGAGTTAGGGTTAGGGTTCGGGCTAGGGTTAGGGTTAGGGGACGGGGGCGGTTTAGGGTCCAGGTGAGGGTACGGCAACGCTTCAGGGGGAGCGTGCGTGTGAGGGCGCGGGTTAGTGTTAGCGTACGGGTTAGGATTAGGGGACGGGTGAGGGTCAGGCTTCGGGGAAGGGTTAGGGTTAGGATTCGGGCTAGGGTTAGGGTTAGGGGACGGGGACGGTTTAGGGTCCAGGTGAGGGTATGGCAACGCTTTAGGGGGAGCGTGCGTGTGAGGGCGCGGGTTAGTGTTAGCGTACGGGTTAGGATTAGGGGACGGGTGAGGGTCAGGCTTCGGGGAAGGGTTAGGGTTAGGGTTCGGGTAGGGTTAGGGTTAGGGGACGGGGACGGTTTAGGGTCCAGGTGAGGGTACGACAACGCTTCAGGGGGAGCGTGCGTGTGAGGGCGCGGGTTAGTGTTAGCGTACGGGTTAGGATTAGGGGACGGGTGAGGGTCAGGCTTCGGGGAAGGGTTAGGGTTAGGGTTCGGGCTAGGGTTAGGGTTAGGGGATGGGGACGGTTTAGCGTCCAGGTGAGGGTACGGCAACGCTTTAGGGGAAGCGTGCATGTGAGGGCGTGGGTTAGTGTTAGCGTACGGGTTAGGATTAGGGGACGGGTGAGGGTCAGGCTTCGGGGAAGGGTTAGGGTTAGGGTTCGGGCTAGGGTTAGGGTTAGGGGACGGGGACGGTTTAGGGTCCAGGTGAGGGTACGGCAACGCTTTAGGGGAAGCGTGCGTGTGAGGGCGCGGGTTTGTGTTAGCGTACGGGTTAGGATTAGGGGACGGGTGAGGGTCAGGCTTCGGGGAAGGGTTAGGGTTAGGGTTCGGGCTAGGGTTAGGGTTAGGGGACGGGGACGGTTTAGGGTCCAGGTGAGGGTACGGCAACGCTTTAGGGGGAGCGTGCGTGTGAGGGCGCGGGTTAGTGTTAGCGTACGGGTTAGGATTAGGGGACGGGTGAGGGTCAGGCTTCGGGGAAGGGTTAGGGTTAGGGTTCGGGCTAGGGTTAGGGTTAGGGGACGGGGACGGTTTAGGGTCCAGGTGAGGGTACGGCAACGCTTTAGGGGGAGCGTGCGTGTGAGGGCGCAGGTTAGTGTTAGCGTACGGGTTAGGATTAGGGGACGGGTGAGGGTCAGGCTTTGGAGAAGGGTTAGGGTTAGGGTTCGGGCTAGGGTTAGGGTTAGGGGACGGGGACGGTTTAGGGTCCAGGTGAGGGTACGGCAACGCTTTAGGGGGAGCGTGCGTGTGAGGGCGGGGGTTAGTGTTAGCGTACGGGTTAGGATTAGGGGACGGGTGAGGGACAGGCTTCGGGGAAGGGTTAGGGTTAGGGTTCGGGCTAGGGTTAGGGTTAGGGGACGGGGACGGTTTAGGGTCCAGGTGAGGGGACGGCAACGCTTTAGGGGGAGTGTGCGTGTGAGGGCGCGGGTTAGTGTTAGCGTACGGTTTGGATTAGGGGACGGGTGAGGGTCAGGCTTCGGGGAAGGGTTAGGGTTAGGGTTCGGGCTAGGGTTAGGGTTAGGTGATGGGGACGGTTTAGGGTCCAGGTGAGGGTACGGCAACGCTTTAGGGGGAGCGTGCATGTGAGGGCGCGGGTTAGTGTTAGCGTACGGGTTAGGATTAGGGGACGGGTGAGGGTCAGGCTTCGGGGAAGTGTTAGGTTTAGGGTTCGGGCTAGGGTTAGGGTTAGGGGACGGGGAGGGTTTAGGGTCCAGGTGAGGGTACGGCAACGCTTTAGGGGGAGCGTGCGTGTGAGGGCGCGGATTAGTGTTAGCGTACTGGTTAGGATTAGGGGATGGGTGAGGGTCAGGCTTCGGGGAAGGGTTAGGGTTAGGGTTCGGGCTAGGGTTAGGGTTAGGGGACGGGGACGGTTTAGGGTCCAGGTGAGGGTACGGCAACGCTTTAGGGGGAGCGTGTGTGTGAGGGCGTGGGTTAGTGTTAGCGTACGGGTTAGGATTAGGGGACGGGTGAGGGTCAGGCTTCGGGGAAGGGTTAGGGTTAGGGTTCGGGCTAGGGTTAGGTTTAGGGGACGGGGACGGTTTAGGGTCCAGGTGAGGGTACGGCAACGCTTTAGGGCGAGCGTGCGTGTGAGGGCGTGGGTTAGTGTTAGAGTACGGGTTAGGATTAGGGGACGGGTGAGTGTCAGGCTTCGGGGAAGGGTTAGGGTTAGGGTTCGGGCTAGGGTTAGGGTTAGGGGACGGGGACGGTTTAGGGTCCAGGTGAGGGTATGGCAACGATTTAGGGGGAGCGTGCGTGTGAGGGCGCGGGTTAGTGTTAGCGTACGGGTTAGGATTAGGGGACGGGTGAGGGTCAGGCTTCGGGGAAGGGTTAGGGTTAGGGTTCGGGCTAGGGTTAGGGGACGGGGACGGGGACGGTATAGGGTCCAGGTGAGGGTACGGCAACGGTTTAGGGGGAGCGTGCGTGTGAGGGCGCGGGTTAGTGTTAGCGTACGGGTTAGGATTAGGGGACGGGTGAGGGTCAGGCTTCGGGGAAGGGTTAGGGTTAGGGTTCGGTCTAGGGTTAGGGTTAGGGGACGGGGACGGTTTAAGGTCCACGTGAGGGTACGGCAATGCTTTAGGGGGAGCGTGCGTGTGAGGGCGCGGGTTAGTGTTAGCGTACGGGTTAGGATTAGGGGACGGGTGAGTGTCAGGCTTCGGGGAAGAGTTAGGGTTAGGGTTCGGGCTACGGTTAGGGTTAGGGGACGGGGGCGGTTTAGGGTCCAGGTGAGGGTACGGCAACGCTTCAGGGGGAGCGTGCGTGTGAGGGCGCGGGTTAGTGTTAGCGTACGGGTTAGGATTAGGGGACGGGTGAGGGTCAGGCTTCGGGGAAGGGTTAGGGTTAGGATTCGGGCTAGGGTTAGGGTTAGGGGACGGGGACGGTTTAGGGTCCAGGTGAGGGTATGGCAACGCTTTAGGGGGAGCGTGCGTGTGAGGGCGCGGGTTAGTGTTAGCGTACGGGTTAGGATTAGGGGACGGGTGAGGGTCAGGCTTCGGGGAAGGGTTAGGGTTCGGGCTAGGCTTAGGGTTAGGGGATGGGGACGGTTTAGGGTCCAGGTGAGGGTACGGCAACGCTTTAGGGGGAGCGTGCGTGTGAGGGCGCGGGTTAGTGTTAGCGTACGGTTTAGGATTAGGGGACGGGTGAGGGTCAGGCTTCGGGGAAGGGTTAGGGTTAGGGTTCGGGCTAGGGTTAGGGTTAGGGGACGGGGACGGTTTAGGGTCCAGGTGAGGGTACGGCAACGCTTTAGGGGGAGCGTGCGTGTGAGGGCGCGGGTTAGTGTTAGCGTACGGGTTAGGATTAGGGGACGGGTGAGGGTCAGGCTTCGGGGAAGGGTTAGGGTTAGGGTTCGGGCTAGGGTTAGGGTTAAGGGACGGGGACGGTTTAGGGTCCAGGTGAGGGTACGGCAACGCTTTAGGGGGAGCGTGCGTGTGAGGGCGCGGGTTAGTGTTAGCGTACGGGTTAGGATTAGGGGACGGGTGAGGGTCAGGCTTCGGGGAAGGGTTAGGGTTAGGGTTCGGGCTAGGGTTAGGGTTAGGGGACGGGGACGGTTTAGGGTCCAGGTGAGGGTACGGCAACGCTTTAGGGGGAGCGTGCGTGTGAGGGCGCGGGTTAGTGTTAGCGTACGGGTTAGGATTAGGGGACGGGTGAGGGTCAGGCTTCGGGGAAGGGTTAGGGTTAGGGTTCGGGCTAGGGTTAGGGGACGGGGACGGGGACGGTATAGGGTCCAGGTGAGGGTACGGCAACGGTTTAGGGGGAGCGTGCGTGTGAGGGCGCGGGTTAGTGTTAGCGTACGGGTTAGGATTAGGGGACGGGTGAGGGTCAGGCTTCGGGGAAGAGTTAGGGTTAGGGTTCGGTCTAGGGTTAGGGTTAGGGGACGGGGACGGTTTAAGGTCCACGTGAGGGTACGGCAATGCTTTAGGGGGAGCGTGCGTGTGAGGGCGCGGGTTAGTGTTAGCGTACGGGTTAGGATTAGGGGACGGGTGAGTGTCAGGCTTCGGGGAAGAGTTAGGGTTAGGGTTCGGGCTAGGGTTAGGGTTAGGGGACGGGGGCGGTTTAGGGTCCAGGTGAGGGTACGGCAACGCTTCAGGGGGAGCGTGCGTGTGAGGGCGCGGGTTAGTGTTAGCGTACGGGTTAGGATTAGGGGACGGGTGAGGGTCAGGCTTCGGGGAAGGGTTAGGGTTAGGATTCGGGCTAGGGTTAGGGTTAGGGGACGGGGACGGTTTAGGGTCCAGGTGAGGGTATGGCAACGCTTTAGGGGGAGCGTGCGTGTGAGGGCGCGGGTTAGTGTTAGCGTACGGGTTAGGATTAGGGGACGGGTGAGGGTCAGGCTTCGGGGAAGGGTTAGGGTTCGGGCTAGGCTTAGGGTTAGGGGATGGGGACGGTTTAGGGTCCAGGTGAGGGTACGGCAACGCTTTAGGGGGAGTGTGCGTATGAGGGCGCAGGTTAGTGTTAGCGTACGGTTTAGGATTAGGGGACGGGTGAGGGTCAGGCTTCGGGGAAGGGTTAGGGTTAGGGTTCGGGCTAGGGTTAGGGTTAGGGGACGGGGACGGTTTAGGGTCCAGGTGAGGGTACGGCAACGCTTTAGGGGGAGCGTGCGTGTGAGGGCGCGGGTCAGTGTTAGCGTACGGGTTAGGATTAGGGGACGGGTGAGGGTCAGGCTTCGGGGAAGGGTTAGGGTTAGGGTTCGGGCTAGGGTTAGGGTTAAGGGACGGGGACGGTTTAGGGTCCAGGTGAGGGTACGGCAACGCTTTAGGGGGAGCGTGCGTGTGAGGGCGCGGGTTAGTGTTAGCGTACGGGTTAGGATTAGGGGACGGGTGAGGGTCAGGCTTCGGGGAAGGGTTAGGGTTAGGGTTCGGGCTAGGGTTAGGGTTAGGGGACGGGGACGGTTTAGGGTCCAGGTGAGGGTACGGCAACGCTTTAGGGGGAGCGTGCGTGTGAGGGCGCGGGTTAGTGTTAGCGTACGGGTTAGGATTAGGGGACGGGTGAGGGTCAGGCTTCGGGGAAGGGTTAGGGTTAGGGTTCGGGCTAGGGTTAGGGTTAGGGGACGGGGACGGTTTAGTATCCAGGTGAGGGTACGGCAACGCTTTAGGGGGAGCGTGCGTGTGAGGGCACGGGTTAGTGTTAGCGTACGGGTTAGGATTAGGGGACGGGTGAGGGTCAGGCTTCGGGGAAGGGTTACGGTTAGGGTTCGGGCTAGGGTTAGGGTTAGGGGACGGGGACGGGTTAGGGTCCAGGTGAGGGTACGGCAACGCTTTAGGGGGAGCGTTCGTGTGAGGGCGCAGGTTAGTGTTAGCGTACGGGTTAGGATTAGGGGACGGGTGAGGGTCAGGCTTCGGGGAAGTGTTAGGGTTAGGGTTCGGGCTAGGGTTAGGGTTAGGGGACGGGGACGGTTTAGGGTCCAGGTGAGGGTACGGCAACGCTTTAGGGGGAGCGTGCGTGTGAGGGCGCGGGTTAGTGTTAGCGTACGGGTTAGGATTAGGGGACGGGTGAGGGTCAGGCTTCGGGGAAGGGTTAGGGTTAGGGTTCGGGTAGGGTTAGGGTTAGGGGACGGGGACGGTTTAGGGTCCAGGTGAGGGTACGACAACGCTTCAGGGGGAGCGTGCGTGTGAGGGCGCGGGTTAGTGTTAGCGTACGGGTTAGGATTAGGGGACGGGTGAGGGTCAGGCTTCGGGGAAGGGTTAGGGTTAGGGTTCGGGCTAGGGTTAGGGTTAGGGGATGGGGACGGTTTAGCGTCCAGGTGAGGGTACGGCAACGCTTTAGGGGAAGCGTGCATGTGAGGGCGCGGGTTAGTGTTAGCGTACGGGTTAGGATTAGGGGACGGGTGAGGGTCAGGCTTCGGGGAAGGGTTAGGGTTAGGGTTCGGGCTAGGGTTAGGGTTAGGGGACGGGGACGGTTTAGGGTCCAGGTGAGGGTACGGCAACGCTTTAGGGGAAGCGTGCGTGTGAGGGCGCGGGTTAGTGTTAGCGTACGGGTTAGGATTAGGGGACGGGTGAGGGTCAGGCTTCGGGGAAGGGTTAGGGTTAGGGTTCGGGCTAGGGTTAGGGTTAGGGGACGGGGACGGTTTAGGGTCCAGGTGAGGGTACGGCAACGCTTTAGGGGGAGCGTGCGTGTGAGGGCGCGGGTTAGTGTTAGCGTACGGGTTAGGATTAGGGGACGGGTGAGGGTCAGGCTTCGGGGAAGGGTTAGGGTTAGGGTTCGGGCTAGGGTTAGGGTTAGGGGACGGGGACGGTTTAGGGTCCAGGTGAGGGTACGGCAACGCTTTAGGGGGAGCGTGCGTGTGAGGGCGCAGGTTAGTGTTAGCGTACGGGTTAGGATTAGGGGACGGGTGAGGGTCAGGCTTTGGAGAAGGGTTAGGGTTAGGGTTCGGGCTAGGGTTAGGGTTAGGGGACGGGGACGGTTTAGGGTCCAGGTGAGGGTACGGCAACGCTTTAGGGGGAGCGTGCGTGTGAGGGCGGGGGTTAGTGTTAGCGTACGGGTTAGGATTAGGGGACGGGTGAGGGTCAGGCTTCGGGGAAGGGTTAGGGTTAGGGTTCGGGCTAGGGTTAGGGTTAGGGGACGGGGACGGTTTAGGGTCCAGGTGAGGGTACGGCAACGCTTTAGGGGGAGTGTGCGTGTGAGGGCGCGGGTTAGTGTTAGCGTACGGGTTAGGATTAGGGGACGGGTGAGGGTCAGGCTTCGGGGAAGGGTTAGGGTTAGGGTTCGGGCTAGGGTTAGGGTTAGGTGATGGGGACGGTTTAGGGTCCAGGTGAGGGTACGGGAACGCTTTAGGGGGAGCGTGCATGTGAGGGCGCGGGTTAGTGTTAGCGTACGGGTTAGGATTAGGGGACGGGTGAGGGTCAGGCTTCGGGGAAGTGTTAGGTTTAGGGTTCGGGCTAGGGTTAGGGTTAGGGACGGGGAGGCTTTAGGGTCCAGGTGAGGGTACGGCAACGCTTTAGGGGGAGCGTGCGTGTGAGGGCCCGGATTAGTGTTAGCGTACTGGTTAGGATTAGGGGATGGGTGAGGGTCAGGCTTCGGGGAAGGGTTAGGGTTAGGGTTCGGGCTAGGGTTAGGGTTAGGGGACGGGGACGGTATAGGGTCCAGGTGAGGGTACGGCAACGGTTTAGGGGGAGCGTGCGTGTGAGGGCGCGGGTTAGTGTTAGCGTACGGGTTAGGATTAGGGGACGGGTGAGGGTCAGGCTTCGGGGAAGGGTTAGGGTTAGGGTTCGGTCTAGGGTTAGGGTTAGGGGAGGGGGACGGTTTAAGGTCCACGTGAGGGTACGGCAATGCTTTAGGGGGAGCGTGCGTGTGAGGGCGCGGGTTAGTGTTAGCGTACGGGTTAGGATTAGGGGACGGGTGAGGGTCAGGCTTCGGGGAAGAGTTAGGGTTAGGGTTCGGGCTAGGGTTAGGGTTAGGGGACGGGGACGGTTTAGGGTCCAGGTGAGGGTACGGCAACGCTTCAGGGGGAGCGTGCGTGTGAGGGCGCGGGTTAGTGTTAGCGTACGGGTTAGGATTAGGGGACGGGTGAGGGTCAGGCTTCGGGGAAGGGTTAGGGTTAGGATTCGGGCTAGGGTTAGGGTTAGGGGACGGGGACGGTTTAGGGTCCAGGTGAGGGTATGGCAACGCTTTAGGGGGAGCGTGCGTGTGAGGGCGCGGGTTAGTGTTAGCGTACGGGTTAGGATTAGGGGACGGGTGAGGGTCAGGCTTCGGGGAAGGGTTAGGGTTCGGGCTAGGCTTAGGGTTAGTGGATGGGGACGGTTTAGGGTCCAGGTGAGGGTACGGCAACGCTTTAGGGGGAGCGTGCGTGTGAGGGCGCGGGTTAGTGTTAGCGTACGGTTTAGGATTAGGGGACGGGTGAGGGTCAGGCTTCGGGGAAGGGTTAGGGTTAGGGTTCGGGCTAGGGTTAGGGTTAGGGGACGGGGACGGTTTAGGGTCTAGGTGAGGGTACGGCAACGCTTTAGGGGGAGCGTGCGTGTGAGGGCGCGGGTTAGTGTTAGCGTACGGGTTAGGATTAGGGGACGGGTGAGGGTCAGGCTTCGGGGAAGGGTTAGGGTTAGGGTTCGGGCTAGGGTTAGGGTTAAGGGACGGGGACGGTTTAGGGTCCAGGTGAGGGTATGGCAACGCTTTAGGGGGAGCGTGCGTGTGAGGGCGCGGGTTAGTGTTAGCGTACGGGTTAGGATTAGGGGACGGGTGAGGGTCAGGCTTCGGGGAAGGGTTAGGGTTAGGGTTCGGGCTAGGGTTAGGGTTAGGGGACAGGGACGGTTTAGGGTCCAGGTGAGGGTACGGCAACGCTTTAGGGGGAGCGTGCGTGTGAGGGCGCGGGTTAGTGTTAGCGTACGGGTTAGGATTAGGGGACGGGTGAGGGTCAGGCTTCGGGGAAGGGTTAGGGTTAGGGTTCGGGCTAGGGTTAGGGTTAGGGGACGGGGACGGTTTAGGGTCCAGGTGAGGGTACGGCAACGCTTTAGGGGGAGCGTGCGTGTGAGGGCGCGGGTTAGTGTTAGCGTACGGGTTAGGATTAGGGGACGGATGAGGGTCAGGCTTCGGGGAAGGGTTAGGGTTAGGGTTCGGGCTAGGGTTAGGGTTAGGGGACGGGGACGGTTTAGTATCCAGGTGAGGGTACGGCAACGCTTTAGGGGGAGCGTGCGTGTGAGGGCACGGGTTAGTGTTAGCGTACGGGTTAGGATTAGGGGACGGGTGAGGGTCAGGCTTCGGGGAAGGGTTACGGTTAGGGTTCGGGCTAGGGTTAGGGTTAGGGGACGGGGACGGTTTAGGGTCCAGGTGAGGGTACGGCAACACTTTAGGGCGAGCGTGCGTGTGAGGGCGCGGGTTGGTGTTAGCGTACGGGTTAGGATTAGGGGACGGGTGAGGGTCAGGCTTCGGGGAAGGGTTAGGGTTAGGGTTCGGGCTAGGGTTAGGGTTAGGGGACGGGGACGGTTTAGGGTCCAGGTGAGGGTACGGCAACGCTTTAGGGGGAGCGTGGGTGTGAGGGCGCGGGTTAGTGTTAGCGTACGGGTTAGGATCAGGGGACGGGTGAGGGTCAGGCTTCGGGGAAGGGTTAGGGTTAGGGTTCGGTCTAGGGTTAGGGTTAGGGGACGGGGACGGTTTAGGGTCCAGGTGAGGGTACGGCAACGCTTTAGGGCGAGTGTGTGTGTGAGGGCGCGGGTTAGTGTTAGCGTACGGGTTAGGATTAGGGGACGGGTGAGGGTCAGGCTTCGGGGAAGGGTTAGGGTTAGGGTTCGGGCTAGGGTTAGGGTAAGGGGACGGGGACGGTTTAGGGTCCAGGTGAGGGTACGGCAATGCTTTAGGGGGAGCGTGCGTGTGAGGGCGCGGGTTAGTGTTAGCGTACGGGTTAGGATTAGGGGACGGGTGAGCGTCAGGCTTCGGGGAAGGGTTAGGGTTCGGGCTAGGGTTAGGGTTACGGGACGGGGACGGTTTAGGGTCCAGGTGAGGGTACGGCAACGCTTTAGGGGGAGCGTGCGTGTGAGGGCGCGGGTTAGTGTTAGCGTACGGGTTAGGATTAGGGGACGGGTGAAGGTCAGGTTTCGGGGAAGGTTTACGGTTAGGGTTCGGGCTAGGGTTAGGGTTAGGGGACGGGGACGGTTTAAGGTCCAGGTGATGGTACGGCAACGCTTTAGGGGGAGCGTGCGTGTGAGGGCGCGGGTTAGTGTTAGCGTACGGGTTAGGATTAGGGGACGGGTGAGGGTCAGGCTTCGGGGAAGGGTTAGGGTTAGGGTTCGGGCTAGGGTTAGGGTTAGGGGACGGGGACGGTTTAGGGTCCAGGTGAGGGTACGGCAACGCTTCAGGGGGAGCGTGCGTGTGAGGGCGCGGGTTAGTGTTAGCGTACGGGTTAGGATTAGGGGACGGGTGAGGGTCAGGCTTCGGGGAAGGGTTAGGGTTAGGATTCGGGCTAGGGTTAGGGTTAGGGGACGGGGACGGTTTAGGGTCCAGGTGACGGTATGGCAACGCTTTAGGGGGAGCGTGCGTGTGAGGGCGCGGGTTAGTGTTAGCGTACGGGTTAGGATTAGGGGACGGGTGAGGGTCAGGCTTCGGGGAAGGGTTAGGGTTCGGGCTAGGGTTAGGGTTAGGGGACGGGGACGGTTTAGGGTCCAGGTGAGGGTACAGCAACGCTTTAGGGGGAGCGTGCGTGTGAGGGCGCGGGTTAGTGTTAGCGTACGGGTTAGGATTAGGGGACGGATGAGGGTCAGGCTTCGGGGAAGGGTTAGGGTTAGGGTTCGGGCTAGGGTTAGGGTTAGGGGACGGGGACGGTTTAGTATCCAGGTGAGGGTACGGCAACGCTTTAGGGGGAGCGTGCGTGTGAGGGCACGGGTTAGTGTTAGCGTACGGGTTAGGATTAGGGGACGGGTGAGGGTCAGGCTTCGGGGAAGGGTTACGGTTAGGGTTCGGTCTAGGGTTAGGGTTAGGGTACGGGGACGGTTTAGGGTCCAGGTGAGGGTACGGCAACACTTTAGGGCGAGCGTGCGTGTGAGGGCGCGGGTTGGTGTTAGCGTACGGGTTAGGATTAGGGGACGGGTGAGGGTCAGGCTTCGGGGAAGGGTTAGGGTTAGGGTTCGGGCTAGGGTTAGGGTTAGGGGACGGGGACGGTTTAGGGTCCAGCTGAGGGTACGGCAGCGCTTTAGGGGGAGCGTGCGTGTGAGGGCGCGGTTTAGTGTTAGCTTACGGGTTAGGATTAGGGGACGTGTGAGGGTCAGGCTTCGGGGAAGGGTTAGGTTTAGGGTTCGGTCTAGGGTTAGCGTTAGGGGACGGGGACGGTTTAGGGTCCAGGTGAGGGTACGGCAACAATTTACGGGGAGCGTGCGTGTGAGGGCGCGGGTTAGTGTTAGCGTACGGGTTAGGATTAGGGGACGGATGAGGGTCAGGCTTCGGGGAAGGGTTAGGGTTAGGGTTCGGGCTAGGGTTAGGGTTAGGGGACGGGGACGGTTTAGGGTCCAGGTGAGGGTACGGCAACGCTTTAGGCGGAGCGTGCGTGTGAGGGCGCGGGTTAGTGTTAGCGTACGGTTTAGGATTAGGGGACGGGTGAGGGTCAGGCTTCGGGGAAGGGTTAGGGTTAGGGTTCGGGCTAGGGTTAGGGTTAGGGAACGGGGACGGTTTAGGGTCCAGGTGAGGGTACGGCAACGCTTTAGGGGGAGCGTTCGTGTGAGGGCGCAGGTTAGTGTTAGCGTACGGGTTAGGATTAGGGGACGGGTGAGGGTCAGGCTTCGGGGAAGTGTTAGGGTTAGGGTTCGGGCTAGGGTTAGGGTTAGGGGACGGGGACGGTTTAGGGTCTAGGTGAGGGTACGGCAACGCTTTAGGGGGAGCGTGCGTGTGAGGGCGCGGGTTAGTGTTAGCGTAAGGGTTAGGATTAGGGGACGGGTGAGGGTCAGGCTTCGGGGAAGGGTTAGGGTTAGGGTTCGGGCTAGGGTTAGGGTAAGGGGACGGGGACGGTTTAGGGTCCAGGTGAGGGTACGGCAACGCTTTAGGGGGAGCGTGCGTATGAGGGTGCGGGTTAGTGTTAGCGTACGGGTTAGGATTAGGGGACGGGTGAGGGTCAGGCTTTGGGAAAGAGTTAGGGTTAGGGTTCGGGCTAGGGTTAGGGTTAGGGGACGGGGACGGTTTAGGGTCCAGGTGAGGGTACGGCAACGCTTTAGGGGGAGCGTGCGTGTGAGGGCGTGGGTTAGTGTTAGCGTACGGTTTAGGATTAGGGGACAGGTGAGGGTCAGGCTTCGGGGAAGGGTTAGGGTTAGGGTTCGGGCTAGGGTTAGGGTTAGGGGACGGGGACGGTTTAGGGTCCAGGTGAGGGTACGGCAACGCTTTAGGGGGAGCGTGCGTGTGAGGGCGCGGGTTAGTGTTAGCGTACGGGTTAGGATTAGGGGACGGGTGAGGGTCAGGCTTCGGGGAAGTGTTAGGGTCAGGGTTCGGGCTAGGGTTGGGGTTAGGGGACGGGGAGGGTTTAGGGTCCAGGTGAGGGTACGGCAACGCTTTAGGGGGAGCGTGCGTGTGAGGGCGCGGGTTAGTGTTAGCGTACTTGTTAGGATTAGGGGACGGGTGAGGGTCAGGCTACGGGGAAGTGTTAGAGTTAGGGTTCGGGCTAGGGTTAGGGTTAGGGGACGGGGACGGTTTAGGGTCCAGGTGAGGGTACGGCAACGCTTTAGGGGGAGCGTGCGTGTGAGGGCGTGGGTTATTGTTAGCGTACGGGTTAGGATTAGGGGACGGGTGAGGGTCAGGCTTCGGGGAAGGGTTAGGGTTAGGGTTCGGACTAGGGTTAGGGTTAGGGGACAGGGACGGTTTAGGGTCCAGGTGAGGGTACGGCAACGCTTTAGGGCGAGCGTGCGTGTGAGGGCGTGGGTTAGTGTTAGCGTACGGGTTAGGATTAGGGGACGGGTGAGGGTCAGGCTTCGGGGAAGGGTTAGGGTTAGGGTTCGGGCTAGGGTTAGGGTTAGGGGACGGGGACGGTTTAGGGTCCAGGTGAGGGTACGGCAACGCTTTAGGGGGAGCGTGCGTGTGAGGGCGCGGGTTAGTGTTAGCGTACGGGTTAGGATTAGGGGACGGGTGAGGGTCAGGCTTCGGGGAAGGGTTAGGGTTAGGGTTCGGGCTAGGGTTAGGGTTAGGGGACGGGGACGGTTTAGGGTCCAGGTGAGGGTACGGCAACGGTTTAGGGGGAGCGTGCGTGTGAGGGCGTGGGTTACTGTTAGCGTGCGGGTTAGGATTAGGGGACGGGTGAGGGTCAGGCTTCGTGGAAGGGTTAGGGTTAGGGTTCGGGCTAGGGTTAGGGTTAGGGGACGGAGACGGTTTAGGGTCCAGGTGAGGGTACGGTAACGGTTTAGGGGGAGCGTGCGTGTGAGGGCGCGGGTTAGTGTTAGCGTACGGGTTAGGATTAGGGGACGGGTGAGGGTCAGGCTTCGGGGAAGGGTTAGGGTTAGGGTTCGGGCTACGGTTAGGGGACGGGGACGGTTTAGGGTCCAGGTGAGGGTACGGCAACGCTTTAAGGGGAGCGTGCGTGTGAGGGGGCGGGTTAGTGTTAGCGTACGGGTTAGGATTAGGGGACGGGTGAGGCTCAGGCTTCGGGGAAGTGTTAGGGTTAGGGTTCGGGCTAGGGTTAGGGTTAGGGGACGGGGACGGTTTAGGGTCCAGGTGAGGGTACGGCAACGCTTTAGGGGGAGCGTGCGTGTGAGGGCGCGGGTTAGTGTTAGCGTACGGGTTAGGATTAGGGGACGGGTGAGGGTCAGGCTTCGGGGAACGGTTAGGGTTCGGGCTAGGGTAAGGGTTAGGGGACGGGGACGGTTTAGGGTCCAGGTGAGGGTACGGCAACGCTTTAGGGGGAGCGTGCATGTGAGGGCGCGGGTTAGTGTTAGCGTACGGCTTAGGATTAGGGGACGGGTGAGGGTCAGGCTTCGGGGAAGGGTTAGGGTTAGGGTTCGGGCTAGGGTTAGGGTTAGGGGACGGGGACGGTTTAGGGTCCAGGTGAGGGTACGGCAACGCTTTAGGGGGAGCGTGCGTGTGAGGGCGCGGGTTAGTGTTAGCGTACGGGTTAGGATTAGGGGACGGGTGAGGGTCAGGCTTCGTGGAAGGGTTAGGGTTAGGGTTCGGGCTAGGGTTAGGGTTAGGGGACGGGGACGGTTTAGGGTCCAGGTGAGGGTATGGGAACGCTTTAGGGGGAGCGTGCGTGTGAGGGCGCGGGTTAGTGTTAGCGTACGGGTTAGGATTAGGGGACGGGTGAGGGTCAGGCTTCGGGGAAGGGTTAGGGTTAGGGTTCGGGCTAGGGTTAGGGTTAGGGGACGGAGACGGTTTAGGGTCCAGGTGAGGGTACGGCAACGGTTTAGGGGGAGCGTGCGTGTGAGGGCGCGGGTTAGTGTTAGCGTACGGGTTAGGATTAGGGGACGGGTGAGGGTCAGGCTTCGGGGAAGGGTTAGGGTTAGGGTTCGGTTTAGGGTTAGGGTTAGGGTACGGGGACGGTTTAGGGTCCAGGTGAGGGTACGGCAACGCTTTAGGGGGAGCGTGCGTGTGAGGGCGCGGGTTAGTGTTAGCGTACGGCTTAGGATTAGGGGACGGGTGAGGGTCAGGCTTCGGGGAAGGGTTAGGGTTAGGGTTCTGGCTAGGGTTAGGGTTAGGGGACGGGGACGGTTTAGGGTCCAGGTGAGGGTACGGCAACGCTTTAGGGGGAGTGTGCGTGTGAGGGCGCGTGTTAGTGTTAGAGTGCGGGTTAGGATTAGGGGACGGGTTAGGGTCAGGCTTCGGGGAAGGGTTAGGGTTAGGGTTCGGGCTAGGGTTAGGGTTTCGGGACAGGGACGGTTTAGGGTCCAGGTGAGGGTACAGCAACGCTTTAGGGGGAGCGTGCGTGTGAGGGCGCGGGTTAGTGTTAGCGTACGGGTTAGGATTAGGGGACGGGTGAGGGTCAGGCTTCGGGGAAGTGTTAGGGTTAGGGTTCGGGCTAGGGTTAGGGTTAGGGGACGGGGACGGTTTAGGGTCCAGGTGAGGGTACGGCAACGCTTTAGGGGGAGCGTGCGTGTGAGGGCGCGGGTTAGTGTTAGCGTACGGGTTAGGATTAGGGGACGGGTGAGGGTCAGGCTTCGGGGAAGGGTTAGTGTTAGGGTTCGGGCTAAGGTTAGGGTTAGGGGACGGGGACGGTTTAGGGTCCAGGTGAGGGTACGGCAACGGTTTAGGGGGAGCGTGCGTGTGAGGGCGCGGGTTACTGTTAGCGTACGGGTTAGGATTAGGGGACGGGTGAGGGTCAGGCTTCGTGGAAGGGTTAGGGTTAGGGTTCGGGCTAGGGTTAGGGTTAGGGGACGGGGACGGTTTAGGGTCCAGGTGAGGGTACGGGAACGCTTTAGGGGGAGCGTGCGTGTGAGGGCGCGGGTTAGTGTTAGCGTACGGGTTAGGATTAGGGGACGGGTGAGGGTCAGGCTTCGGGGAAGGGTTAGGGTTAGGGTTCGGGCTAGGGTTAGGGTTAGGGGACGGAGACCGTTTAGGGTCCAGGTGAGGGTACGGCAACGGTTTAGGGGGAGCGTGCGTGTGAGGGCGCGGGTTAGTGTTAGCGTACGGGTTAGGATTAGGGGACGGGTGAGGGTCAGGCTTCGGGGAAGGGTTAGGGTTAGGGTTCGGTTTAGGGTTAGGGTTAGGGTACGGGGACGGTTTAGGGTCCAGGTGAGGGTACGGCAACGCTTTAGGGGGAGCGAGCGTGTGAGGGCGCGGGTTAGTGTTAGCGTACGGGTTAGGATTAGGGGACGGGTGAGGGTCAGGCTTCGGGGAAGGGTTAGGGTTAGGGTTCGGGCTAGGGTTAGGGTTAGGGGACGGGGACGGTTTAGGGTCCAATTGAGGGTACGGCAACGCTTTAGGGGGAGCGTGCGTGTGAGGGGGCGGGTTAGTGTTAGCGTACGGGTTAGGATTAGGGGACGGGTGAGGGTCAGGCTTCGGGGAACGGTTAGGGTTCGGGCTAGGGTAAGGGTTAGGGGACGGGGACGGTTTAGGGTCCAGGTGAGGGTACGGCAACGCTTTAGGGGGAGCGTGCATGTGAGGGCGCGGGTTAGTGTTAGCGTACGGCTTAGGATTAGGGGACGGGTGAGGGTCAGGCTTCGGGGAAGGGTTAGGGTTAGGGTTCGGGCTAGGGTTAGGGTTAGGGGACGGGGACGGTTTAGGGTCCAGGTGAGGGTACGGCAACGCTTTAGTGGGAGCGTGCGTGTGAGGGCGCGAGTTAGTGTTAGCGTATGGGTTAGGATTAGGGGACGGGTGAGCGTCAGGCTTCGGGGAAGGGTTAGTGTTAGGGTTCGGGCTATGGTTAGGGTTAGGGGACGGGGACGGGTTAGGGTCCAGGTGAGGGTACGGCAACGCTTTTGCGGGAGCGTGCGTTTGAGGGCGCGGGTTAGTGTTAGCGTACGGGTTAGGATTAGGGGACGGGTGAGGGTCAGGCTTCGGGGAAGGGTTAGGGTTAGGGTTCGGGCTAGGGTTAGGGTTAGGGGACGGGGACGGTTTAGGGTCCAGGTGAGGGTACGGCAACGCTTTAGGGGGAGCGTGCGTGTGAGGGCGTGGGTTAGTGTTAGCGTACGGGTTAGGATTAGGGGACGGGTGAGGGTCAGGCTTCAGGGAAGGGTTAGGGTTAGGGTTCGGGCTAGGGTTAGGGTTAGGGGACGGGTACGGTTTAGGGTCCAGGTGAGGGTACGGCAACGCTTTAGGGGGAGCGAGCGTGTGAGGGCGCAGGTTAGTGTTAGCGTACAGGTTAGGATTAGGGGACGGGTGAGGGTCAGGCTTCGGGGAAGGGTTAGGGTTAGGGCTCGGGCTAGGGTTAGGGTTAGGAGACGGGGACGGTTTAGGGTCCAGGTGAGGGTATGGCAACGCTTTAGGGGGAGCGTGGGTGTGAGGGCGTGTGTTAGTGTTAGCGTACGGGTTAGGATTAGGGGACGGGTGAGGGTCAGGCTTCGGGGAACGGTTAGGGTTAGGGTTCGGGCTAGGGTTAGGGTTAGGGGACGGGGACGGTTTAGGGTCCAGGTGAGGGTACGGCAACGCTTTAGGGGGAGCGTGCGTGTGAGGGCGCGGGTTAGTGTTAGCGTACGGGTTAGGATTAGGGGACGGGTGAGGGTCAGGCTTCGGGGAAGGGTTAGGGTTAGGGTTCGGGTAGGCTTAGGGTTAGGGGACGGGGACGGTTTAGGGTCCAGGTGAGGGTACGGCAACGCTTCAGGGGGAGCGTGCGTGTGAGGGCACGGGTTAGTGTTAGCGTACGGGTTAGGATTAGGGGACGGGTGAGGGTCAGACTTCGGGGAAGGGTTAGGGTTCGGGCTAGGGTTAGGGTTAGGGGACGGGGACGGTTTAGGGTCCAGGTGAGGGTACGGCAACGCTTTAGGCGAAGCGTGCGTGTGAGGGCGCGGGTTAGTGTTAGCGTACGGGTTAGGATTAGGGGACGGGTGAGGGTCAGGCTTCGGGGAAGGGTTAGGGTTAGGGTTCGGGCTAGGGTTAGGGTTAGGGGACGGGGACGGTTTAGGGTCCAGGTGAGGGTACGGCAACACTTTAGGGGGAGCGTGCGTGTGAGAGCGCAGGTTAGTGTTAGCGTATGGGTTAGGATTAGGGGACGGGTGAGGATCAGGCTTCGGGGAAGGGTTAGGGTTAGGGTTCGGGCTAGGGTTAGGGTTAGGGGACGGGGACGGTTTAGGGTCCAGGTGAGGGTACGGCAACGCTTTAGGGGGAGCGTGCGTGTGAGGGCGCGGGTTAGTGTTAGCGTACGGGTTAGGATTAAGGGACGGGTGAGGGTCAGGCTTCGGGGTAGGGTTAGGGTTAGGGTTCGGGCTAGGGTTAGGGTTAGGGGACGGGGATGGTTTAGGGTCAAGGTGAGGGTACGGCAACGCTTTAGGGCGAGCGTGCGTGTGAGGGCGCGGGTTAGTGTTAGCGTACAAGTTAGGATTAGGGGACGGTTGAGGGTCAGGCTTCGGGGAAGGGTTAGGGTTAGGGTTCGGGCTAGGGTTAGGGTTAGGGGACGGGGACGGTTTAGGGTCCAGGTGAGGGTACGGCAACACTTTAGGGGGAGCGTGCGTGTGAGGGCGCGGGTTAGTGTTAGCGTACGGGTTAGGATTAGGGGACGGGTAAGGGACAGGCTTCGGGGAAGGGTTAGGGTTAGGGTTCGGTCTAGGGTTAGGGTTAGGGGACGGGGACGGTTTAGGGTCCAGGTGAGGGTACGGCAACGCTTTAGGGCGAGTGTGCGTGTGAGGGCGCGGGTTAGTGTTAGCGTACGGGTTAGGATTAGGGGACGGGTGAGGGTCAGGCTTCGGGGAAGGGTTAGGGTTAGGGTTCGGGCTAGGGTTAGGGTTAGGGGACGGGGACGGTTTAGGGTCCAGGTGAGGGTACGGCAACGCTTTAGGGGGAGCGTGCGTGTGAGGGCGTGGGTTAGTGTTAGCGTACGGGTTAGGATTAGGGGACGGGTGAGGGTCAGGCTTCGGGGAAGGGTTAGGGTTAGGGTTCGGGCTAGGGTTAGGGTTAGGGGACGGGTACGGTTTAGGGTCCAGGTGAGGGTACGGCAACGCTTTAGGGGGAGCATGCGTGGAGGGCGCAGGTTAGTGTGGGCATACGGGTTAGGATTAGGGGACGGGTGAGGGTCAGGCTTCGTGGAAGTGTTAGGGTTAGGGTCGGGCTAGGGTTAGGGTTAGGGGACGGGGACGGTTTAGGGTCCAGGTGAGGGTATGGCAACGCTTTAGGGGGAGCGTGGGTGTGAGGGCGTGGGTTAGTGTTAGCGTACGGGTTAGGATTAGGGGACGGGTGAGGGTCAGGCTTCGGGGAAGGGTTAGGGTTAGGGTTCGGGCTAGGGTTAGGCTTAGGGGACGGGGACGGTTTAGGGTCCAGGTGAGGGTACGGCAACGCTTTAGGGGGAGCGTGCGTGTGCGGGCGCGTGTTAGTGTTAGCGTACGGGTTAGGATTAGGGGACGGGTGAGGGTCAGGCTTCGGGGAAGGGTTAGGGTTAGGGTTCGGGCTAGGGTTAGGGTTAGGGCACGGGGACGGTTTAGGGTCCAGGTGAGGGTACGGCAACGCTTTAGGGGGAGCGTGCGTGTGAGGGCCTGGGTTAGTGTTAGCGTACGGGTTAGGATTAGGGGACGGGTGAGGGTCAGGCTTCAGGGAAGGGTTAGTGTTAGGGTTCGGGCTAGGGTTAGGGTTAGGGGACGGGGACGGCTTAGGGTCCAGGTGAGGGTACGGCAACGCTTCAGGGGGAGCGTGCGTGTGACGGCGCGGGTTAGTGTTAGCGTACGGGTTAGGATTAGGGGACGGGTGAGGGTCAGGCTTCGGGGAAGGGTTAGGGTTAGGGTTCGGGCTAGGGTTAGGGTTAGGGGACGGGGACGGTTTAGGGTCCAGGTGAGGGTACGGCAACGCTTTAGGGGAAGCGTGCGTGTGAGGGCGCGGGTTAGTGTTAGCGTACGGGTTAGGATTAGGGGACGGGTGAGGGTCAGGCTTCGGGGAAGGGTTAGGGTTAGGGTTCGGGCTAGGGTTAGGGTTAGGGGACGGGGACGGTTTAGGGTCCAGGTGAGGGTACGGCAACGGTTTAGGGGGAGCGTGCGTGTGAGGGCGCGGGTTAGTGTTAGCGTATGGGTTAGGATTAGGGGACGGGTGAGGGTCAGGCTTCGGGGAAGGGTTAGGGATAGGGTTCGGGCTAGGGTTAGGGTTAGGGGACGGGGACGGTTTAGGGTCCAGGTGAGGGTACGGCAACACTTTAGGGGGAGCGTGCGTGTGAGGGCGCGGGTTAGTGTTAGCGTACGGGTTAGGATTAGGGGACGGGTGAGGGTCAGGCTTCGGGGAAGGGTTAGGGTTAGGGTTCGGGCTAGGGTTAGGGTTAGGGGACGGGGATGGTTTAGGGTCCAGGTGAGGGTACGGCAACGCTTCAGGGGGAGCGTGCGTGTGAGGGCGCGGGTTAGTGTTAGCATACGGGTTAGGATTAGGGGACGGGTGAGGGTCAGGCTTCGGGGAAGGGTTAGGGTTAGGGTTCGGGCTAGGGTTAGGGTTAGGGGACGGGGACGGTTTAGGGTCGAGGTGAGGGTACGGCAACGATTTAGGGGGAGCGTGCGTGTGAGGGCGCGGGTTAGTGTTAGCGTACGGGTTAGGATTAGGGGACGGGTGAGGGTCAGGCTTCGGGGAAGGGTTAGGGTTAGGGTTCGGGCTAGGGTTAGGGTTAGGGGACGGGGACGGTTTAGGGTCCAGGTGAGGGTACGGCAACTCTTTAGGGGGAGCGTGCGTGTGAGGGCGCGGGTTAGTGTTAGCGTACGGGTTAGGATTAGGGGACGGGTGCGGCTCAGGCTTCGGGGAAGGGTTAGGGTTAGGGTTCGGGCTAGGGTTAGGGTTAGGGGACGGGGACGGTTTAGGGTCCAGGTGAGGGTACGGCAACGCTTTAGGGGGAGCGTGCGTGTGAGGGCGCGGGTTAGTGTTAGCGTACGGGTTAGGATTAGGGGACGGGTGAGGGTCAGGCTTTGGGGAAGGGTTAGGGTTAGGGTTTGGGCTAGGGTTAGGGTTAGGGGACGGGGACGTTTTAGGGTCCAGGTGAGGGTACAGCAACGCTTTAGGGGGAGCATGCGTGTGAGGGCGCGGGTTAGTGTTAGCGTACGGGTTAGGATTAGGGGACGGGTGAGGGTCAGGCTTCGGGGAAGGGTTAGGGTTAGGGTTCGGGCTAGGGTTAGGATTAGGGGACGGGGACGGTTTAGGGTCCAGGTGAGGGTACGGCAACGCTTTAGGCGGAGCGTGCGTGTGAGGTCGCGGGTTAGTGTTAGCGTACAGGTTAGGATTAGGGGACGGGTGAGGGTCAGGCTTCGGGGAAGTGTTAGGTTTAGGGTTCGGGCTAGGGTTAGGATTAGGGGACGGGGAGGGTTTAGGGTCCAGGGGAGGGTACGGCAACGCTTTAGGGGGAGCGTGCGTGTGAGGGCGCGGGTTAGTGTTAGCGTACGGGTTAGGATTAGGGGACGGGTGAGGGTCAGGCTTCGGGGAACGGTTAGGGTTCGGGCTAGGGTAAGGGTTAGGGGACGGGGACGGTTTAGGGTCCAGGTGAGGGTACGGCAACGCTTTAGGGGGAGCGTGCATGTGAGGGCGCGGGTTAGTGTTAGCGTACGGCTTAGGATTAGGGGACGGGTGAGGGTCAGGCTTCGGGGAAGGGTTAGGGTTAGGGTTCGGGCTAGGGTTAGGGTTAGGGGACGGGGACGGTTTAGGGTCCAGGTGAGGGTACGGCAACGCTTTAGCGGGAGCGTGCGTGTGAGGGCGCGGGTTAGTGTTAGCGTACGGGTTAGGATTAGGGGACGGGTGAGGGTCAGGCTTCGGGGAAGGGTTAGGGTTAGGGTTCGGGCTAGGGTTAGGGTTAGGGGACGGGGACGGGTTAGGGTCCAGGTGAGGGTACGGCAACGCTTTAGGGGGAGCGTGCGTGTGAGGGCGTGGGTTAGTGTTAGCGTACGGATTAGGATTAGGGGACGGGTGAGGGTCAGGCTTCGGGGAAGTGTTAGGGTTAGGGTTCGGGCTAGGGTTAGGGTTAGGGGACGGGTACGGTTTAGGGTCCAGGTGAGGGTACGGCAACGCTTTAGGGGGAGCGAGCGTGTGAGGGCGCAGGTTAGTGTTAGCGTACGGGTTAGGATTAGGGGACGGGTGAGGGTCAGGCTTCGGGGAAGGGTTAGGGTTAGGGTTCGGGCTAGGGTTAGGGTTAGGGGACGGGGACGGTTTAGGGTCAGGTGAGGGTATGGCAACACTTTAGGGGGAGCGTGGGTGTGAGGGCGTGGGTTAGTGTTAGCGTACGGGTTAGGATTAGGGGACGGGTGAGGGTCAGGCTTCGGGGAAGGGTTAGGGTTAGGGTTCGGGCTAGGGTTAGGGTTAGGGGACGGGGACGGTTTAGGGTCCAGGTGAGGGTACGGCAACGCTTTAGGGGGAGCGTGCGTGTGAGGGCGCGGGTTAGTGTTAGCGTACGGGTTAGGATTAGGGGACGGGTGAGGGTCAGGCTTCGGGGAAGGGTTAGGGTTAGGGTTCAGGTAGGCTTAGGGTTAGGGGACGGGGACGGTTTAGGGTCCAGGTGAGGGTACGGCAACGCTTCAGGGGGAGCGTGCGTGTGAGGGCGCGGGTTAGTGTTAGCGTACGGGTTAGGATTAGGGGACGGGTGAGGGTCAGACTTCGGGGAAGGGTTAGAGTTCGGGCTAGGGTTAGGGTTAGGGGACGGGGACGGTTTAGGGTCCAGGTGAGGGTACGGCAACGCTTTAGGGGAAGCGTGCGTGTGAGGGCGCGGGTTAGTGTTAGCGTACGGGTTAGGATTAGGGGACGGGTGAGTGTCAGGCTTCGGGGAAGGGTTAGGGTTAGGGTTCGGGCTAGGGTTAGGGTTAGGGGACGGGGACGGTTTAGGGTCCAGGTGAGGGTACGGCAACGCTTTAGGGGGAGCGTGCGTGTGAGAGCGCAGGTTAGTGTTAGCGTACGGGTTAGGATTAGGGGACGGGTGAGGATCAGGCTTCGGTGAAGGGTTAGGGTTAGGGTTCGGGCTAGGGTTAGGGTTAGGGTACGGGGACGGTTTAGGGTCCAGGTGAGGGTACGGCAACGGTTTAGGGGGAGCGTGCGTGTGAGGGCGCGGGTTAGTGTTAGCGTACGGGTTAGGATTAGGGGACGGGTGAGGGTCAGGCTTCGGGGAAGGGTTAGGGTTAGGGTTCGGGCTAGGGTTAGGGTTAGGGGACGGGGACGGTTTAGGGTCCAGGTGAGGGTACGGCAATGCTTTAGGGGGAGCGTGCGTGTGAGGGCGCGGGTTAGTGTTAGCGTACGGGTTAGGATTAGGGGACGGGTGAGGGTCAGGCTTCGGGGAAGGGTTAGGGTTAGGGTTCGGGCTAGGGTTAGGGTTAGGGGACGGGGACGGTTTAGGGTCCAGGTGAGGGTACGGAAACGCTTTAGGGGGAGCGTGCGTGTGAGGGCGCGGGTTAGTGTTAGCGTACGGGTTAGGATTAGGGGACGGGTGAGGGTCAGGCTTCGGGGAAGGGTTAGGGTTAGGGTTCGGTCTAGGGTTAGGGTTAGGGGACGGGGACGGTTTAGGGTCAAGGTGAGGGTACGGCAACGCTTTAGGGCGAGCGTGCGTGTGAGGGCGGGGGTTAGTGTTAGCGTACGGGTTAGGATTAGGGGACGGGTGAGGGTCAGGATTCGGGGAAGGGTTAGGGTTAGGGTTCGGGCTAGGGTTAGGGTTAGGGGACGGGGACGGTTTAGGGTCCAGGTGAGGGTATGGCAACGCTTTAGGGGGAGCGTGTGTGTGAGGGCGCGGGTTAGTGTTAGCGTACGGGTTAGGATTAGGGGACGGGTGAGGGTCAGGCTTCGGGGAAGGATTAGGCTTAGGGTTCGGGCTAGGGTTAGGGTTAGGGGACGGGGACGGTTTAGGGTCCAGGTGAGGGTACGGCAACGCTTTAGGGCGAGTGTGCGTGTGAGGGCGCGGGTTAGTGTTAGCGTACGGGTTAGGATTAGGGGACGGGTGAGTGTCAGGCTTCGGGGAAGGGTTAGGGTTAGGGTTCGGGCTAGGGTTAGGGTTAGGGGACGGGGACGGTTTAGGGTCCAGGTGAGGGTACGGCAACGCTTTAGGGGGAGCGTGCGTGTGAGGGCGTGGGTTAGTGTTAGCGTACGGGTTAGGATTAGGGGACGGGTGAGGGTCAGGCTTCGGGGAAGGGTTAGGGTTAGGGTTCGGGCTAGGGTTAGGGTTAGGGGACGGGTACGGTTTAGGGTCCAGGTGAGGGTACGGCAACGCTTTAGGGGGAGCGTGCGTGTGAGGGCGCAGGTTAGTGTTAGCGTACGGGTTAGGATTAGGGGACGGGTGAGGGTCAGGCTCCGTGGAAGGGTTAGGGTTAGGGTTCGGGCTAGGGTTAGGGTTAGGGTACGGGGACGGTTTAGGGTCCAGGTGAGGGTATGGCAACGCTTTAGGGGGAGCGTGGGTGTGAGGGCGTGGGTTAGTGTTAGCGTACGGGTTAGGATTAGGGGACGGGTGAGGGTCAGGCTTCGGGGAAGGGTTAGGGTTAGGGTTCGGGCTAGGGTTAGGCTTAGGGGACGGGGACGGTTTAGGGTCCAGGTGAGGGTACGGCAACGCTTTAGGGGGAGCGTGCGTGTGCGGGCGCGTGTTAGTGTTAGCGTACGGGTTAGGATTAGGGGACGGGTGAGGGTCAGGCTTCGGGGAAGGGTTAGGGTTAGGGTTCGGGCTAGGGTTAGGGTTAGGGCACGGGGACGGTTTAGGGTCCAGGTGAGGGTACGGCAACGCTTTAGGGGGAGCGTGCGTGTGAGGGCCTGGGTTAGTGTTAGCGTACGGGTTAGGATTAGGGGACGGGTGAGGGTCAGGCTTCGGGGAAGGGTTAGTGTTAGGGTTCGGGCTAGGGTTAGGGTTAGGGGACGGGGACGGTTTAGGGTCCAGGTGAGGGTACGGCAACGCTTTAGGGGGAGCGTGCGTGTGAGGGCGCGGGTTAGTGTTAGCGTACGGGTTAGGATTAGGGGACGGGTGAGGGTCAGGCTTCGGGGAAGTGTTAGGGTTAGGGTTCGGGCTAGGGTTAGGGTTAGGGGACGGGGACGGTTTAGGGTCCAGGTGAGGGTACGGCAACGCTTCAGGGGGAGCGTGCGTGTGAGGGCGCGGGTTAGTGTTAGCGTACGGGTTAGGATTAGGGGACGGGTGAGGGTCAGGCTTCGGGGAAGGGTTAGGGTTAGGGTTCGGGCTAGGGTTAGGGTTAGGGGACGGGGACGGTTTAGGGTCCAGGTGAGGGTACGGCAACGATTTAGGGGGAGCGTGCGTGTGAGGGCGCGGGTTAGTGTTAGCGTACGGGTTAGGATTAGGGGACGGGTGAGGGTCAGGCTTCGGGGAAGGGTTAGGGTTAGGGTTCGGGCTAGGGTTAGGGTTAGGGGACGGGGACGGTTTAGGGTCCAGGTGAGGGTACGGCAACTCTTTAGGGGGAGCGTGCATGTGAGGGCGCGGGTTAGTGTTAGCGTACGGGTTAGGATTAGGGGACGGGTGAGGGTCAGGCTTCAGGGAAGGGTTAGGGTTAGGGTTCGGGCTAGGGTTAGGGTTAGGGGACGGGGACGGTTTAGGGTCCAGGTGAGGGTACGGCAACGCTTTAGGGGGAGCGTGCGTGTGAGGGCGCGGGTTAGTGTTAGCGTACGGGTTAGGATTAGGGGACGGGTGAGGGTCAGGCTTTGGGGAAGGGTTAGGGTTAGGGTTCGGGCTAGGGTTAGGGTTAGGGGACGGGGACGGTTTAGGGTCCAGGTGAGGGTACGGCAACGCTTTAGGGGGAGCGTGCGTGTGAGGGCGCGGGTTAGTGTTAGCGTGCGGGTTAGGATTAGGGGACGGGTGAGGGTCAGGCTTCGGGGTAGGGTTAGGGTTAGGGTTCGGGCTAGGGTTAGGGTTAGGGGACGGGGACGGTTTAGGGTCCAGGTGAGGGTACGGCAACGCTTTAGGGGGAGCGTGCGTGTGAGGGCGCGGGTTAGTGTTAGCGTACGGGTTAGGATTAGGGGACGGGTGAGGGTCAGGCTTCGGGGAAGTGTTAGGTTTAGGGTTCGGGCTAGGGTTAGGATTAGGGGACGGGGAGGGTTTAGGGTCCAGGTGAGGGTACGGCAACGCTTTAGGGGGAGCGTGCGTGTGAGGGCGCGGGTTAGTGTTAGCGTACTGGTTAGGATTAGGGGACGGGTGAGGGTCAGGCTTCGGGGAAGGGTTAGGGTTAGGGTTCGGGCTAGGGTTAGGGTTAGGGGACGGGGACGGTTTAGGGTCCAGGTGAGGGTACGGCAACGCTTTAGGGCGAGCGTGCGTGTGAGGGCGTGGGTTAGAGTTAGAGTACGGGTTAGGATTAGGGGACGGGTGAGGGTCAGGCTTCGGGGAAGGGTTAGGGTTAGGGTTCGGGCTAGGGTTAGGGTTAGGGGACGGGGACGGTTTAGGGTCCAGGTGAGGGTACGGCAACGCTTTAGGGGGAGCGTGCGTGTGAGGGCGCGGGTTAGTGTTAGCGTACGGGTTAGGATTAGGGGACGGGTGAGGGTCAGGCTTCGGGGAAGGGTTAGGGTTAGGGTTCGGGCTAGGGTTAGGGTCAGGGGACGGGGACGGTTTAGGGTCCAGGTGAGGGTACGGCAACGGTTTAGGGGGAGCGTGCGTGTGCGGGCGCGGGTTAGTGTTAGCGTACGGGTTAGGATTAGGGGACGGGTGAGGGTCAGGCTTCGGGGAAGGGTTAGGGTTAGGGTTCGGTCTAGGGTTAGGGTTAGGGGACGGGGACGGTTTAGGGTCCAAGTGAGGGTACGGCAATGGTTTAGGGGGAGCGTGCGTGTGAGGGCGCGGGTTAGTGTTAGCGTACGGGTTAGGATTAGGGGACGGGTGAGGGTCAGGCTTCGGGGAAGAGTTAGGGTTAGGGTTCGGGCTAGGGTTAGGGTTAGGGGACGGGGACGGTTTAGGGTCCAGGTGAGGGTACGGCAACGCTTTAGGGGGAGCGTGCGTGTGAGGGCGCGGGTTAGTGTTAGCGTACGGGTTAGGATTAGGGGACGGGTGAGGGTCAGGCTTCGGGGAAGGGTTAGGGTTAGGGTTCGGGCTAGGGTTAGGGTTAGGGGACGGGGACGGTTTAGGGTCCAGGTGAGGGTATGGCAACGCTTTAGGGGGAGCGTGCGTGTGAGGGCGCGGGTTAGTGTTAGCGTACGGGTTAGGATTAGGGGACGGGTGAGGGTCAGGCTTCGGGGAAGGGTTAGGGTTCGGGCTAGGGTTAGGGTTAGGGGACGGGGACGGTTTACGGTCCAGGTGAGGGTACGGCAACGCTTTAGGGGGAGCGTGCGTGTGAGGGCGCGGGTTAGTGTTAGCGTACGGGTTAGGATTAGGGGACGGGTGAGGGTCAGGCTTCGGGGAAGGTTTAGGGTTAGGGTTCGGGGTAGGGTTAGGGTTAGGGGACGGGGACGGTTTAAGGTCCAGGTGAGGGTACGGCAACGCTTTAGGGGGAGCGTGCGTGTGAGGGCGCAGGTTAGTGTTAGCGTACGGTTTAGGATTAGGGGACGGTGAGGGTCAGGCTTCGGGGAAGTGTTAGGGTTAGGGTTCGGGCTAGGCTTAGGGTTAGGGGATGGGGACGGTTTAGGGTCCAGGTGAGGGTACGGCAATGCTTTAGGGGGAGCGTGCGTGTGAGGGCGCGGGTTAGTGTTAGCGTACGGGTTAGGATTAGGGGACGGGTGAGGGTCAGGCTTCGGGGAAGGGTTAGGGTTAGGGTTCGGGCTAGGGTTAGGGTTAGGGGACGGGGACGGTTTAGGGTCCGGGTGAGGGTATGGCAACGCTTTAGGGGGAGCGTGCGTGTGAGGGCGCGGGTTAGTGTGAGCGTACGGGTTAGGATTAGGGGACGGGTGAGGGTCAGGCTTCGGGGAAGGGTTAGGGTTCGGGCTAGGGTTAGGGTTAGGGGACGGGGACGGTTTACGGTCCAGGTGAGGGTACGGCAACGCTTTAGGGGGAGCGTGCGTGTGAGGGCGCGGGTTAGTGTTAGCGTACGGGTTAGGATTAGGGGACGGGTGAGGGTCAGGCTTCGGGGAATGTTTAGGGTTAGGGTTCGGGCTAGGGTTAGGGTTAGGGGACGGGGACGGCTTAAGGTCCAGGTGAGGGTACGGCAACGCTTTAGGGGGAGCGTGCGTGTGAGGGCGCAGGTTAGTGTTAGCGTACGGTTTAGGATTAGGGGACGGGTGAGGGTCAGGCTTCGGGGAAGGGTTAGGGTTAGGGTTCGGGCTAGGCTTAGGGTTAGGGGATGGGGACGGTTTAGGGTCCAGGTGAGGGTACGGCAACGCTTTAGGGGGAGCGTGCGTGTGAGGGCGCGGGTTAGTGTTAGCGTACGGGTTAGGATTAGGGGACGGGTGAGTGTCAGGCTTCGGGGAAGGGTTAGGGTTAGCGTTCGGGCTAGGGTTAGGGTTAGGGGACGCGGACGCTTTAGGGTCCAGGTGAGGGTACGGCAACGCTTTAGGGTGAGCATGCGTGTGAGGGCGCGGGTTAGTGTTAGCGTACAGGTTAGGATTAGGGGACGGGTGAGCGTCAGGCTTCGGGGAAGTGTTAGGGTTAGTGTTCGGGCTAGGGTTAGGGTTAGGGGACGGGGACGGTTTAGGGTTCAGGTGAGGGTACGGCAATGCTTTAGGGGGAGCGTGCGTGTGAGGGCGCGGGTTAGTGTTAGCGTACGGGTTAGGATTAGGGGACGGGTGAGCGTCAGGCTTCGGGGAAGGGTTAGGGTTAGGGTTCGGGCTAGGGTTAGGGTTAGGGGACGGGGACGGTTTAGGGTCCAGGTGAGGGTACGGCAACGCTTTAGGGGGAGCGTGCGTGTGAGGGCGCGGGTTAGTGTTAGCGTGCGGGTTATGATTAGGGGACGGGTGAGGGTCAGGCTTCGGGGAAGGGTTAGGGTTAGGGTTCGGGCTAGGGTTAGGGTTAGGGGATGGGGACGGTTTAGGGTCCAGGTGAGGGTACGGCAACGCTTTAGGGGGAGCGTGCGTGTGAGGGCGCGGGTTAGTGTTAGCGTACGGGTTAGGATTAGGGGACGGGTGAGGGTCAGGCTTCGGGGAAGGGTTAGGGTTAGGGTTCGGGCTAGGGTTAGGGTTAGGGGACGGGGACGGTTTAGGGTCCAGGTGAGTGTACGGCAACGCTTTAAGGGGAGCGTGCGTGTGAGGGCGCGGGTTAGTGTTAGCGTACGGGTTAGGATTAGGGGTCGGGTGAGGGTCAGGCTTCGGGGAAGGATTAGGGTTAGGGTTCGGGCTAGGGTTAGGGTTAGGGGACGGGGACGGTTTAGGGTCCAGGTGAGGGTACGGCAACGCTTTAGGGGGAGCGTGCGTGTGAGGGCGTGGGTTAGTGTTAGCGTACGGGTTAGGATTAGGGGACGGGTGAGCGTCAGGCTTCGGGGAAGGGTTAGGGTTAGGGATCGGGCTAGGGTTAGGGTTAGGGGACGGGGACGGTTTAGGGTCCAGGTGAGGGTACGGCAACGATTTAGGGGGAGCGTGCGTGTGAGGGCGCAGGTTAGTGTTAGCGTACGGGTTAGGATTAGGGGACAGGTGAGTGTCAGGCTTCGGGGAAGGGTTAGGGTTAGGGTTGGGGCTAGGGTTAGGGTTAGGGGACGGGGACGGTTTAGGGTCTAGGTGAGGGTACGGCAACGCTTTAGGGGGAGCGTGCGTGTGAGGGCGCGGGTTAGTGTTAGCGTACGGGTTAGGATTAGGGGACGGGTGAGTGTCAGGCTTCGGGGAAGGGTTAGGGTTAGCGTTCTGGCTAGGGTTAGGGTTAGGGGACGCGGACGCTTTAGGGTCCAGGTGAGGGTACGGCAACGCTTTAGGGGGAGCGTGCGTGTGAGGGCGTGGGTTAGTGTTAGCGTACGGGTTAGGATTAGGGGACTGGTGAGCGTCAGGCTTCGGGGAAGGGTTAGGGTTAGGGTTCGGGCTAGGGTTAGGGTTAGGGGACGGGGACGGTTTAGGGTCCAGGTGAGGGTACGGCAACGCTTTAGGGGGAGCGTGCGTGTGAGGGCGTGGGTTAGTGTTAGCGTGCGGGTTATGTTTAGGGGACGGGTGAGGGTCAGGCTTTGGGGAAGGGTTAGGGTTAGGGTTCGGGCTAGGGTTAGGGTTAGGGGACGGGGACGGTTTAGGGTCCAGGTGAGGGTACGGCAACGCTTTAGGGGGAGCGTGCGTGTGAGGGCGCGGGTTAGTGTTAGCGTACGGGTTAGGATTAGGGGACGGGTGAGGGTCAGGCTTCGGGGAAGTGTTAGGGTTAGGTTTCGGGCTAGGGTTAGGGTTAGGGGACGGGGACGGTTTAGGGTCCAAGTGAGGGTACGGCAACGCTTTAGGGGGAGCGTGCGTGTGAGGGCGCGGGTTAGTGTTAGCGTATTGGTTAGGATTAGGGGACGGGTGAGGGTCAGGCTTCGGGGAAGGGTTAGGGTTAGGGTTCGGGCTAGGGTTAGGGTTAGGGGACGGGGACGGTTTAGGGTCCAGGTGAGGGTACGGCAACGCTTTAGGGGGAGCGTGCGTGTGAGGGCGTGGGTTAGTGTTAGCGTACGGGTTAGGATTAGGGGACGGGTGAGGGTCAGGCTTCGGGGAAGGGTTAGGGTTAGGGTTCGGGCTAGGGTTAGGGTTAGGGGACGGGGATGGTTTAGGGTCCAGGTGAGGGTACGGCAACGCTTTAGGGGGAGCGTGTGTGTGAGGGCGCGGGTTAGTGTTAGCGTACGGGTTAGGATTAGGGGACGGGTGAGGGTCAGGCTTCGGGGAAGGGTTAGGCTTAGGGTTCGGGCTAGGGTTAGGGTTAGGGGACAGGGATGGTTTAGGGTCCAGGTGAGGGTACGGCAACGCTTTAGGGGGAGCGTGCGTGTGAGGGCGCGGGTTAGTGTTAGCGTACGGGTTAGGATTAGGGGACGGGTGAGGGTCAGGCTTCGGGGAAGTGTTAGGGTTAGGGTTCGGGCTAGGGTTAGGGGACGGGGACGGTTTAGGGTCCAGGTGAGGGTACGGCAACGCTTTAGGGGGAGCGTGCGTGTGAGGGCGCGGGTTAGTGTTAGCGTACGGGTTAGGATTAGGGGACAGGTGAGGGTCAGGCTTCGGGGAAGGGTTAGGGTTAGGGTTCGGGCTAGGGTTAGGGTTAGGGGACGGGGACGGTTTAGGGTCCAGGTGAGGGTGCGGCAACGCTTTAGGGGGAGCGTGGGTGTGAGGGCGCGGGTTAGTGTTAGCGTACAGGTTAGGATTAGGGGACGGGTGAGGGTCAGGCTTCGGGGAAGGGTTAGGTTTAGGGTTCGGGCTAGGGTTAGGGTTAGGGGACGGGGACGGTTTAGGGTCCAGGTGAGGGTACGGCAACGCTTTAGGGGGAGCGTGCGTGTGAGGGCGCGGGTTAGTGTTAGCGTACGGGTTAGGATTAGGGGACGGGTGAGGGTCAGGGTTCGGGGAAGGGTTAGGGTTAGGGTTCGGGCTAGGGTTAGGGTTAGGGGACGGGGACGGTTTAGGGTCCAGGTTAGGGTATGGCAACGCTTTAGGGGGAGCGTGCGTGTGAGGGCGCGGGTTAGTGTTAGCGTACGGGTTAGGATTAGGGGACGGGTGAGGGTCAGGCTTCGGGGAAGTGTTAGGGTTCGGGCTAGGGTTAGGGTTAGGGGACGGGGACGGTTTAGGGTCCAGGTGAGGGTACGGCAACGCTTTAGGGGGAGCGTGCGTGTGAGGGCGTGGGTTAGTGTTAGCGTACGGGTTAGGATTATGGGACGGGTGAGGGTCAGGCTTCGGGGAAGTGTTAGGGTTAGGTTTCGGGCTAGGGTTAGGGATAGGGGACGGGGAGGGTTTAGGGTCCAGGTGAGGGTACGGCAACGCTTTAGGGGGAGCGTGCGTGTGAGGGCGCTGGTTAGTGTTAGCGTACGGCTTAGGATTAGGGGATGGGTGAGGGTCAGGCTTCGGGGAAGGGTTAGGGTTAGGGTTCGGGCTAGGGTTAGGGTTAGGGGATGGGGACGGTTTAGGGTCCAGGTGAGGGTACGGCAACGCTTTAGGGGGAGCGTGCGTGTGAGGGCGTGGGTTAGTGTTAGCGTACGGGTTAGGATTAGGGGACGGGTGAGGGTCAGGCTTCGGGGAAGGGTTAGGGTTATTGTTCGGGCTAGGGTTAGGGTTAGGGGACGGGGACGGTTTAGGGTCCAGGTGAGGGGACGGCAATGCTTTAGGGCGAGCGTGCGTGTGAGGGCGTGGGTTAGTGTTAGCGTACGGGTTAGGATTAGGGGACGGGTGAGGGTCAGGCTTCGGGGAAGGGTTAGGGTTAGGGTTCGGGCTAGGGTTAGGGTTAGGGGACGGGGACGGTTTAGGGTCCAGGTGAGGGTACGGCAACGCTTTAGGGGGAGCGTGTGTGTGAGGGCGCGGGTTAGTGTTAGCGTACGGTTTAGGATTAGGGGACGGGTGAGGGTCAGGCTTCGGGGAAGGGTTGTGGTTAGGGTTCGGGCTAGGGTTAGGGTTAGGGGACGGGGACGGTTTAGGGTCCAGGTGAGGGTACGGCAACGGTTTAGGGGGAGCGTGCGTGTGAGGGCGCGGGTTAGTGTTAGCGTACGGGTTAGGATTAGGGGACGGGTGAGGTTCAGGCTTCGGGGAAGGGTTAGGGTTAGGGTTCGGGCTAGGGTTAGGGTTAGGGGACGGGGACGGTTTAGGGTCCAGGTGAGGGTACGGCAACGCTTTAGGGGGAGCGTGCGTGTGAGGGCGCGTGTTAGTGTTAGCGTACGGGTTAGGATTAGGGGACGGGTGAGGGTCAGGCTTCGGGGAAGGGTTAGGGTTAGGGTTCGGGCTAGGGTTAGGGTTAGGGGACGGGGACGGTTTAGGGTCCAGGTGAGGGTACGGCAACGGTTTAGGGGGAGGGTGCGTGTGAGGGCGCGGGTTAGTGTTAGCGTACGGGTTAGGATTAGGGGACGGGTGAGGGTCAGGCTTCGGGGAAGGGTTAGGGTTAGGGTTCGGGCTAGGGTTAGGGTTAGGGGACGGGGACGGTTTAGGGTCCAGGTGAGGGTACGGCAACGCTTTAGGGGGAGCGTGCGTGTGAGGGCGCGGGTTAGTGTTAGCGTACGGGTTAGGATTAGGGGACGGGTGAGGGTCAGGCTTCGGGGAAGGGTTAGGGTTAGGGTTCGGGCTAGGGTTAGGGTTAGGGGACGGGGACGGTTTAGGGTCCAGGTGAGGGTACGGCAACGCTTTAGGGGGAGCGTGCGTGTGAGGGCGTGGGTTAGTGTTAGCGTACGGGTTAGGATTAGGGGACGGGTGAGCGTCAGGCTTCGGGGAAGTGTTAGGGTTAGGGTTCGGGCTAGGGTTACGGTTAGGGGACGGGGACGGTTTAGGGTCCAGGTGAGGGTATGGCAACGCTTTAGGGGGAGCGTGGTTGTGAGGGCGCGGGTTAGTGTTAGCGTAAGGGTTAGGATTAGGGGACGGGTGAGTGTCAGGCTTCGGGGAAGTGTTAGGGTTAGGGTTCGGGCTCGGGTTAGGGGACGGTGACGGTTTAGACTCCAGGTGAGGGTACGGCAACGCTTTAGGGGGAGCGTGCGTGTGAGGGGGCGGGTTAGTGTTAGCGTACGGGTTAGGATTAGGGGACGGGTGAGGGTCAGGCTTCGGGGAAGGGTTAGGGTTAGGGTTCGGTCTAGGGTTAGGGTTAGGGGACGGGGACGGTTTAGGGTCCAGGTGAGGTACGGCAATGCTTTAGGGGGAGCGTGCGTGTGAGGGCGCGGGTTAGTGTTAGCGTACGGGTTAGGATTAGGGGATGGGTGAGGGTCCGGCTTCGGGGAAGAGTTAGGGTTAGGGTTCGGGCTAGGGTTAGGGTTAGGGGACGGGGACGGTTTAGGGTCCAGGTGAGGGTACGGCAACGCTTTAGGGGGAGCGTGCGTGTGAGGGCGCGGGTTAGTGTTAGCGTACGGGTTAGGATTAGGGGACGGGTGAGGGTCAGGCTTCGGGGAAGGGTTAGGGTTAGGGTTCGGGCTAGGGTTAGGGTTAGGGGACGGGGACGGTTTAGGGTCCAGGTGAGGGTATGGCAACGCTTTAGGGGGAGCGTGCGTGTGAGGGCGAGGGTTAGTGTTAGCGTACGGGTTAGGATTAGGGGACGGGTGAGGGTCAGGCTTCGGGGAAGGGTTAGGGTTCGGGCTAGGGTTAGGGTTAGGGGACGGGGACGGTTTAGGGTCCAGGTGAGGGTACGGCAACGCTTTAGGGGGAGCGTGCGTGTGAGGGCGTGGGTTAGTGTTAGCGTACGGGTTAGGATTAGGGGACGGGTGAGGGTCAGGCTTCGGGGAAGGTTTAGGGTTAGGGTTCGGGCTAGGGTTAGGGTTAGGGGACGGGGACGGTTTAAGGTCCAGGTGAGGGTACGGCAACGCTTTAGGGGGAGCGTGCGTGTGAGGGCACAGGTTAGTGTTAGCGTACGGTTTAGGATTAGGGGACGGGTGAGGGTCAGGCTTCGGGGAAGTGTTAGGGTTAGGGTTCGGGCTAGGCTTAGGGTTAGGGGATGGGGACGGTTTAGGGTCCAGGTGAGGGTACGGCAACGCTTTAGGGGGAGCGTGCGTGTGAGGGCGCGGGTTAGTGTTAGCGTACGGGTTAGGATTAGGGGACGGGTGAGGGTCAGGCTTCGGGGAAGGGTTAGGGTTAGGGTTCGGGCTAGGGTTAGGGTTAGGGGACAGGGACGGTTTAGGGTCCAGGTGAGGGTACGGCAACGCTTTAGGGGGAGCGTGCGTGTGAGGGCGCGGGTTAGTGTTAGCGTACGGGTTAGGATTAGGGGACGGATGAGGGTCAGGCTTCGGGGAAGGGTTAGGGTTAGGGTTCGGGCTAGGGTTAGGGTTAGGGGACAGGGACGGTTTAGGGTCCAGGTGAGGGTACGGCAACGCTTTAGGGGGAGTGTGCGTGTGAGGGCGCGGGTTAGTGTTAGCGTACGGGTTAGGATTAGGGGACGGGTGAGGGTCAGGCTTCGGGGAAGGGTTAGGGTTAGGGTTCGGGCTAGGGTTAGGGTTAGGGGACGGGGACGGTTTAGGGTCCAGGTGAGGGTACGGCAACGCTTTAGGAGGAGCGTGCGTGTGAGGGCGCGGGTTAGTGTTAGCGTACGGGTTAGGATTAGGGGACGGGTGAGGGTCAGGCTTCGGGGAAGGGTTAGGGTTAGGGTTCGGGCTAGGGTTAGGGTTAGGGGACGGGGACGGTTTAGGGTCCAGGTGAGGGTACGGCAACGCTTTAGGGGGAGTGTGCGTGTGAGGGCGCGGGTTAGTGTTAGCGTACGGGTTAGGATTAGGGGACGGGTGAGGGTCAGGCTTTGGGGAAGGGTTAGGTTTCGGGCTAGGGTTAGGGTTAGGGGACGGGGACGGGGACGGTTTAGGGTCCAGGTGAGGGTACGGCAACGGTTTAGGGGGAGGGTGCGTGTGAGGGCGCGGGTTAGTGTTAGCGTACGGGTTAGGATTAGGGGACGGGTGAGGGTCAGGCTTCGGGGAAGGGTTAGGGTTAGGGTTCGGGCTAGGGTTAGGGTTAGGGGACGGGGACGGTTTAGGGTCCAGGTGAGGGTACGGCAACGCTTTAGGGGGAGCGTGCGTGTGAGGGCGCGGGTTAGTGTTAGCGTACGGGTTAGGATTAGGGGACGGTTGAGGGTCAGGCTTCGGGGAAGGGTTAGGGTTAGGGTTCGGGCTAGGGTTAGGGTTAGGGGACGGGGACGGTTTAGGGTCCAGGTGAGGGTACGGCAACGCTTTAGGGGGAGCGTGCGTGTGAGGGCGTGGGTTAGTGTTAGCGTACGGGTTAGGATTAGGGGACGGGTGAGGGTCAGGCTTCGGGGAAGGGTTAGGGTTAGGGTTCGGGCTAGGGTTAGGGGACGGGGACGGTTTAGGGTCCAGGTGAGGGTACGGCAACGCTTTAGAGGGAGCGTGCGTGTGAGGGGGCGGGTTAGTGTTAGCGTACGGGTTAGGATTAGGGGACGGGTGAGGGTCAGGCTTCGGGGAAGGGTTAGGGTTAGGGATCGGGCTAGGGTTAGGGTTAGGGGACGGGGACGGTTTAGGGTCCAGGTGAGGGTGCGGCAACGCTTTAGGGGGAGCGTGGGTGTGAGGGCGTGGGTTAGTGTTAGCGTACGGGTTAGGATTAGGGGACGGGTGAGGGTCAGGCTTCGGGGAAGTGTTAGGGTTAGGGTTCGGTCTAGGGTTAGGGTTAGGGGACGGGGACGGTTTAGGGTCCAGGTGAGGGTACGGCAATGCTTTAGGGGGAGCGTGCGTGTGAGGGCGCGGGTTAGTGTTAGCTTACGGGTTAGGATTAGGGGACGGGTGAGGGTCAGGCTTCGGGGAAGGGTTAGGGTTAGGGTTCGGGCTAGGGTTAGGGTTAGGGGACGGGGACGGTTTAGGGTCCAGGTGAGGGTACGGCAACGCTTTAGGGGGAGCGTGCGTGTGAGGGCGCGGGTTAGTGTTAGCGTACGGGTTAGGATTAGGGGACGGGTGAGGGTCAGGCTTCGGGGAAGGGTTAGGGTTAGGGTTCGGGCTAGGGTTAGGGTTAGGGGACGGGGACGGTTTAGGATCCAGGTGAGGGTATGGCAACGCTTTAGGGGGAGCGTGCGTGTGAGGGCTCGGGTTAGTGTTAGCGTACGGGTTAGGATTAGGGGACGGGTGAAGGTCAGGCTTCGGGGATGGTTAGGGTTCGGGCTAGGGTTACGGTTAGGGGACGGGGACGGTTTAGGGTCCAGGTGAGGGTACGGCAACGCTTTAGGGGGAGCGTGCATGTGAGGGCGCGGGTTAGTGTTAGCGTACGGCTTAGGATTAGGGGACGGGTGAGGGTCAGGCTTCGGGGAAGGGTTAGGGTTATTGTTCGGGCTAGGGTTAGGGTTAGGGGATGGGGACGGTTTAAGGTCCAGGTGAGGGTACGGCAACGCTTTAGGGGGAGCGTGCGTGTGAGGGCGCGGGTTAGTGTTAGCGTACGGGTTAGCATTAGTGGACGGGTGAGGGTCAGGCTTCGGGGAAGTGTTAGTGTTAGGGTTCGGGCTAGGGTTAGGGTTAGGGGACGGGGACGGGTTAGGGTCCAGGTGAGGGTATGGCAACGCTTTAGCGGGAGCGTGCGTGTGAGGGCGCGGGTTAGTGTTAGCGTACGGGTTAGGATTAGGGGACGGGTGAGGGTCAGGCTTCGGGGAAGGGTTAGGGTTAGGGTTCGGGCTAGGGTTAGGGTTAGGGGACGGGGACGGTTTAGGGTCCAGGTGAGGGTACGGCAACGCTTTAGGGGGAGCGTGCGTGTGAGGGCGTGGGTTAGTGTTAGCGTACGGGTTAGGATTAGGGGACGGGTGAGCGTCAGGCTTCGGGGAAGGGTTAGGGTTAGGGTTCGGGCTAGGGTTACGGTTAGGGGACGGGGACGGTTTAGGGTCCAGGTGAGGGTATGGCAACGCTTTAGGGGGAGCGTGGTTGTGAGGGCGCGGGTTAGTGTTAGCGTACGGGTTAGGATTAGGGGACGGGTGAGGGTCAGGCTTCGGGGAAGGGTTAGGGTTAGGGTTCGGGCTAGGGTTAGGGTTAGGGGACGGGGATGGTTTAGGGTCCAGGTGAGGGTATGGCAACGCTTTAGGGGGAGCGTGGGTGTGAGGGCGCGGGTTAGTGTTAGCGTACGGGTTAGGATTAGGGGACGGGTGAGGGTCAGGCTTCGGGGAAGGGTTAGGGTTAGGGTTCGGGCTAGGGTTAGGGTTAGGGGACGGGGACGGTTTAGGGTCCAGGTGAGGGTACGGCAACGCTTTAGGGGGAGCGTGCGTGTGAGGGCGCGGGTTAGTGTTAGCGTACGGGTTAGGATTAGGGGACGGGTGAGGGTCAGGCTTCGGGGAAGGGTTAGGGTTAGGGTTCGGGCTAGGGTTAGGGTTAGGGGACGGGGACGGTTTAGGGTCCAGGTGAGGGTACGGCAACGCTTTAGTGGGAGCGTGCGTGTGAGGGCGCGGGTTAGTGTTAGCATACGGGTTAGGATTAGGGGACGGGTGAGGGTCAGGCTTCGGGGAAGGGTTAGGGTTAGGGTTCGGGCTAGGGTTAGGGTTAGGGGACGGGGACGGTTTAGGGTCCAGGTGAGGGTACGGCAACGCTTTAGGGGGAGCGTGCGTGTGAGGACGCGGGTTAGTGTTAGCGTACGGGTTAGGATTAGGGGACGGGTGAGGGTCAGGCTTCGGGGAAGGGTTAGGGTTAGGGTTCGGGCTAGGGTTAGGGTTAGGGGACGGGGACGGTTTAGGGTCCAGGTGAGGGTACGGCAACGCTTTAGGGGGAGCGTGCGTGTGAGGGCGCGGGTTAGTGTTAGCGTACGGGTTAGGATTAGGGGACGGGTGAGGGTCAGGCTTCGGGGAAGGGTTAGGGTTAGGGTTCGGGCTAGGGTTAGGGTTAGGGGACGGGGACGGTTTAGGGTCCAGGTGAGGGTACGGCAACGCTTTAGGGGGAGCGTGCGTGTGAGGGCGCGGGTTAGTGTTAGCGTACGGGTTAGGATTAGGGGACGGGTGAGGGTCAGGCTTCGGGGAAGGGTTAGGGTTAGGGTTCGGGCTAGGGTTAGGGATAGGGGACGGGGACGGTTTAGGGTCCAGGTGAGGGTACGGCAACGCTTTAGGGGGAGCGTGCGTGTGAGGGCGCGGGGTAGTGTTAGCGTACGGGTTAGGATTAGGGGACGGGTGAGGTTCAGGCTTCGGCGAAGGGTTAGGGTTAGGGTTCGGGCTAGGGTTAGGGTTAGGGGACGGGGACGGTTTAGGGTCCAGGTGAGGGTACGGCAACGCTTTAGGGGGAGCGTGCGTGTGAGGGCGCGGGTTAGTGTTAGCGTACGGGTTAGGATTAGGGGACGGGTGAGGGTCAGGCTTCGGGGAAGGGTTAGGGTTAGGGTTCGGGCTAGGGTTAGGGTTAGGGGACGGGGACGGTTTAGTGTCCAGGTGAGGGTACGGCAACGTTTTAGGGGGAGCATGCGTGTGAGGGCGCGGGTTAGTGTTAGCGTACGGGTTAGGATTAGGGCACGGGTGAGGGTCAGGCTTCGGGGAAGGGTTAGGGTTAGGGTTCGGGCTAGGGTTAGGGTTGGGGGACGGGGACGGTTTAGGGTCCAGGTGAGGGTACGGCAACGCTTTAGGGGGAGCGTGCGAGTGAGGGAGCGGGTTAGTGTTAGCGTACGGGTTAGGATTAGGGGACGAGTGAGGGTCAGGCTTCGGGGAAGGGTTAGGGTTAGGGTTCGGGCTAGGGTTAGGGTTACGGGACGGGGACGGTTTAGGGTCCAGGTGAGGGTACGGCAACGCTGTAGGGGGAGCGTGCGTGTGAGGGCGCGGGTTAGTGTTAGCGTACGGGTTAGGATTAGGGGACGGGTGAGGGTCAGGCTTCGGGGAAGTGTTAGGGTTAGGGTTTGGGCTAGGGTTAGGGGACGGTGACGGTTTAGACTCCAGGTGAGGGAACGGCAACGCTTTAGGGGGAGCGTGCGTGTGAGGGGGCGGGTTAGTGTTAGCGTACGGGTTAGGATTAGGGGACGGGTGAGGGTCAGGCTTCGGGGAAGGGTTAGGGTTAGGGTTCGGTCTAGGGTTAGGGTTAGGGGACGGGGACGGTTTAGGGTCCAGGTGAGGTACGGCAATGCTTTAGGGGGAGCGTGCGTGTGAGGGCGCGGGTTAGTGTTAGCGTACGGGTTAGGATTAGGGGACGGGTGAGGGTCCGGCTTCGGGGAAGAGTTAGGGTTAGGGTTCGGGCTAGGGTTAGGGTTAGGGGACGGGGACGGTTTAGGGTCCAGGTGAGGGTACGGCAACGCTTTAGGGGGAGCGTGCGTGTGAGGGCGCGGGTTAGTGTTAGCGTACGGGTTAGGATTAGGGGACGGGTGAGGGTCAGGCTTCGGGGAAGGGTTAGGGTTAGGGTTCGGGCTAGGGTTAGGGTTAGGGGACGGGGACGGTTTAGGGTCCAGGTGAGGGTATGGCAACGCTTTAGGGGGAGCGTGCGTGTGAGGGCGAGGGTTAGTGTTAGCGTACGGGTTAGGATTAGGGGACGGGTGAGGGTCAGGCTTCGGGGAAGGGTTAGGGTTCGGGCTAGGGTTACGGTTAGGGGACAGGGACGGTTTAGGGTCCAGGTGAGGGTACGGCAACGCTTTAGGGGGAGCGTGCGTGTGAGGGCGCGGGTTAGTGTTAGCGTACGGGTTAGGATTAGGGGACGGATGACGGTCAGGCTTCGGGGAAGGGTTAGGGTTAGGGTTCGGGCTAGGGTTAGGGTTAGGGGACAGGGACGGTTTAGGGTCCAGGTGAGGGTACGGCAACGCTTTAGGGGGAGCGTGCGTGTGAGGGCGCGGGTTAGTGTTAGCGTACGGGTTAGGATTAGGGGACGGGTGAGGGTCAGGCTTCGGGGAAGGGTTAGGGTTAGGGTTCGGGCTAGGGTTAGGGTTAGGGGACGGGGACGGTTTAGGGTCCAGGTGAGGGTACGGCAACGCTTTAGGAGGAGCGTGCGTGTGAGGGCGCGGGTTAGTGTTAGCGTACGGGTTAGGATTAGGGGACGGGTGAGGGTCAGGCTTCGGGGAAGGGTTAGGGTTAGGGTTCGGGCTAGGGTTAGGGTTAGGGGACGGGGACGGTTTAGGGTCCAGGTGAGGGTACGGCAACGCTTTAGGGGGAGTGTGCGTGTGAGGGCGCGGGTTAGTGTTAGCGTACGGGTTAGGATTAGGGGACGGGTGAGGGTCAGGCTTTGGGGAAGGGTTAGGTTTCGGGCGAGGGTTAGGGTTAGGGGACGGGGACGGTTTAGGGTCCAGGTGAGGGTACGGCAACGCTTTAGGGGGAGCGTGCGTGTGAGGGCGCGGGTTAGTGTTAGCGTACGGCTTAGGATTAGGGGACGGGTGAGGGTCAGGCTTCGGGGAAGGGTTAGGGTTAGGGTTCGGGCTAGGGTTAGGGTTAGGGGACGGGGACGGTTTAGGGTCCAGGTGAGGGTACGGCAACGCTTTAGGGGGAGCGTGCGTGTGAGGGCGCGGGTTAGTGTTAGCGTACGGGTTAGGATTAGGGGACGGGTGAGGGTCAGACTTCGGGGAAGGGTTAGTGTTAGGGTTCGGGCTAGGGTTAGGGTTAGGGGACGGGGACGGGTTAGGGTCCAGGTGAGGGTACGGCAACGCTTTAGCGGGAGCGTGCGTGTGAGGGTGCGGGTTAGTGTTAGTGTACGGGTTAGGATTAGGGGACGGGTGAGGGTCAGGCTTCGGGGAAGGGTTAGGGTTAGGGTTCGGGCTAGGGTTAGGGTTAGGGGACGGGGACGGTTTAGGGTCCAGGTGAGGGTACGGCAACGCTTTAGGGGGAGCGTGCGTGTGAGGGCGTGGGTTAGTGTTAGCGTATGGGTTAGGATTAGGGGATGGGTGAGGGTCAGGCTTCGGGGAAGGGTTAGGGTTAGGGTTCGGGCTAGGGTTAGGGTTAGGGGACGGGGACGGTTTAGGGTCCAGGTGAGGGTACGGCAACGCTTTATGGGGAGCGTGCGTCTGAGGGCGCGGGTTAGTGTTAGCGTACGGGTTAGGATTAGGGGACGGGTGAGGGTCAGGCTTCGGGGAAGGGTTAGGGTAAGGGTTCGGGCTAGGGTTAGGGTTAGGGGACGGGGACGGTTTAGGGTCCAGTTGAGGGTATGGCAACGCTTTAGGGGGAGCGTGGGTGTGAGGGCGCGGGTTAGTGTTAGCGTACGGGTTAGGATTAGGGGACGGGTGAGGGTCAGGCTTCGGGGAAGGGTTAGGGTTAGGGTTCGGGCTAGGGTTAGGGTTAGGGGACGGGGACGGTTTAGGGTCCAGGTGAGGGTACCGCAACGCTTTAGGGGGAGCGTGCGTGTGAGGGCGCGGGTTAGTGTTAGCGTACGGGTTAGGATTAGGGGACGGGTGAGGGTCAGGCTTCGGGAAAGGGTTAGGGTTAGGGTTCGGGCTAGGGTTAGGGTTAGGGGACGGGGACGGTTTAGGGTCCAGGTGAGGGTACCGCAACGCTTTAGGGGGAGCGTGCGTGTGAGGGCGCGGGTTAGTGTTAGCGTACGGGTTAGGATTAGGGGACGGGTGAGGGTCAGGCTTCGGGGAAGGATTAGGGTTAGGGTTCGGGCTAGGGTTAGGGTTAGGGGACGGGGACGGTTTAGGGTCCAGGTGAGGTACGGCAATGCTTTAGGGGGAGCGTGCGTGTGAGGGCGCGGGTTAGTGTTAGCGTACGGGTTAGGATTAGGGGACGGGTGAGGGTCCGGCTTCGGGGAAGAGTTAGGGTTAGGGTTCGGGCTAGGGTTAGGGTTAGGGGACGGGGACGGTTTAGGGTCCAGGTGAGGGTACGGCAACGCTTTAGGGGGAGCGTGCGTGTGAGGGCGCGGGTTAGTGTTAGCGTACGGGTTAGGATTAGGGGACGGGTGAGGGTCAGGCTTCGGGGAAGGGTTAGGGTTAGGGTTCGGGCTAGGGTTAGGGTTAGGGGACGGGGACGGTTTAGGGTCCAGGTGAGGGTATGGCAACGCTTTAGGGGGAGCGTGCGTGTGAGGGCGAGGGTTAGTGTTAGCGTACGGGTTAGGATTAGGGGACGGGTGAGGGTCAGGCTTCGGGGAAGGGTTAGGGTTCGGGCTAGGGTTAGGGTTAGGGGACGGGGACGGTTTAGGGTCCAGGTGAGGGTACGGCAACGCTTTAGGGGGAGCGTGCGTGTGAGGGCGTGGGTTAGTGTTAGCGTACGGCTTAGGATTAGGGGACGGGTGAGGGTCAGGCTTCGGGGAAGGTTTAGGGTTAGGGTTCGGGCTAGGGTTAGGGTTAGGGGACGGGGACGGTTTAAGGTCCAGGTGAGGGTACGGCAACGCTTTAGGGGGAGCGTGCGTGTGAGGGCACAGGTTAGTGTTAGCGTACGGTTTAGGATTAGGGGACGGGTGAGGGTCAGGCTTCGGGGAAGTGTTAGGGTTAGGGTTCGGGCTAGGCTTAGGGTTAGGGGATGGGGACGGTTTAGGGTCCAGGTGAGGGTACGGCAACGCTTTAGGGGGAGCGTGCGTGTGAGGGCGCGGGTTAGTGTTAGCGTACGGGTTAGGATTAGGGGACGGGTGAGGGTCAGGCTTCGGGGAAGGGTTAGGGTTAGGGTTCGGGCTAGGGTTAGGGTTAGGGGACAGGGACGGTTTAGGGTCCAGGTGAGGGTACGGCAACGCTTTAGGGGGAGCGTGCGTGTGAGGGCGCAGGTTAGTGTTAGCGTACGGGTTAGGATTAGGGGACGGATGAGGGTCAGGCTTCGGGGAAGGGTTAGGGTTAGGGTTCGGGCTAGGGTTAGGGTTAGGGGACAGGGACGGTTTAGGGTCCAGGTGAGGGTACGGCAACGCTTTAGGGGGAGCGTGCGTGTGAGGGCGCGGGTTAGTGTTAGCGTACGGGTTAGGATTAGGGGACGGGTGAGGGTCAGGCTTCGGGGAAGGGTTAGGGTTAGGGTTCGGGCTAGGGTTAGGGTTAGGGGACGGGGACGGTTTAGGGTCCAGGTGAGGGTACGGCAACGCTTTAGGAGGAGCGTGCGTGTGAGGGCGCGGGTTAGTGTTAGCGTACGGGTTAGGATTAGGGGACGGGTGAGGGTCAGGCTTCGGGGAAGGGTTAGGGTTAGGGTTCGGGCTAGGGTTAGGGTTAGGGGACGGGGACGGTTTAGGGTCCAGGTGAGGGTACGGCAACGCTTTAGGGGGAGTGTGCGTGTGAGGGCGCGGGTTAGTGTTAGCGTACGGGTTAGGATTAGGGGACGGGTGAGGGTCAGGCTTTGGGGAAGGGTTAGGTTTCGGGCGAGGGTTAGGGTTAGGGGACGGGGACGGTTTAGGGTCCAGGTGAGGGTACGGCAACGCTTTAGGGGGAGCGTGCGTGTGAGGGCACGGGTTAGTGTTAGCGTACGGGTTAGGATTAGGGGACGGGTGAAGGTCAGGCTTCGGGGAAGGTTTAGGGTTAGGGTTCGGGCTAGGGTTAGGGTTAGGGGACGGGGACGGTTTAAGGTCCAGGTGAGGGTACGGCAACGCTTTAGGGGGAGCGTGCGTGTGAGGGCGCGGGTTAGTGTTAGTGTACGGGTTAGGATTAGGGGACGGGTGAGGGTCAGGCTTCCGGAAAGGGTTAGGGTTAGGGTTCGGGCTAGGGTTAGGGTTAGGGGACGGGGACGGTTTAGGGTCCAGGTGAGGGTACGGCAACGCTTTAGGGGGAGCGTGCGTGTGAGGGCGCGGGTTAGTGTTAGCGTACGGGTTAGGATTAGGGGACGGGTGAGGGTCAGACTTCGGGGAAGGGTTAGTGTTAGGGTTCGGGCTAGGGTTAGGGTTAGGGGACGGGGACGGGTTAGGGTCCAGGTGAGGGTACGGCAACGCTTTAGCGGGAGCGTGCGTGTGAGGGTGCGGGTTAGTGTTAGTGTACGGGTTAGGATTAGGGGACGGGTGAGGGTCAGGCTTCGGGGAAGGGTTAGGGTTAGGGTTCGGGCTAGGGTTAGGGTTAGGGGACGGGGACGGTTTAGGGTCCAGGTGAGGGTACGGCAACGCTTTAGGGGGAGCGTGCGTGTGAGGGCGTGGGTTAGTGTTAGCGTATGGGTTAGGATTAGGGGATGGGTGAGGGTCAGGCTTCGGGGAAGGGTTAGGGTTAGGGTTCGGGCTAGGGTTAGGGTTAGGGGACGGGGACGGTTTAGGGTCCAGGTGAGGGTACGGCAACGCTTTATGGGGAGCGTGCGTCTGAGGGCGCGGGTTAGTGTTAGCGTACGGGTTAGGATTAGGGGACGGGTGAGGGTCAGGCTTCGGGGAAGGGTTAGGGTAAGGGTTCGGGCTAGGGTTAGGGTTAGGGGACGGGGACGGTTTAGGGTCCAGTTGAGGGTATGGCAACGCTTTAGGGGGAGCGTGGGTGTGAGGGCGCGGGTTAGTGTTAGCGTACGGGTTAGGATTAGGGGACGGGTGAGGGTCAGGCTTCGGGGAAGGGTTAGGGTTAGGGTTCGGGCTAGGGTTAGGGTTAGGGGACGGGGACGGTTTAGGGTCCAGGTGAGGGTACCGCAACGCTTTAGGGGGAGCGTGCGTGTGAGGGCGCGGGTTAGTGTTAGCGTACGGGTTAGGATTAGGGGACGGGTGAGGGTCAGGCTTCGGGGAAGGGTTAGTGTTAGGGTTCGGGCTAGGGTTAGGGTTAGGGGACGGGGACGGTTTAGGGTCCAGGTGAGGGTACGTCAACGCTTTAGGGGGAGCGTGCGTGTGAGGGTGTGGGTTAGTGTTAGCGTACGGGTTAGGATTAGGGGACGGGTGAGGGTCAGGCTTTGGGGAAGGTTTAGTGTTAGGGTTCGGGCTAGGGTTAGGGTTAGGGTACGGGGACGGTTTAGGTTCCAGGTGAGGGTACGGCAACGCTTTAGGGGGAGCGTGCGTGTGAGGGCGCAGGTTAGTGTTAGCGTACGGGTTAGCATTAGGGGACAGGTGAGGGTCAGGCTTCGGGGAAGGGTTAGGATTAGGGTTCGGGCTAGGGTTAGGGTTAGGGGACGGGGACGGTTTAGGGTCCAGGTGAGGGTATGGCAACGCTTTAGGGGGAGCATGCGTGTGAGGGCGCGGGTTAGTGTTAGCGTACGGGTTAGGATTAGGGGACGGGTGAGGGTCAGGCTTCGGGGAAGGGTTAGGGTTAGGGTTCGGGCTAGGGTTAGGGTTAGGGGACGGGGACGGTTTAGGTTCCAGGTGAGGGTACGGCAACGCTTTAGGGGGAGCGTGCGTGTGAGGGGGCGGGTTAGTGTTAGCGTACGGGTTAGGATTAGGGGACGGGTGAGGGTCAGGCTTCGGGGAAGGGTTAGGGTTAGGGTTCGGGCTAGGGTTAGGGTTAGGGGATGGGGACGGTTTAGGGTCCAGGTGTTGTACGGCAATGCTTTAGGGGGAGCGTGCGTGTGAGGGCGCGGGTTAGTGTTAGCGTACGGGTTAGGATTAGGGGACGGGTGAGGGTCAGGCTTCGGGGAAGAGTTAGGGTTAGGGTTCGGGCTAGGGTTAGGGTTAGGGGACGGGGACGGTTTAGGGTCCAGGTGAGGGTACGGCAACGCTTTAGGGGGAGCGTGCGTGTGAGGGCGCGGGTTAGTGTTAGCGTACGGGTTAGGATTAGGGGACGGGTGAGGGTCAGGCTTCAGGGAAGGGTTAGGGTTCGGGCTAGGGTTAGGGTTAGGGGACGGGGACGGTTTAGGGTCCAGGTGAGGGTACGGCAACGCTTTAGGGGGAGCGTGCGTGTGAGGGCGCGGGGTAGTGTTAGCGTACGGGTTAGGATTAGGGGACGGGTGAGGTTCAGGCTTCGGGGAAGGGTTAGGGTTAGGGTTCGGGCTAGGGTTAGGGTTAGGGGACGGGGACGGTTTAGGGTCCAGGTGAGGGTACGGCAACGCTTTAGGGGGAGCGTGCGTGTGAGGGCGCGGGTTAGTGTTAGTGTACGGGTTAGGATTAGGGGACGGGTGAGGGTCAGGCTTCGGGGAAGGGTTAGGGTTAGGGTTCGGGCTAGCGTTAGGGTTAGGGGACGGGGACGGTTTAGGGTCCAGGTGAGGGTACGGCAACGCTTTAGGGGGAGCGTGCGTGTGAGGGCGCGGGTTAGTGTTAGCGTACGGGTTAGGATTAGGGGACGGGTGAGGGTCAGGCTTCGGGGAAGGGTTAGGGTTAGGGTTCGGGCTAGGGTTAGGGTTGGGGGACGGGGACGGTTTAGGGTCCAGGTGAGGGTACGGCAACGCTTTAGGGGGAGCGTGCGTGTGAGGGAGCGGGTTAGTGTTAGCGTACGGGTTAGGATTAGGGGACGGATGAGGGTCAGGCTTCGGGGAAGGGTTAGGGTTAGGTTTCGGGCTAGGGTTAGGGTTAGGGGACGGGGACGGTTTAGGGTCCAGGTGAGGGTACGGCAACGCTGTAGGGGGAGCGTGCGTGTGAGGGCGCGGGTTAGTGTTAGCGTACGTGTTAGGATTAGGGGACGGGTGAGGGTCAGGCTTCGGGGAAGTGTTAGGGTTAGGGTTCGAGCTAGGGTTAGGGGACGGTGACGGTTTAGGCTCCAGGTGAGGGTACGGCAACGCTTTAGGGGGAGCCTGCGTGTGAGGGGACGGGTTAGTGTTAGCGTACGGGTTAGGATTAGGGGACGGGTGAGGGTCAGGCTTCGGGGAAGGGTTAGGGTTAGGGTTCGGTCTAGGGTTAGGGTTAGGGGACGGGGACGGTTTAGGGTCCAGGTGAGGTACGGCAATGGTTTAGGGGGAGCGTGCGTGTGAGGGCGTGGGTTAGTGTTAGCGTACGGGTTAGGATTAGGGGACGGGTGAGGGTCCGGCTTCGGGGAAGAGTTAGGGTTAGGGTTCGGGCTAGGGTTAGGGTTAGGGGACGGGGACGGTTTAGGGTCCAGGTGAGGATACGGCAACGCTTTAGGGGGAGCGTGCGTGTGAGGGCGCGGGTTAGTGTTAGCGTACGGGTTAGGATTAGGGGACGGGTGAGGGTCAGGCTTCGGGGAAGGGTTAGGGTTAGGGTTCGGGCTAGGGTTAGGGTTAGGGGACGGGGACGGTTTAGGGTCCAGGTGAGGGTACGGCAACGCTTTAGGGGGAGCGTGCGTGTGAGGGCGCGGGTTAGTGTTAGCGTACGGGTTAGGATTAGGGGACGGGTGAGGGTCAGGCTTCGGGGAAGGGATAGGGTTAGGGTTCGGGCTAGGGTTAGGGTTAGGGGACGGGGACGGTTTAGGGTCCAGGTGAGGGTACGGCAACGCTTTAGTGGGAGCGTGCGTGTGAGGGCGCGGGTTAGTGTTAGCATACGGGTTAGGATTAGGGGACGGGTGAGGGTCAGGCTTCGGGGAAGGGTTAGGGTTAGGGTTCGGGCTAGGGTTAGGGTTAGGGGACGGGGACGGTTTAGGGTCCAGGTGAGGGTACGGCAACGCTTTAGGGGGAGCGTGCGTGTGAGGACGCGGGTTAGTGTTAGCGTACGGGTTAGGATTAGGGGACGGGTGAGGGTCAGGCTTCGGGGAAGGGTTAGGGTTAGGGTTCGGGCTAGGGTTAGGGTTAGGGGACGGGGACGGTTTAGGGTCCAGGTGAGGGTACGGCAACGCTTTAGGGGGAGCGTGCGTGTGAGGGCGCGGGTTAGTGTTAGCGTACGGGTTAGGATTAGGGGACGGTTGAGGGTCAGGCTTCGGGGAAGGGTTAGGGTTAGGGTTCGGGCTAGGGTTAGGGTTAGGGGACGGGGACGGTTTAGGGTCCAGGTGAGGGTACGGCAACGCTTTAGGGGGAGCGTGCGTGTGAGGGCGCGGGTTAGTGTTAGCGTACGGGTTAGGATTAGGGGACGGGTGAGGGTCAGGCTTCGGGGAAGGGTTAGGGTTAGGGTTCGGGCTAGGGTTAGGGATAGGGGACGGGGACGGTTTAGGGTCCAGGTGAGGGTACGGCAACGCTTTAGGGGGAGCGTGCGTGTGAGGGCGCGGGGTAGTGTTAGCGTACGGGTTAGGATTAGGGGACGGGTGAGGTTTAGGCTTCGGGGAAGGGTTAGGGATAGGGTTCGGGCTAGGGTTAGGGTTAGGGGACGGGGACGGTTTAGGGTCCAGGTGAGGGTACGGCAACGCTTTAGGGGGAGCGTGCGTGTGAGGGCGCGGGTTAGTGTTAGCGTACGGGTTAGGATTAGGGGACGGGTGAGGGTCAGGCTTCGGGGAAGGGTTAGGGTTAGGGTTCGGGCTAGGGTTAGGGTTAGGGGACGGGGACGGTTTAGTGTCCAGGTGAGGGTACGGCAACGTTTTAGGGGGAGCATGCGTGTGAGGGCGCGGGTTAGTGTTAGCGTACGGGTTAGGATTAGGGCACGGGTGAGGGTCAGGCTTCGGGGAAGGGTTAGGGTTAGGGTTCGGGCTAGGGTTAGGGTTGGGGGACGGGGACGGTTTAGGGTCCAGGTGAGGGTACGGCAACGCTTTAGGGGGAGCGTGCGAGTGAGGGAGCGGGTTAGTGTTAGCGTACGGGTTAGGATTAGGGGACGGGTGAGGGTCAGGCTTCGGGGAAGGGTTAGGGTTAGGGTTCGGGCTAGGGTTAGGGTTACGGGACGGGGACGGTTTAGGGTCCAGGTGAGGGTACGGCAACGCTGTAGGGGGAGCGTGCGTGTGAGGGCGCGGGTTAGTGTTAGCGTACGGGTTAGGATTAGGGGACGGGTGAGGGTCAGGCTTCGGGGAAGTGTTAGGGTTAGGGTTTGGGCTAGGGTTAGGGGACGGTGACGGTTTAGACTCCAGGTGAGGGTACGGCAACGCTTTAGGGGGAGCGTGCGTGTGAGGGGGCGGGTTAGTGTTAGCGTACGGGTTAGGATTAGGGGACGGGTGAGGGTCAGGCTTCGGGGAAGGGTTAGGGTTAGGGTTCGGTCTAGGGTTAGGGTTAGGGGACGGGGACTGTTTAGGGTCCAGGTGAGGTACGGCAATGCTTTAGGGGGAGCGTGCGTGTGAGGGCGCGGGTTAGTGTTAGCGTACGGGTTAGGATTAGGGGACGGGTGAGGGTCCGGCTTCGGGGAAGAGTTAGGGTTAGGGTTCGGGCTAGGGTTAGGGTTAGGGGACGGGGACGGTTTAGGGTCCAGGTGAGGGTACGGCAACGCTTTAGGGGGAGCGTGCGTGTGAGGGCGCGGGTTAGTGTTAGCGTACGGGTTAGGATTAGGGGACGGGTGAGGGTCAGGCTTCGGGGAAGGGTTAGGGTTAGGGTTCGGGCTAGGGTTAGGGTTAGGGGACGGGGACGGTTTAGGGTCCAGGTGAGGGTATGGCAACGCTTTAGGGGGAGCGTGCGTGTGAGGGCGAGGGTTAGTGTTAGCGTACGGGTTAGGATTAGGGGACGGGTGAGGGTCAGGCTTCGGGGAAGGGTTAGGGTTCGGGCTAGGGTTAGGGTTAGGGGACGGGGACGGTTTAGGGTCCAGGTGAGGGTACGGCAACGCTTTAGGGGGAGCGTGCGTGTGAGGGCGTGGGTTAGTGTTAGCGTACGGGTTAGGATTAGGGGACGGGTGAGGGTCAGGCTTCGGGGAAGGTTTAGGGTTAGGGTTCGGGCTAGGGTTAGGGTTAGGGGACGGGGACGGTTTAAGGTCCAGGTGAGGGTACGGCAACGCTTTAGGGGGAGTGTGCGTGTGAGGGCACAGGTTAGTGTTAGCGTACGGTTTAGGATTAGGGGACGGGTGACGGTCAGGCTTCGGGGAAGTGTTAGGGTTAGGGTTCGGGCTAGGCTTAGGGTTAGGGGATGGGGACGGTTTAGGGTCCAGGTGAGGGTACGGCAACGCTTTAGGGGGAGCGTGCGTGTGAGGGCGCGGGTTAGTGTTAGCGTACGGGTTAGGATTAGGGGACGGGTGAGGGTCAGGCTTCGGGGAAGGGTTAGGGTTAGGGTTCGGGCTAGGGTTAGGGTTAGGGGACAGGGACGGTTTAGGGTCCAGGTGAGGGTACGGCAACGCTTTAGGGGGAGCGTGCGTGTGAGGGCGCGGGTTATTGTTAGCGTACGGGTTAGGATTAGGGGACGGATGAGGGTCAGGCTTCGGGGAAGGGTTAGGGTTAGGGTTCGGGCTAGGGTTAGGGTTAGGGGACAGGGACGGTTTAGGGTCCAGGTGAGGGTACGGCAACGCTTTAGGGGGAGCGTGCGTGTGAGGGCGCGGGTTAGTGTTAGCGTACGGGTTAGGATTAGGGGACGTGTGAGGGTCAGGCTTCGGGGAAGGGTTAGGGTTAGGGTTCGGGCTAGGGTTAGGGTTAGGGGACGGGGACGGTTTAGGGTCCAGGTGAGGGTACGGCAACGCTTTAGGAGGAGCGTGCGTGTGAGGGCGCGGGTTAGTGTTAGCGTACGGGTTAGGATTAGGGGACGGGTGAGGGTCAGGCTTCGGGGAAGGGTTAGGGTTAGGGTTCGGGCTAGGGTTAGGGTTAGGGGACGGGGACGGTTTAGGGTCCAGGTGAGGGTACGGCAACGCTTTAGGGGGAGTGTGCATGTGAGGGTGCGGGTTAGTGTTAGCGTACGGGTTAGGATTAGGGGACGGGTGAGGGTCAGGCTTTGGGGAAGGGTTAGGTTTCGGGCTAGGGTTAGGGTTAGGGGACGGGGACGGTTTAGGGTCCAGGTGAGGGTACGGCAACGCTTTAGGGGGAGCGTGCGTGTGAGGGCACAGGTTAGTGTTAGCGTACGGGTTAGGATTAGGGGACGGGTGAAGGTCAGGCTTCGGGGAAGGTTTAGGGTTAGGGTTCGGGCTAGGGTTAGGGTTAGGGGACGGGGACGGTTTAAGGTCCAGGTGAGGGTACGGCAACGCTTTAGGGGGAGCGTGCGTGTGAGGGCGCGGGTTAGTGTTAGTGTACGGGTTAGGATTAGGGGACGGGTGAGGGTCAGGCTTCCGGGAAGGGTTAGGGTTAGGGTTCGGGCTAGGGTTAGGGTTAGGGGACGGGGACGGTTTAGGGTCCAGGTGAGGGTACGGCAACGCTTTAGGGGGAGCGTGCGTGTGAGGGCGCGGGTTAGTGTTAGCGTACGGCTTAGGATTAGGGGACGGGTGAGGGTCAGGCTTCGGGGAAGGTTTAGGGTTAGGGTTCGGGCTAGGGTTAGGGTTAGGGGACGGGGACGGTTTAGGGTCCAGGTGAGGGTACGGCAACGCTTTAGGGGGAGCGTGCGTGTGAGGGCGCGGGTTAGTGTTAGCGTACGGGTTAGGATTAGGGGACGGGTGAGGGTCAGACTTCGGGGAAGGGTTAGTGTTAGGGTTCGGGCTAGGGTTAGGGTTAGGGGACGGGGACGGGTTAGGGTCCAGGTGAGGGTACGGCAACGCTTTAGCGGGAGCGTGCGTGTGAGGGTGCGGGTTAGTGTTAGTGTACGGGTTAGGATTAGGGGACGGGTGAGGGTCAGGCTTCGGGGAAGGGTTAGGGTTAGGGTTCGGGCTAGGGTTAGGGTTAGGGGACGGGGACGGTTTAGGGTCCAGGTGAGGGTACGGCAACGCTTTAGGGGGAGCGTGCGTGTGAGGGCGTGGGTTAGTGTTAGCGTATGGGTTAGGATTAGGGGACGGGTGAGGGTCAGGCTTCGGGGAAGGGTTAGGGTTAGGGTTCGGGCTAGGGTTAGGGTTAGGGGACGGGGACGGTTTAGGGTCCAGGTGAGGGTACGGCAACGCTTTAGGGGGAGCGTGCGTGTGAGGGCGTGGGTTAGTGTTAGCGTATGGGTTAGGATTAGGGGATGGGTGAGGGTCAGGCTTCGGGGAAGGGTTAGGGTTAGGGTTCGGGCTAGGGTTAGGGTTAGGGGACGGGGACGGTTTAGGGTCCAGGTGAGGGTACGGCAATGCTTTATGGGGAGCGTGCGTCTGAGGGCGCGGGTTAGTGTTAGCGTACGGGTTAGGATTAGGGGACGGGTGAGGGTCAGGCTTCGGGGAAGGGTTAGGGTAAGGGTTCGGGCTAGGGTTAGGGTTAGGGGACGGGGACGGTTTAGGGTCCAGTTGAGGGTATGGCAACGCTTTAGGGGGAGCGTGGGTGTGAGGGCGCGGGTTAGTGTTAGCGTACGGGTTAGGATTAGGGGACGGGTGAGGGTCAGGCTTCGGGGAAGGGTTAGGGTTAGGGTTCGGGCTAGGGTTAGGGTTAGGGGACGGGGACGGTTTAGGGTCCAGGTGAGGGTACCGCAACGCTTTAGGGAGAGCGTGCGTGTGAGGGCGCGGGTTAGTGTTAGCGTACGGGTTAGGATTAGGGGACGGGTGAGGGTCAGGCTTCGGGGAAGGGTTAGGGTTAGGGTTCGGGCTAGGGTTAGGGTTAGGGCACGGGGACGGTTTAGGGTCCAGGTGAGGGTACGGCAACGCTTTAGGGGGAGCGTGCGTGTGAGGGCGCGGCTTAGTGTTAGCGTACGGGTTAGGATTAGGGGACGGGTGAGGGTCAGGCTTCGGGGAAGGGTTAGTGTTAGGGTTCGGGCTAGGGTTAGGGTTAGGGGACGGGGATGGTTTAGGGTCCAGGTGAGGGTACGTCAACGCTTTAGGGGGAGCGTGCGTGTGAGGGTGTGGGTTAGTGTTAGCGTACGGGTTAGGATTAGGGGACGGGTGAGGGTCAGGCTTTGGGGAAGGTTTAGTGTTAGGGTTCGGGCTAGGGTTAGGGTTAGGGTACGGGGACGGTTTAGGTTCCAGGTGAGGGTACGGCAACGCTTTAGGGGGAGCGTGCGTGTGAGGGCGCAGGTTAGTGTTAGCGTACGGGTTAGCATTAGGGGACAGGTGAGGGTCAGGCTTCGGGGAAGGGTTAGGGTTAGGGTTCGGGCTAGGGTTAGGGTTAGGGGACGGGGACGGTTTAGGGTCCAGGTGAGGGTACGGCAACGCTTTAGGGGGAGCGTGCGTGTGAGGGCGCGGGTTAGTGTTAGCGTACGGGTTAGGATTAGGGGACGGGTGAGGGTCAGGCTTCGGGGAAGGGTTAGGGTTAGGGTTCGGGCTAGGGTTAGGGTTAGGGGACGGGGACGGTTTAGGTTCCAGGTGAGGGTACGGCAACGCTTTAGGGGGAGCGTGCGTGTGAGGGGGCGGGTTAGTGTTAGCGTACGGGTTAGGATTAGGGGACGGGTGAGGGTCAGGCTTCGGGGAAGGGTTAGGGTTAGGGTTCGGGCTAGGGTTAGGGTTAGGGGACGGGGACGGTTTAGGGTCCAGGTGAGGGTACGGCAACGCTTTAGGGGGAGCGTGCGTGTGAGGGCGCGGGTTAGTGTTAGCGTACGGGTTAGGATTAGGGGACGGGTGAGGGTCAGGCTTCAGGGAAGGGTTAGGGTTCGGGCTAGGGTTAGGGTTAGGGGACGGGGACGGTTTAGGGTCCAGGTGAGGGTACGGCAACGCTTTAGGGGGAGCGTGCGTGTGAGGGCGCGGGGTAGTGTTAGCGTACGGGTTAGGATTAGGGGACGGGTGAGGTTCAGGCTTCGGGGAAGGGTTAGGGTTAGGGTTCGGGCTAGGGTTAGGGTTAGGGGACGGGGACGGTTTAGGGTCCAGGTGAGGGTACGGCAACGCTTTAGGGGGAGCGTGCGTGTGAGGGCGCGGGTTAGTGTTAGCGTACGGGTTAGGATTAGGGGACGGGTGAGGGTCAGGCTTCGGGGAAGGGTTAGGGTTAGGGTTTGGGCTAGGGTTAGGGTTAGCGGACGGGGACGGTTTAGGGTCCAGGTGAGGGTACGGCAACGCTTTAGGGGGAGCGTGCGTGTGAGGGCGCGGGTTAGTGTTAGCGTACGGGTTAGGATTAGGGGACGGGTGAGGGTCAGGCTTCGGGGAAGGGTTAGGGTTAGGGTTCGGGCTAGGGTTAGGGTTGGGGGACGGGGACGGTTTAGGGTCCAGGTGAGGGTACGGCAACGCTTTAGGGGGAGCGTGCGTGTGAGGGAGCGGGTTAGTGTTAGCGTACGGGTTAGGATTAGGGGATGGATGAGGGTCAGGCTTCGGGGAAGGGTTAGGGTTAGGTTTCGGGCTAGGGTTAGGGTTAGGGGACGGGGACGGTTTAGGGTCCAGGTGAGGGTACGGCAACGCTGTAGGGGGAGCGTGCGTGTGAGGGCGCGGGTTAGTGTTAGCGTACGTGTTAGGATTAGGGGACGGGTGAGGGTCAGGCTTCGGGGAAGTGTTAGGGTTAGGGTTCGAGCTAGGGTTAGGGGACGGTGACGGTTTAGGCACCAGGTGAGGGTACGGCAACGCTTTAGGGGGAGCGTGCGTGTGAGGGGGCGGGTTAGTGTTAGCGTACGGGTTAGGATTAGGGGACGGGTGAGGGTCAGGCTTCGGGGAAGGGTTAGGGTTAGGGTTCGGTCTAGGGTTAGGGTTAGGGGACGGGGACGGTTTAGGGTCCAGGTGAGGTACGGCAATGCTTTAGGGGGAGCGTGCGTGTGAGGGCGTGGGTTAGTGTTAGCGTACGGGTTAGGATTAGGGGACGGGTGAGGGTCCGGCTTCGGGGAAGAGTTAGGGTTAGGGTTCGGGCTAGGGTTAGGGTTAGGGGACGGGGACGGTTTAGGGTCCAGGTGAGGATACGGCAACGCTTTAGGGGGAGCGTGCGTGTGAGGGCGCGGGTTAGTGTTAGCGTACGGGTTAGGATTAGGGGACGGGTGAGGGTCAGGCTTCGGGGAATGGTTAGGGTTAGGGTTCGGGCTAGGGTTAGGGATAGGGGACGGGGACGGTTTAGGATCCAGGTGAGGGTATGGCAACGCTTTAGGGGGAGCGTGCGTGTGAGGGCGAGGGTGAGTGTTAGCGTACGGGTTAGGATTAGGGGACGGGTGAGGGTCAGGCTTCGGGGAAGGGTTAGGGTTCGGGCTAGGGTTAGGGTTAGGGGACGGGGACGGTTTAGGGTCCAGGTGAGGGTACGGCAACGCTTTAGGGGGAGCGTGCATGTGAGGGCGCGGGTTAGTGTTAGCGTACGGGTTAGGATTAGGGGACGGGTGAGGGTCAGGCTTCGGGGAAGGTTTAGGGTTAGGGTTCGGGCTAGGGTTAGGGTTAGGGGACGGGGACGGTTTAAGGTCCAGGTGAGGGTACGGCAACGCTTTAGGGGGAGCGTGCGTGTGAGGGCACAGGTTAGTGTTAGCGTACGGTTTAGGATTAGGGGACGGGTGAGGGTCAGGCTTCGGGGAAGTGTTAGGGTTAGGGTTCGGGCTAGGCTTAGGGTTAGGGGATGGGGACGGTTTAGGGTCCAGGTGAGGGTACGGCAACGCTTTAGGGGGAGCGTGCGTGTGAGGGCGCGGGTTAGTGTTAGCGTAAGGGTTAGGATTAGTGGACGGGTGAGGGTCAGGCTTCGGGGAAGGGTTAGGGTTAGGGTTCGGGCTAGGGTTAGGGTTGGGGGACGGGGACGGTTTAGGGTCCAGGTGAGGGTACGGCAACGCTTTAGGGGGAGCGTGCGTGTGAGGAAGCGGGTTAGTGTTAGCGTACGGGTTAGGATTAGGGGACGGGTGAGGGTCAGGCTTCGGGGAAGGGTTAGGGTTAGGGTTCGGGCTAGGGTTAGGGTTAGGGGACGGGGACGGTTTAGGGTCCAGGTGAGGGTACGGCAACGCTTTAGGGGGAGCGTGCGTGTGAGGGCGCGGGTTAGTGTTAGCGTACGTGTTAGGATTAGGGGACGGGTGAGGGTCAGGCTTCGGGGAAGTGTTAGGGTTAGGGTTCGAGCTAGGGTTAGGGGACGGTGACGGTTTAGGCTCCAGGTGAGGGTACGGCAACGCTTTAGGGGGAGCGTGCGTGTGAGGGGGCGGGTTAGTGTTAGCGTACGGGTTAGGATTAGGGGACGGGTGAGGGTCAGGCTTCGGGGAAGGGTTAGGGTTAGGGTTCGGGCTAGGGTTAGGGATAGGGGACGGGGACGGTTTAGGGTCCAGGTGAGGGTACGGCAACGCTTTAGGGGGAGCGTGCGTGTGAGGGCGCGGGGTAGTGTTAGCGTACGGGTTAGGATTAGGGGACGGGTGAGGTTCAGGCTTCGGGGAAGGGTTAGGGTTAGGGTTCGGGCTAGGGTTAGGGTTAGGGGACGGGGACGGTTTAGGGTCCAGGTGAGGGTACGGCAACGCTTTAGGGGGAGCGTGCGTGTGAGGGCGCGGGTTAGTGTTAGCGTACGGGTTAGGATTAGGGGACGGGTGAGGGTCAGGCTTCGGGGAAGGGTTAGGGTTAGGGTTCGGGCTAGGGTTAGGGTTAGGGGACGGGGACGGTTTAGTGTCCAGGTGAGGGTACGGTAACGTTTTAGGGGGAGCATGCGTGTGAGGGCGCGGGTTAGTGTTAGCGTACGGGTTAGGATTAGGGCACGGGTGAGGGTCAGGCTTCGGGGAAGGGTTAGGGTTAGGGTTCGGGCTAGGGTTAGGGTTGGGGGACGGGGACGGTTTAGGGTCCAGGTGAGGGTACGGCAACGCTTTAGGGGGAGCGTGCGAGTGAGGGAGCGGGTTAGTGTTAGCGTACGGGTTAGGATTAGGGGACGAGTGAGGGTCAGGCTTCGGGGAAGGGTTAGGGTTAGGGTTCGGGCTAGGGTTAGGGTTACGGGACGGGGACGGTTTAGGGTCCAGGTGAGGGTACGGCAACGCTGTAGGGGGAGCGTGCGTGTGAGGGCGCGGGTTAGTGTTAGCGTACGGGTTAGGATTAGGGGACGGGTGAGGGTCAGGCTTCGGGGAAGTGTTAGGGTTAGGGTTTGGGCTAGGGTTAGGGGACGGTGACGGTTTAGACTCCAGGTGAGGGTACGGCAACGCTTTAGGGGGAGCGTGCGTGTGAGGGGGCGGGTTAGTGTTAGCGTACGGGTTAGGATTAGGGGACGGGTGAGGGTCAGGCTTCGGGGAAGGGTTAGGGTTAGGGTTCGGTCTAGGGTTAGGGTTAGGGGACGGGGACGGTTTAGGGTCCAGGTGAGGTACGGCAATGCTTTAGGGGGAGCGTGCGTGTGAGGGCGCGGGTTAGTGTTAGCGTACGGGTTAGGATTAGGGGACGGGTGAGGGTCCGGCTTCGGGGAAGAGTTAGGGTTAGGGTTCGGGCTAGGGTTAGGGTTAGGGGACGGGGACGGTTTAGGGTCCAGGTGAGGGTACGGCAACGCTTTAGGGGGAGCGTGCGTGTGAGGGCGCGGGTTAGTGTTAGCGTACGGGTTAGGATTAGGGGACGGGTGAGGGTCAGGCTTCGGGGAAGGGTTAGGGTTAGGGTTCGGGCTAGGGTTAGGGTTAGGGGACGGGGACGGTTTAGGGTCCAGGTGAGGGTATGGCAACGCTTTAGGGGGAGCGTGCGTGTGAGGGCGAGGGTTAGTGTTAGCGTACGGGTTAGGATTAGGGGACGGGTGAGGGTCAGGCTTCGGGGAAGGGTTAGGGTTCGGGCTAGGGTTAGGGTTAGGGGACGGGGACGGTTTAGGGTCCAGGTGAGGGTACGGCAACGCTTTAGGGGGAGCGTGCGTGTGAGGGCGTGGGTTAGTGTTAGCGTACGGGTTAGGATTAGGGGACGGGTGAGGGTCAGGCTTCGGGGAAGGTTTAGGGTTAGGGTTCGGGCTAGGGTTAGGGTTAGGGGACGGGGACGGTTTAAGGTCCAGGTGAGGGTACGGCAACGCTTTAGGGGGAGCGTGCGTGTGAGGGCACAGGTTAGTGTTAGCGTACGGTTTAGGATTAGGGGACGGGTGAGGGTCAGGCTTCGGGGAAGTGTTAGGGTTAGGGTTCGGGCTAGGCTTAGGGTTAGGGGATGGGGACGGTTTAGGGTCCAGGTGAGGGTACGGCAACGCTTTAGGGGGAGCGTGCGTGTGAGGGCGCGGGTTAGTGTTAGCGTACGGGTTAGGATTAGGGGACGGGTGAGGGTCAGGCTTCGGGGAAGGGTTAGGGTTAGGGTTCGGGCTAGGGTTAGGGTTAGGGGACAGGGACGGTTTAGGGTCCAGGTGAGGGTACGGCAACGCTTTAGGGGGAGCGTGCGTGTGAGGGCGCGGGTTAGTGTTAGCGTACGGGTTAGGATTAGGGGACGGATGACGGTCAGGCTTCGGGGAAGGGTTAGGGTTAGGGTTCGGGCTAGGGTTAGGGTTAGGGGACAGGGACGGTTTAGGGTCCAGGTGAGGGTACGGCAACGCTTTAGGGGGAGCGTGCGTGTGAGGGCGCGGGTTAGTGTTAGCGTACGGGTTAGGATTAGGGGACGGGTGAGGGTCAGGCTTCGGGGAAGGGTTAGGGTTAGGGTTCGGGCTAGGGTTAGGGTTAGGGGACGGGGACGGTTTAGGGTCCAGGTGAGGGTACGGCAACGCTTTAGGAGGAGCGTGGGTGTGAGGGCGCGGGTTAGTGTTAGCGTACGGGTTAGGATTAGGGGACGGGTGAGGGTCAGGCTTCGGGGAAGGGTTAGGGTTAGGGTTCGGGCTAGGGTTAGGGTTAGGGGACGGGGACGGTTTAGGGTCCAGGTGAGGGTACGGCAACGCTTTAGGGGGAGTGTGCGTGTGAGGGCGCGGGTTAGTGTTAGCGTACGGGTTAGGATTAGGGGACGGGTGAGGGTCAGGCTTTGGGGAAGGGTTAGGTTTCGGGCGAGGGTTAGGGTTAGGGGACGGGGACGGTTTAGGGTCCAGGTGAGGGTACGGCAACGCTTTAGGGGGAGCGGGCGTGTGAGGGCGCGGGTTAGTGTTAGCGTACGGGTTAGGATTAGGGGACGGGTGAAGGTCAGGCTTCGGGGAAGGTTTAGGGTTAGGGTTCGGGCTAGGGTTAGGGTTAGGGGACGGGGACGGTTTAAGGTCCAGGTGAGGGTACGGCAACGCTTTAGGGGGAGCGTGCGTGTGAGGGCGCGGGTTAGTGTTAGTGTACGGGTTAGGATTAGGGGACGGGTGAGGGTCAGGCTTCCGGAAAGGGTTAGGGTTAGGGTTCGGGCTAGGGTTAGGGTTAGGGGACGGGGACGGTTTAGGGTCCAGGTGAGGGTACGGCAACGCTTTAGGGGGAGCGTGCGTGTGAGGGCGCGGGTTAGTGTTAGCGTACGGCTTAGGATTAGGGGACGGGTGAGGGTCAGGCTTCGGGGAAGGGTTAGGGTTAGGGTTCGGGCTAGGGTTAGGGTTAGGGGACGGGGACGGTTTAGGGTCCAGGTGAGGGTACGGCAACGCTTTAGGGGGAGCGTGCGTGTGAGGGCGCGGGTTAGTGTTAGCGTACGGGTTAGGATTAGGGGACGGGTGAGGGTCAGACTTCGGGGAAGGGTTAGTGTTAGGGTTCGGGCTAGGGTTAGGGTTAGGGGACGGGGACGGGTTAGGGTCCAGGTGAGGGTACGGCAACGCTTTAGCGGGAGCGTGCGTGTGAGGGTGCGGGTTAGTGTTAGTTTACGGGTTAGGATTAGGGGACGGGTGAGGGTCAGGCTTCGGGGAAGGGTTAGGGTTAGGGTTCGGGCTAGGGTTAGGGTTAGGGGACGGGGACGGTTTAGGGTCCAGGTGAGGGTACGGCAACGCTTTAGGGGGAGCGTGCGTGTGAGGGCGTGGGTTAGTGTTAGCGTATGGGTTAGGATTAGGGGATGGGTGAGGGTCAGGCTTCGGGGAAGGGTTAGGGTTAGGGTTCGGGCTAGGGTTAGGGTTAGGGGACGGGGACGGTTTAGGGTCCAGGTGAGGGTACGGCAACGCTTTATGGGGAGCGTGCGTCTGAGGGCGCGGATTAGTGTTAGCGTACGGGTTAGGATTAGGGGACGGGTGAGGGTCAGGCTTCGGGGAAGGGTTAGGGTAAGGGTTCGGGCTAGGGTTAGGGTTAGGGGACGGGGACGGTTTAGGGTCCAGTTGAGGGTATGGCAACGCTTTAGGGGGAGCGTGGGTGTGAGGGCGCGGGTTAGTGTTAGCGTACGGGTTAGGATTAGGGGACGGGTGAGGGTCAGGCTTCGGGGAAGGGTTAGGGTTAGGGTTCGGGCTAGGGTTAGGGTTAGGGGACGGGGACGGTTTAGGGTCCAGGTGAGGGTACCGCAACGCTTTAGGGGGAGCGTGCGTGTGAGGGCGCGGGTTAGTGTTAGCGTACGGGTTAGGATTAGGGGACGGGTGAGGGTCAGGCTTCGGGGAAGGGTTAGGGTTAGGGTTCGGGCTAGGGTTAGGGTTAGGGCACGGGGACGGTTTAGGGTCCAGGTGAGGGTACGGCAACGCTTTAGGGGGAGCGTGCGTGTGAGGGCGCGGCTTAGTGTTAGCGTATGGGTTAGGATTATGGGACGGGTGAGGGTCAGGCTTCGGGGAAGGGTTAGGGTTAGGGTTCGGTCTAGTGTTAGGGTTAGGGGACGGGGACGGTTTAGGGTCCAGGTGAGGTACGGCAATGCTTTAGGGGGAGCGTGCGTGTGAGGGCGCGGGTTAGTGTTAGCGTACGGGTTAGGATTAGGGGACGGGTGAGGGTCCGGCTTCGGGAAAGAGTTAGGGTTAGGGTTCGGGCTAGGGTTAGGGTTAGGGGACGGGGACGGTTTAGGGTCCAGGTGAGGGTACGGCAACGCTTTAGGGGGAGCGTGCGTGTGAGGGCGCGGGTTAGTGTTAGCGTACGGGTTAGGATTAGGGGACGGGTGAGGGTCAGGCTTCGGGGAAGGGTTAGGGTTAGGGTTCGGGCTAGGGTTAGGGTTAGGGGACGGGGACGGTTTAGGGTCCAGGTGAGGGTATGGCAACGCTTTAGGGGGAGCGTGCGTGTGAGGGCGAGGGTTAGTGTTAGCGTACGGGTTAGGATTAGGGGACGGGTGAGGGTCAGGCTTCGGGGAAGGGTTAGGGTTCGGGCTAGGGTTAGGGTTAGGGGACGGGGACGGTTTAGGGTCCAGGTGAGGGTACGGCAACGCTTTAGGGGGAGCGTGCGTGTGAGGGCGTGGGTTAGTGTTAGCGTACGGGTTAGGATTAGGGGACGGGTGAGGGTCAGGCTTCGGGGAAGGTTTAGGGTTAGGGTTCGGGCTAGGGTTAGGGTTAGGGGACGGGGACGGTTTAAGGTCCAGGTGAGGGTACGGCAACGCTTTAGGGGGAGCGTGCGTGTGAGGGCACAGGTTAGTGTTAGCGTACGGTTTAGGATTAGGGGACGGGTGAGGGTCAGGCTTCGGGGAAGTGTTAGGGTTAGGGTTCGGGCTAGGCTTAGGGTTAGGGGATGGGGACGGTTTAGGGTCCAGGTGAGGGTACGGCAACGCTTTAGGGGGAGCGTGCGTGTGCGGGCGCGGGTTAGTGTTAGCGTACGGGTTAGGATTAGGGGACGGGTGAGGGTCAGGCTTCGGGGAAGGGTTAGGGTTAGGGTTCGGGCTAGGGTTAGGGTTAGGGGACAGGGACGGTTTAGGGTCCAGGTGAGGGTACGGCAACGCTTTAGGGGGAGCGTGCGTGTGAGGGCGCGGGTTAGTGTTAGCGTACGGGTTAGGATTAGGGGACGGATGAGGGTCAGGCTTCGGGGAAGGGTTAGGGTTAGGGTTCGGGCTAGGGTTAGGGTTAGGGGACAGGGACGGTTTAGGGTCCAGGTGAGGGTACGGCAACGCTTTAGGGGGAGCGTGCGTGTGAGGGCGCGGGTTAGTGTTAGCGTACGGGTTAGGATTAGGGGACGGGTGAGGGTCAGGCTTCGGGGAAGGGTTAGGGTTAGGGTTCGGGCTAGGGTTAGGGTTAGGGGACGGGGACGGTTTAGGGTCCAGGTGAGGGTACGGCAACGCTTTAGGAGGAGCGTGCGTGTGAGGGCGCGGGTTAGTGTTAGCGTACGGGTTAGGATTAGGGGACGGGTGAGGGTCAGGCTTCGGGGAAGGGTTAGGGTTAGGGTTCGGGCTAGGGTTAGGGTTAGGGGACGGGGACGGTTTAGGGTCCAGGTGAGGGTACGGCAACGCTTTAGGGGGAGTGTGCGTGTGAGGGCGCGGGTTAGTGTTAGCGTACGGGTTAGGATTAGGGGACGGGTGAGGGTCAGGCTTTGGGGAAGGGTTAGGTTTCGGGCGAGGGTTAGGGTTAGGGGACGGGGACGGTTTAGGGTCCAGGTGAGGGTACGGCAACGCTTTAGGGGGGGCGTGCGTGTGAGGGCACGGGTTAGTGTTAGCGTACGGGTTAGGATTAGGGGACGGGTGAAGGTCAGGCTTCGGGGAAGGTTTAGGGTTAGGGTTCGGGCTAGGGTTAGGGTTAGGGGACGGGGACGGTTTAAGGTCCAGGTGAGGGTACGGCAACGCTTTAGGGGGAGCGTGCGTGTGAGGGCGCGGGTTAGTGTTAGTGTACGGGTTAGGATTAGGGGACGGGTGAGGGTCAGGCTTCCGGAAAGGGTTAGGGTTAGGGTTCGGGCTAGGGTTAGGGTTAGGGGACGGGGACGGTTTAGGGTCCAGGTGAGGGTACGGCAACGCTTTAGGGGGAGCGTGCGTGTGAGGGCGCGGGTTAGTGTTAGCGTACGGGTTAGGATTAGGGGACGGGTGAGGGTCAGACTTCGGGGAAGGGTTAGTGTTAGGGTTCGGGCTAGGGTTAGGGTTAGGGGACGGGGACGGGTTAGGGTCCAGGTGAGGGTACGGCAACGCTTTAGCGGGAGCGTGCGTGTGAGGGTGCGGGTTAGTGTTAGTGTACGGGTTAGGATTAGGGGACGGGTGAGGGTCAGGCTTCGGGGAAGGGTTAGGGTTAGGGTTCGGGCTAGGGTTAGGGTTAGGGGACGGGGACGGTTTAGGGTCCAGGTGAGGGTACGGCAACGCTTTAGGGGGAGCGTGCGTGTGAGGGCGTGGGTTAGTGTTAGCGTATGGGTTAGGATTAGGGGATGGGTGAGGGTCAGGCTTCGGGGAAGGGTTAGGGTTAGGGTTCGGGCTAGGGTTAGGGTTAGGGGACGGGGACGGTTTAGGGTCCAGGTGAGGGTACGGCAACGCTTTATGGGGAGCGTGCGTCTGAGGGCGCGGGTTAGTGTTAGCGTACGGGTTAGGATTAGGGGACGGGTGAGGGTCAGGCTTCGGGGAAGGGTTAGGGTAAGGGTTCGGGCTAGGGTTAGGGTTAGGGGACGGGGACGGTTTAGGGTCCAGTTGAGGGTATGGCAACGCTTTAGGGGGAGAGTGGGTGTGAGGGCGCGGGTTAGTGTTAGCGTACGGGTTAGGATTAGGGGACGGGTGAGGGTCAGGCTTCGGGGAAGGGTTAGGGTTAGGGTTCGGGCTAGGGTTAGGGTTAGGGGACGGGGACGGTTTAGGGTCCAGGTGAGGGTACCGCAACGCTTTAGGGGGAGCGTGCGTGTGAGGGCGCGGGTTAGTGTTAGCGTACGGGTTAGGATTAGGGGACGGGTGAGGGTCAGGCTTCGGGGAAGGGTTAGGGTTAGGGTTCGGGCTAGGGTTAGGGTTAGGGCACGGGGACGGTTTAGGGTCCAGGTGAGGGTACGGCAACGCTTTAGGGGGAGCGTGCGTGTGAGGGCGCGGCTTAGTGTTAGCGTACGGGTTAGGATTAGGGGACGGGTGAGGGTCAGGCTTCGGGGAAGGTTTAGTGTTAGGGTTCGGGCTAGGGTTAGGGTTAGGGTACGGGGACGGTTTAGGTTCCAGGTGAGGGTACGGCAACGCTTTAGGGGGAGCGTGCGTGTGAGGGCGCAGGTTAGTGTTAGCGTACGGGTTAGCATTAGGGGACAGGTGAGGGTCAGGCTTCGGGGAAGGGTTAGGGTTAGGGTTCGGGCTAGGGTTAGGGTTAGGGGACGGGGACGGTTTAGGGTCCAGGTGAGGGTACGGCAACGCTTTAGGGGGAGCGTGCGTGTGAGGGCGCGGGTTAGTGTTAGCGTACGGGTTAGGATTAGGGGACGGGTGAGGGTCAGGCTTCGGGGAAGGGTTAGGGTTAGGGTTCGGGCTAGGGTTAGGGTTAGGGGACGGGGACGGTTTAGGTTCCAGGTGAGGGTACGGCAACGCTTTAGGGGGAGCGTGCGTGTGAGGGGGCGGGTTAGTGTTAGCGTACGGGTTAGGATTAGGGGACGGGTGAGGGTCAGGCTTCGGGGAAGGGTTAGGGTTAGGGTTCGGGCTAGGGTTAGGGTTAGGGGATGGGGACGGTTTAGGGTCCAGGTGTTGTACGGCAATGCTTTAGGGGGAGCGTGCGTGTGAGGGCGCGGGTTAGTGTTAGCGTACGGGTTAGGATTAGGGGACGGGTGAGGGTCAGGCTTCGGGGAAGAGTAGGGTTAGGGTTCGGGCTAGGGTTAGGGTTAGGGGACGGGGACGGTTTAGGGTCCAGGTGAGGGTACGGCAACGCTTTAGGGGGAGCGTGCGTGTGAGGGCGCGGGTTAGTGTTAGCGTACGGGTTAGGATTAGGGGACGGGTGAGGGTCAGGCTTCAGGGAAGGGTTAGGGTTCGGGCTAGGGTTAGGGTTAGGGGACGGGGACGGTTTAGGGTCCAGGTGAGGGTACGGCAACGCTTTAGGGGGAGCGTTCGTGTGAGGGCGCGGGGTAGTGTTAGCGTACGGGTTAGGATTAGGGGACGGGTGAGGTTCAGGCTTCGGGGAAGGGTTAGGGTTAGGGTTCGGGCTAGGGTTAGGGTTAGGGGACGGGGACGGTTTAGGGTCCAGGTGAGGGTACGGCAACGCTTTAGGGGGAGCGTGCGTGTGAGGGCGCGGGTTAGTGTTAGCGTACGGGTTAGGATTAGGGGACGGGTGAGGGTCAGGCTTCGGGGAAGGGTTAGGGTTAGGGTTCGGGCTAGGGTTAGGGTTAGGGGACGGGGACGGTTTAGGGTCCAGGTGAGGGTACGGCAACGCTTTAGGGGGAGCGTGCGTGTGAGGGCGCGGGTTAGTGTTAGCGTACGGGTTAGGATTAGGGGACGGGTGAGGGTCAGGCTTCGGGGAAGGGTTAGGGTTAGGGTTCGGGCTAGGGTTAGGGTTGGGGGACGGGGACGGTTTAGGGTCCAGGTGAGGGTACGGCAACGCTTTAGGGGGAGCGTGCGTGTGAGGGAGCGGGTTAGTGTTAGCGTACGGGTTAGGATTAGGGGACGGATGAGGGTCAGGCTTCGGGGAAGGGTTAGGGTTAGGTTTCGGGCTAGGGTTAGGGTTAGGGGACGGGGACGGTTTAGGGTCCAGGTGAGGGTACGGCAACGCTGTAGGGGGAGCGTGCGTGTGAGGGCGCGGGTTAGTGTTAGCGTACGTGTTAGGATTAGGGGACGGGTGAGGGTCAGGCTTCGGGGAAGTGTTAGGGTTAGGGTTCGAGCTAGGGTTAGGGGACGGTGACGGTTTAGGCTCCAGGTGAGGGTACGGCAACGCTTTAGGGGGAGCGTGCGTGTGAGGGCGCGGGTTAGTGTTAGCGTACGGGTTAGGATTAGGGGACGGTTGAGGGTCAGGCTTCGGGGAAGGGTTAGGGTTAGGGTTCGGGCTAGGGTTAGGGTTAGGGGACGGGGACGGTTTAGGGTCCAGGTGAGGGTACGGCAACGCTTTAGGGGGAGCGTGCGTGTGAGGGCGCGGGTTAGTGTTAGCGTACGGGTTAGGATTAGGGGACGGGTGAGGGTCAGGCTTCGGGGAAGGGTTAGGGTTAGGGTTCGGGCTAGGGTTAGGGATAGGGGACGGGGACGGTTTAGGGTCCAGGTGAGGGTACGGCAACGCTTTAGGGGGAGCGTGCGTGTGAGGGCGCGGGGTAGTGTTAGCGTACGGGTTAGGATTAGGGGACGGGTGAGGTTCAGGCTTCGGGGAAGGGTTAGGGTTAGGGTTCGGGCTAGGGTTAGGGTTAGGGGACGGGGACGGTTTAGGGTCCAGGTGAGGGTACGGCAACGCTTTAGGGGGAGCGTGCGTGTGAGGGCGCGGGTTAGTGTTAGCGTACGGGTTAGGATTAGGGGACGGGTGAGGGTCAGGCTTCGGGGAAGGGTTAGGGTTAGGGTTCGGGCTAGGGTTAGGGTTAGGGGACGGGGACGGTTTAGTGTCCAGGTGAGGGTACGGCAACGTTTTAGGGGGAGCATGCGTGTGAGGGCGCGGGTTAGTGTTAGCGTACGGGTTAGGATTAGGGCACGGGTGAGGGTCAGGCTTCGGGGAAGGGTTAGGGTTAGGGTTCGGGCTAGGGTTAGGGTTGGGGGACGGGGACGGTTTAGGGTCCAGGTGAGGGTACGGCAACGCTTTAGGGGGAGCGTGCGAGTGAGGGAGCGGGTTAGTGTTAGCGTACGGGTTAGGATTAGGGGACGGGTGAGGGTCAGGCTTCGGGGAAGGGTTAGGGTTAGGGTTCGAGCTAGGGTTAGGGTTACGGGACGGGGACGGTTTAGGGTCCAGGTGAGGGTACGGCAACGCTGTAGGGGGAGCGTGCGTGTGAGGGCGCGGGTTAGTGTTAGCGTACGGGTTAGGATTAGGGGACGGGTGAGGGTCAGGCTTCGGGGAAGTGTTAGGGTTAGGGTTTGGGCTAGGGTTAGGGGACGGTGACGGTTTAGACTCCAGGTGAGGGTACGGCAACGCTTTAGGGGGAGCGTGCGTGTGAGGGCGCGGGGTAGTGTTAGCGTACGGGTTAGGATTAGGGGACGGGTGAGGGTCAGGCTTCGGGGAAGGGTTAGGGTTAGGGTTCGGTCTAGGGTTAGGGTTAGGGGACGGGGACTGTTTAGGGTCCAGGTGAGGTACGGCAATGCTTTAGGGGGAGCGTGCGTGTGAGGGCGCGGGTTAGTGTTAGCGTACGGGTTAGGATTAGGGGACGGGTGAGGGTCCGGCTTCGGGGAAGAGTTAGGGTTAGGGTTCGGGCTAGGGTTAGGGTTAGGGACGGGGACGGTTTAGGGTCCAGGTGAGGGTACGGCAACGCTTTAGGGGGAGCGTGCGTGTGAGGGCGCGGGTTAGTGTTAGCGTACGGGTTAGGATTAGGGGACGGGTGAGGGTCAGGCTTCGGGGAAGGGTTAGGGTTAGGGTTCGGGCTAGGGTTAGGGTTAGGGGACGAGGACGGTTTAGGGTCCAGGTGAGGGTATGGCAACGCTTTAGGGGGAGCGTGCGTGTGAGGGCGAGGGTTAGTGTTAGCGTACGGGTTAGGATTAGGGGACGGGTGAGGGTCAGGCTTCGGGGAAGGGTTAGGGTTCGGGCTAGGGTTAGGGTTAGGGGACGGGGACGGTTTAGGGTCCAGGTGAGGGTACGGCAACGCTTTAGGTGGAGCGTGCGTGTGAGGGCGTGGGTTAGTGTTAGCGTACGGGTTAGGATTAGGGGACGGGTGAGGGTCAGGCTTCGGGGAAGGTTTAGGGTTAGGGTTCGGGCTAGGGTTAGGGTTAGGGGACGGGGACGGTTTAAGGTCCAGGTGAGGGTACGGCAACGCTTTAGGGGGAGCGTGCGTGTGAGGGCACAGGTTAGTGTTAGCGTACGGTTTAGGATTAGGGGACGGGTGACGGTCAGGCTTCGGGGAAGTGTTAGGGTTAGGGTTCGGGCTAGGCTTAGGGTTAGGGGATGGGGACGGTTTAGGGTCCAGGTGAGGGTACGCAACGCTTTAGGGGGAGCGTGCGTGTGAGGGCGCGGGTTAGTGTTAGCGTACGGGTTAGGATTAGGGGACGGGTGAGGGTCAGGCTTCGGGGAAGGGTTAGGGTTAGGGTTCGGGCTAGGGTTAGGGTTAGGGGACAGGGACGGTTTAGGGTCCAGGTGAGGGTACGGCAACGCTTTAGGGGGAGCGTGCGTGTGAGGGCGCGGGTTAGTGTTAGCGTACGGGTTAGGATTAGGGGACGGATGAGGGTCAGGCTTCGGGGAAGGGTTAGGGTTAGGGTTCGGGCTAGGGTTAGGGTTAGGGGACAGGGACGGTTTAGGGTCCAGGTGAGGGTACGGCAACGCTTTAGGGGGAGCGTGCGTGTGAGGGCGCGGGTTAGTGTTAGCGTACGGGTTAGGATTAGGGGACGGGTGAGGGTCAGGCTTCGGGGAAGGGTTAGGGTTAGGGTTCGTGCTAGGGTTAGGGTTAGGGGACGGGGACGGTTTAGGGTCCAGGTGAGGGTACGGCAACGCTTTAGGAGGAGCGTGCGTGTGAGGGCGCGGGTTAGTGTTAGCGTACGGGTTAGGATTAGGGGACGGGTGAGGGTCAGGCTTCGGGGAAGGGTTAGGGTTAGGGTTCGGGCTAGGGTTAGGGTTAGGGGACGGGGACGGTTTAGGGTCCAGGTGAGGGTACGGCAACGCTTTAGGGGGAGTGTGCGTGTGAGGGCGCGGGTTAGTGTTAGCGTACGGGTTAGGATTAGGGGACGGGTGAGGGTCAGGCTTTGGGGAAGGGTTAGGTTTCGGGCTAGGGTTAGGGTTAGGGGACGGGGACGGTTTAGGGTCCAGGTGAGGGTACGGCAACGCTTTAGGGGGAGCGTGCGTGTGAGGGCACGGGTTAGTGTTAGCGTACGGGTTAGGATTAGGGGACGGGTGAAGGTCAGGCTTCGGGGAAGGTTTAGGGTTAGGGTTCGGGCTAGGGTTAGGGTTAGGGGACGGGGACGGTTTAAGGTCCAGGTGAGGGTACGGCAACGCTTTAGGGGGAGCGTGCGTGTGAGGGCGCGGGTTAGTGTTAGTGTACGGGTTAGGATTAGGGGACGGGTGAGGGTCAGGCTTCCGGGAAGGGTTAGGGTTAGGGTTCGGGCTAGGGTTAGGGTTAGGGGACGGGGACGGTTTAGGGTCCAGGTGAGGGTACGGCAACGCTTTAGGGGGAGCGTGCGTGTGAGGGCGCGGGTTAGTGTTAGCGTACGGCTTAGGATTAGGGGACGGGTGAGGGTCAGGCTTCGGGGAAGGTTTAGGGTTAGGGTTCGGGCTAGGGTTAGGGTTAGGGGACGGGGACGGTTTAGGTTCCAGGTGAGGGTACGGCAACGCTTTAGGGGGAGCGTGCGTGTGAGGGGGCGGGTTAGTGTTAGCGTACGGGTTAGGATTAGGGGACGGGTGAGGGTCAGGCTTCGGGGAAGGGTTAGGGTTAGGGTTCGGACTAGGGTTAGGGTTAGGGGACGGGGACGGTTTAGGGTCCAGGTGTTGTACGGCAATGCTTTAGGGGGAGCGTGCGTGTGAGGGCGCGGGTTAGTGTTAGCGTACGGGTTAGGATTAGGGGACGGGTGAGGGTCAGGCTTCGGGGAAGGGTTAGGGTTAGGGTTCGGGCTAGGGTTAGGGTTAGGGGACGGGGACGGTTTAGGGTCCAGGTGAGGGTACGGCAACGCTTTAGGGGGAGCGTGCGTGTGAGGGCGCGGGTTAGTGTTAGCGTACGGGTTAGGATTAGGGGACGGGTGAGGGTCAGGCTTCAGGGAAGGGTTAGGGTTCGGGCTAGGGTTAGGGTTAGGGGACGGGGACGGTTTAGGGTCCAGGTGAGGGTACGGCAACGCTTTAGGGGGAGCGTGCGTGTGAGGGCGCGGGGTAGTGTTAGCGTACGGATTAGGATTAGGGGACGGGTGAGGTTCAGGCTTCGGGGAAGGGTTAGGGTTAGGGTTCGGGCTAGGGTTAGGGTTAGGGGACGGGGACGGTTTAGGGTCCAGGTGAGGGTACGGCAACGCTTTAGGGGGAGCGTGCGTGTGAGGGCGCGGGTTAGTGTTAGCGTACGGGTTAGGATTAGGGGACGGGTGAGGGTCAGGCTTCGGGGAAGGGTTAGGGTTAGGGTTTGGGCTAGGGTTAGGGTTAGCGGACGGGGACGGTTTAGGGTCCAGGTGAGGGTACGGCAACGCTTTAGGGGGAGCGTGCGTGTGAGGGCGCGGGTTAGTGTTAGCGTACGGGTTAGGATTAGGGGACGGGTGAGGGTCAGGCTTCGGGGAAGGGTTAGGTTTAGGGTTCGGGCTAGGGTTAGGGTTGGGGGACGGGGACGGTTTAGGGTCCAGGTGAGGGTACGGCAACGCTTTAGGGGGAGCGTGCGTGTGAGGGAGCGGGTTAGTGTTAGCGTACGGGTTAGGATTAGGGGACGGATGAGGGTCAGGCTTCGGGGAAGGGTTAGGGTTAGGTTTCGGGCTAGGGTTAGGGTTAGGGGACGGGGACGGTTTAGGGTCCAGGTGAGGGTACGGCAACGCTGTAGGGGGAGCGTGCGTGTGAGGGCGCGTGTTAGTGTTAGCGTACGTGTTAGGATTAGGGGACGGGTGAGGGTCAGGCTTCGGGGAAGTGTTAGGGTTAGGGTTCGAGCTAGGGTTAGGGGACGGTGACGGTTTAGGCTCCAGGTGAGGGTACGGCAACGCTTTAGGGGGAGCGTGCGTGTGAGGGGGCGGGTTAGTGTTAGCGTACGGGTTAGGATTAGGGGACGGGTGAGGGTCAGGCTTCGGGGAAGGGTTAGGGTTAGGGTTCGGTCTAGGGTTAGGGTTAGGGGACGGGGACGGTTTAGGGTCCAGGTGAGCTACGGCAATGCTTTAGGGGGAGCGTGCGTGTGAGGGCGTGGGTTAGTGTTAGCGTACGGGTTAGGATTAGGGGACGGGTGAGGGTCCGGCTTCGGGGAAGAGTTAGGGTTAGGGTTCGGGCTAGGGTTAGGGTTAGGGGACGGGGACGGTTTAGGGTCCAGGTGAGGATACGGCAACGCTTTAGGGGGAGCGTGCGTGTGAGGGCGCGGGTTAGTGTTAGCGTACGGGTTAGGATTAGGGGACGGGTGAGGGTCAGGCTTCGGGGAAGGGTTAGGGTTAGGGTTCGGGCTAGGGTTAGGGATAGGGGACGGGGACGGTTTAGGATCCAGGTGAGGGTATGGCAATGCTTTAGGGGGAGCGTGCGTGTGAGGGCGAGGGTGAGTGTTAGCGTACGGGTTAGGATTAGGGGACGGGTGAGGGTCAGGCTTCGGGGAAGGGTTAGGGTTCGGGCTAGGGTTAGGGTTAGGGGACGGGGACGGTTTAGGGTCCAGGTGAGGGTACGGCAACGCTTTAGGGGGAGCGTGCATGTGAGGGCGCGGGTTAGTGTTAGCGTACGGGTTAGGATTAGGGGACGGGTGAGGGTCAGGCTTCGGGGAAGGTTTAGGGTTAGGGTTCGGGCTAGGGTTAGGGTTAGGGGACGGGGACGGTTTAAGGTCCAGGTGAGGGTACGGCAACGCTTTAGGGGGAGCGTGCGTGTGAGGGCACAGGTTAGTGTTAGCGTACGGTTTAGGATTAGGGGACGGGTGAGGGTCAGGCTTCGGGGAAGTGTTAGGGTTAGGGTTCGGGCTAGGCTTAGGGTTAGGGGATGGGGACGGTTTAGGGTCCAGGTGAGGGTACGGCAACGCTTTAGGGGGAGCGTGCGTGTGAGGGCGCGGGTTAGTGTTAGCGTAAGGGTTAGGATTAGTGGACGGGTGAGGGTCAGGCTTCGGGGAAGGGTTAGGGTTAGGGTTCGGGCTAGGGTTAGGGTTGGGGGACGGGGACGGTTTAGGGTCCAGGTGAGGGTACGGCAACGCTTTAGGGGGAGCGTGCGTGTGAGGAAGCGGGTTAGTGTTAGCGTACGGGTTAGGATTAGGGGACGGGTGAGGGTCAGGCTTCGGGGAAGGGTTAGGGTTAGGGTTCGGGCTAGGGTTAGGGTTAGGGGACGGGGACGGTTTAGGGTCCAGGTGAGGGTACGGCAACGCTTTAGGGGGAGCGTGCGTGTGAGGGCGCGGGTTAGTGTTAGCGTACGTGTTAGGATTGGGGACGGGTGAGGGTCAGGCTTCGGGGAAGTGTTAGGGTTAGGGTTCGAGCTAGGGTTAGGGGACGGTGACGGTTTAGGCTCCAGGTGAGGGTACGGCAACGCTTTAGGGGGAGCGTGCGTGTGAGGGGGCGGGTTAGTGTTAGCGTACGGGTTAGGATTAGGGGACGGGTGAGGGTCAGGCTTCGGGGAAGGGTTAGGGTTAGGGTTCGGTCTAGGGTTAGGGTTAGGGGACGGGGACGGTTTAGGGTCCAGGTGAGGTACGGCAATGCTTTAGGGGGAGCGTGCGTGTGAGGGCGTGGGTTAGTGTTAGCGTACGGGTTAGGATTAGGGGACGGGTGAGGGTCCGGCTTCGGGGAAGAGTTAGGGTTAGGGTTCGGGCTAGGGTTAGGGTTAGGGGACGGGGACGGTTTAGGGTCCAGGTGAGGATACGGCAACGCTTTAGGGGGAGCGTGCGTGTGAGGGCGCGGGTTAGTGTTGGCGTACGGGTTAGGATTAGGGTACGGGTGAGGGTCAGGCTTCGGGGAAGGGTTAGGGTTAGGGTTCGGGCTAGGGTTAGGGATAGGGGACGGGGACGGTTTAGGATCCAGGTGAGGGTATGGCAACGCTTTAGGGGGAGCGTGCGTGTGAGGGTGAGGGTGAGTGTTAGCGTACGGGTTAGGATTAGGGGACGGGTGAGGGTCAGGCTTCGGGGAAGGGTTAGGGTTCGGGCTAGGGTTAGGGTTAGGGGACGGGGACGGTTTAGGGTCCAGGTGAGGGTACGGCAACGCTTTAGGGGGAGCGTGCATGTGAGGGCGCGGGTTAGTGTTAGCGTACGGGTTAGGATTAGGGGACGGGTGAGGGTCAGGCTTCGGGGAAGGTTTAGGGTTAGGGTTCGGGCTAGGGTTAGGGTTAGGGGACGGGGACGGTTTAAGGTCCAGGTGAGGGTACGGCAACGCTTTAGGGGGAGCGTGCGTGTGAGGGCACAGGTTAGTGTTAGCGTACGGTTTAGGATTAGGGGACGGGTGAGGGTCAGGCTTCGGGGAAGTGTTAGGGTTAGGGTTCGGGCTAGGCTTAGGGTTAGGGGATGGGGACGGTTTAGGGTCCAGGTGAGGGTACGGCAACGCTTTAGGGGGAGCGTGCGTGTGAGGGCGTGGGTTAGTGTTAGCGTACGGGTTAGGATTAGTGGACGGGTGAGGGTCAGGCTTCGGGGAAGGGTTAGGGTTAGGGTTCGGGCTAGGGTTAGGGTTAGGGGACGGGGACGGTTTAGGGTCCAGGTGAGGGTACGGCAACGCTTTAGGGGGAGCGTGCGTGTGAGCGCGCGGGTTAGTGTTAGCGTACGGGTTAGGATTAGGTGACGGGTGAGGGTCAGGCTTCGGGGAAGGGTTAGGGTTAGGGTTCGGGCTAGGGTTAGGGTTAGGGGACGGGGACGGTTTAGGGTCCAGGTGAGGGTACGGCAACGCTTTAGGGGGAGCGTGCGTGTGAGGGCGCGGGTTAGTGTTAGCGTACGGGTTAGGATTAGGGGCGGGTGAGGGTCAGGCTTCGGGGAAGGGTTAGGGTTAGGGTTCGGGCTAGGGTTAGGTTTAGGGGACGGGGACGGTTTAGGGTCCAGGTGAGGGTACGGCAACGCTTTAGGGGGAGCGTGCGTGTGAGGGCGCGGGTTAGTGTTAGCGTACGGGTTAGGATTAGGGGACGGGTGAGGGTCAGGCTTCGGGGAAGGGTTAGGGTTAGGGTTTGGGCTAGGGTTAGGGTTAGGGGACAGGGACGGTTTAGGGTCCAGGTGAGGGTACGGCAACGCTTTAGGGGGAGCGTGCGTGTGAGGGCGCGGATTAGTGTTAGCGTACGGGTTAGGATTAGGGGACGGGTGAGGGTCAGGCTTCGGGGAAGGGTTAGGGTTAGGGTTCGGGCTAGGGTTAGGGTTAGGGGACAGGGACGGTTTAGGGTCCAGGTGAGGGTACGGCAACGCTTTAGGGGGACCGTGCGTGTGAGGGCGCGGGTTAGTGTTAGTGTACGGGTTAGGATTAGGGGACGGGTGAGGGTCAGGCTTCGGGGAAGGGTTAGGGTTAGGGTTCGGGCTAGGGTTAGGGTTAGGGGACGGGGACGGTTTAGGGTCCAGGTGAGGGTACGGCAACGCTTTAGGAGGAGCGTGCGTGTGAGGGCGCGGGTTAGTGTTAGCGTACGGGTTAGGATTAGGGGACGGGTGAGGGTCAGGCTTCGGGGAAGGGTTAGGGTTAGGGTTCGGGCTAGGGTTAGGGTTAGGGGACGGGGACGGTTTAGGTTCCAGGTGAGGGTACGGCAACGCTTTAGGGGGAGTGTGCGCGTGAGGGCGCGGGTTAGTGTTAGCGTACGGGTTAGGATTAGGGGACGGGTGAGGGTCAGGCTTTGGGGAAGGGTTAGGTTTCGGGCTAGGGTTAGGGTTAGGGGACGGGGACGGTTTAGGGTCCAGGTGAGGGTACGGCAACGCTTTAGGGGGAGCGTGCGTGTGAGGGCACGGGTTAGTGTTAGCGTACGGGTTAGCATTAGGGGACGGGTGAAGGTCAGGCTTCGGGGAAGGTTTAGGGTTAGGGTTCGGGCTAGGGTTAGGGTTAGGGGACGGGGACGGTTTAGGGTCCAGGTGAGGGTACGGCAACGCTTTAGGGGGAGCGTGCGTGTGAGGGCGCGGGTTAGTGTTAGCGTACGGCTTAGGATTAGGGGACGGGTGAGGGTCAGGCTTCGGGGAAGGGTTAGGGTTAGGGTTCGGGCTAGGGTTAGGGTTAGGGGACGGGGACGGTTTAGGGTCCAGGTGAGGGTACGGCAACGCTTTAGGGGGAGCGTGCGTGTGAGGGCGCGGGTTAGTGTTAGCGTACGGGTTAGGATTAGGGGACGGGTGAGGTTCAGGCTTCGGGGAAGGGTTAGTGTTAGGGTTCGGGCTAGGGTTAGGGTTAGGGGACGGGGACGGGTTAGGGTCCAGGTGAGGGTACGGCAACGCTTTAGCGGGAGCGTGCGTGTGAGGGTGCGGGTTAGTGTTAGTGTACGGGTTAGCATTAGGGGACGGGTGAGGGTCAGGCTTCGGGGAAGGGTTAGGGTTAGGGTTCGGGCTAGGGTTAGGGTTAGGGGACGGGGACGGTTTAGGGTCCAGGTGAGGGTACGGCAATGCTTTAGGGGGAGCGTGCGTGTGAGGGTGCGGGTTAGTGTTAGTGTACGGGTTAGGATTAGGGGACGGGTGAGGGTCAGGCTTCGGGGAAGGGTTAGGGTTAGGGTTCGGGCTAGGGTTAGGGTTAGGGGACGGGGACGGTTTAGGGTCCAGGTGAGGGTACGGCAATGCTTTAGGGGGAGCGTGCGTGTGAGGGCGCGGGTTAGTGTTAGCGTACGGGTTAGGATTAGGGCACAGGTGAGGGTCAGGCTTCGGGTAAGGGTTAGGGTTAGGGTTCGGGCTAGAGTTAGGGTTAGGGGACGGGGACGGTTTAGGGTCCAGGTGAGGGTACGGCAACGTTTTAGGGGTAGCGTGCGTGTGAGGGTGCGGGTTAGTGTTAGCGTCCGGGTTAGGATTAGGGGACGTGTGAGGGTCATGCTTCGGGGAAGTGTTAGGGTTAGGGTTCGGCCTAGGGTTAGGGTTAGGGGACGGGGACGGTTTAGGGTCCAGGTGAGGGTACGGCAACGCTTTAGGGGGAGCGTGCGTGTGAGGGCGCGGGTTAGTGTTAGCGTGCGGGTTAGGATTAGGGGACGGGTGAGCGTCAGGCTTCGGGGAAGGGTTAGGGTTAGGGTTCGGGCTAGGGTTAGGGTTAGGGGACGGGGACGGTTTAGGGTCCAGGTGAGGGTACGGCAACGCTTTAGGGGGAGCGTGCGTGTGAGGGCGCGGGTTAGTGTTAGCATACGGGTTAGGATTAGGGGACGGGTGAGGGTCAGGCTTCGGGGAAGGGTTAGGGTTAGGGTTCGGGCTAGGGTTAGGGTTAGGGGACGGGGACGGTTTAGGCTCCAGGTGAGGGTACGGCAACGCTTTAGGGGGAGCGTGCGTGTGAGGGGGCGGGTTAGTGTTAGCGTACGGGTTAGGATTAGGGGACGCGTGAGGGTCAGGCTTCGGGGAAGGGTTAGGGTTAGGGTTCGGGCTAGGGTTAGGGTTAGGGGACGGGGACGGTTTAGGGTCCAGGTGAGGTACGGCAATGCTTTAGGGGGAGCGTGCGTGTGAGGGCGCGGGTTAGTGTTAGCGTACGGGTTAGGATTAGGGGACGGCTGAGGGTCAGGCTTCGGGGAAGGGTTAGGGTTAGGGTTCGGGCTAGGGTTAGGGTTAGGGGACGGGGACGGTTTAGGGTCCAGGTGAGGGTACGGCAACGCTTTAGGGGGAGCGTGCGTGTGAGGGCGCGGGTTAGTGTTAGCGTACGGGTTAGGATTAGGGGACGGGTGAGGGTCAGGCTTCAGGGAAGGGTTAGGGTTAGGGTTCGGGCTAGGGTTAGGGTTAGGGGACGGGGACGGTTTAGGGTCCAGGTGAGGGTACGGCAACGCTTTAGGGGGAGCGTGCGTGTGAGGGCGCGGGGTAGTGTTAGCGTACGGGTTAGGATTAGGGGACGGGTGAGGTTCAGGCTTCGGGGAAGGGTTAGGGTTAGGTTTCGGGCTAGGGTTAGGGTTAGGGGACGGGGACGGTTTAGGGTCCAGGTGAGGGTACGGCAACGCTTTAGGGGGAGCGTGCGTGTGACGGCGCGGGTTAGTGTTAGCGTACGGGTTAGGATTAGGGGCGGGTGAGGGTCAGGCTTCGGGGAAGTGTTAGGGTTAGGGTTCGGGCTAGGGTTAGGTTTAGGGGACGGGGACCGTTTAGGGTCCAGGTGAGGGTACGGCAACGCTTTAGGGGGAGCGTGCATGTGAGGGCGCGGGTTAGTGTTAGCGTACGGGTTAGGATTAGGGGACGGGTGAGGGTCAGGCTTCGGGGAAGGGTTAGGGTTAGGGTTCGGGCTAGGGTTAGGGTTAGGGGACGGGGACGGTTTAGGGTCCAGGTGAGGGTACGGCAACGCTTTAGGGGGAGCGTGCGTGTGAGGGCGCGGGTTAGTGTTAGCGTACGGGTTAGGATTAGGGGACGGGTGAGGGTCAGGCTTCAGGGAAGGGTTAGGGTTAGGGTTCGGGCTAGGGTTAGGGTTAGGGGACGGGGACGGTTTAGGGTCCAGGTGAGGGTACGGCAACGCTTTAGGGGGAGCGTGCGTGTGAGGGCGCGGGGTAGTGTTAGCGTACGGGTTAGGATTAGGGGACGGGTGAGGTTCAGGCTTCGGGGAAGGGTTAGGGTTAGGATTCGGGCTAGGGTTAGGGTTAGGGGACGGGGACGGTTTAGGGTCCAGGTGAGGGTACGGCAACGCTTTAGGGGGAGCGTGCGTGTGAGGGCGCGGGTTAGTGTTAGCGTACGGGTTAGGATTAGGGGCGGGTGAGGGTCAGGCTTCGGGGAAGTGTTAGGGTTAGGGTTCGGGCTAGGGTTAGGTTTAGGGGACGGGGACCGTTTAGGGTCCAGGTGAGGGTACGGCAACGCTTTAGGGGGAGCGTGCATGTGAGGGCGCGGGTTAGTGTTAGCGTACGGGTTAGGATTAGGGGACGGGTGAGGGTCAGGCTTCGGGGAAGGGTTAGGGTTAGGGTTCGGGCTAGGGTTAGGGTTAGGGGACAGGGACGGTTTAGGGTCCAGGTGAGGGTACGGCAACGCTTTAGGGGGAGCGTGCGTGTGAGGGCGCGGGTTAGTGTTAGCGTACGGGTTAGGATTAGGGACGGATGAGGGTCAGGCTTCGGGGAAGGGTTAGGGTTAGGGTTCGGGATAGGGTTAGGGTTAGGGGACAGGGACGGTTTAGGGTCCAGGTGAGGGTACGGCAACGCTTTAGGGGGACCATGCGTGTGAGGGCGCGGGTTAGTGTTAGCGTACGGGTTAGGATTAGGGGACGGGTGAGGGTCAGGCTTCGGGGAAGGGTTAGGGTTAGGGTTCGGGCTAGGGTTAGGGTTAGGGGACGGGGACGGTTTAGGTTCCAGGTGAGGGTACGGCAACGCTTTAGGGGGAGTGTGCGTGTGAGGGCGCGGGTTAGTGTTAGCGTACGGGTTAGGATTAGGGGACGGGTGAGGGTCAGGCTTTGGGGAAGGGTTAGGTTTCGGGCTAGGGTTAGGGTTAGAGGACGGGGACGGTTTAGGGTCCAGGTGAGGGTACGGCAACGCTTTAGGGGGAGCGTGCGTGTGAGGGCACGGGTTAGTGTTAGCGTACGGGTTAGGATTAGGGGACGGGTGAAGGTCAGGCTTCCGGGAAGGTTTAGGGTTAGGGTTCGGGCTAGGGTTAGGGTTAGGGGACGGGGACGGTTTAGGGTCCAGGTGAGGGTACGGCAGCGCTTTAGGGGGAGCGTGCGTGTGAGGGCGCGGGTTAGTGTTAGCGTACGGCTTAGGATTAGGGGACGGGTGAGGGTCAGGCTTCGGGGAAGGGTTAGGGTTAGGGTTCGGGCTAGGGTTAGGGTTAGGGGACGGGGACGGTTTAGGGTCCAGGTGAGGGTACGGCAACGCTTTAGGGGGAGCGTGCGTGTGAGGGCGTGGGTTAGTGTTAGTGTACGGGTTAGGATTAGGGGACGGGTGAGGGTCAGGCTTCGGGGAAGGGTTAGGGTTAGGGTTCGGGCTAGGGTTAGGGTTAGGGGACGGGGACGGTTTAGGGTCCAGGTGAGGGTACGGCAACGCTTTAGGGGGAGCGTGCGTGTGAGGGCGTGGGTTAGTATTAGCGTACGGGTTAGGATTAGGGGATGGGTGAGGGTCAGGCTTCGGGGAAGGGTTAGGGTTAGGGTTCGGGCTAGGGTTAGGGTTAGGGGACGGGGACGGTTTAGGGTCCAGGTGAGGGTACGGCAACGCTTTAGGGGGAGCGTGCGTGTGAGGGCGCTGGTTAGTGTTAGCGTACGGGTTAGGATTAGGGGACGGGTGAGGGTCAGGCTTCGGGGAAGGGTTAGGGTTAGGGTTCGGGCTAGGGTTAGGGTTAGGGGACGGGGACGGTTTAGGGTCCAATGAGGGTATGGCAACGCTTTAGGGGGAGCGTGGGTGTGAGGGCGCGGGTTAGTGTTAGCGTACGGGTTAGGATTAGGGGACGGGTGAGGGTCAGGCTTCGGGGAAGGGTTAGGGTTAGGGTTCGGTCTAGGGTTAGGGTTAGGGGACGGGGACGGTTTAGGGTCCAGGTGAGGGTACCGCAACGCTTTAGGGGGAGCGTGCGTGTGAGGGCGCGGGTTAGTGTTAGCGTACGGGTTAGGATTAGGGGACGGGTGAGGGTCAGGCTTCGGGGAAGGGTTAGGGTTAGGGTTCGGGCTAGGGTTAGGGTTAGGGCACGGGGACGGTTTAGGGTCCAGGTGAGGGTACGGCAATGATTTAGGGGGAGCGTGCGTGTGAGGGCGCGGGTTAGTGTTAGCGTATGGGTTAGGATTAGGGGACGGGTGAGGTTCAGGCTTCGGGGAAGGGTTAGTGTTAGGGTTCGGGCTAGGGTTAGGGTTAGGGGACGGGGACGGTTTAGGGTCCAGGTGAGGGTACGGCAACGCTTTAGGGGGAGTGTGCGTGTGAGGGCGCGGGTTAGTGTTAGCGTACGGGTTAGGATTAGGGGACGGGTGAGGTTCAGGCTTTGGGGAAGGGTTAGGTTTCGGGCTAGGGTTAGGGTTAGAGGACGGGGACGGTTTAGGGTCCAGGTGAGGGTACGGCAACGCTTTAGGGGGAGCGTGCGTGTGAGGGCACGGGTTAGTGTTAGCGTACGGGTTAGGATTAGGGGATGGGTGAAGGTCAGGCTTCCGGGAAGGTTTAGGGTTAGGGTTCGGGCTAGGGTTAGGGTTAGGGGACGGGGACGGTTTAGGGTCCAGGTGAGGGTACGGCAGCACTTTAGGGGGAGCGTTCGTGTGAGGGCGCGGGTTAGTGTTAGCGTACGGCTTAGGATTAGGGGACGGGTGAGGGTCAGGCTTCGGGGAAGGGTTAGGGTTAGGGTTCGGGCTAGGGTTAGGGTTAGGGGACGGGGACGGTTTAGGGTCCAGGTGAGGGTACGGCAACGCTTTAGGGGGAGCGTGCGTGTGAGGGCGTGGGTTAGTGTTAGTGTACGGGTTAGGATTAGGGGACGGGTGAGGGTCAGGCTTCGGGGAAGGGTTAGGGTTAGGGTTCGGGCTAGGGTTAGGGTTAGGGGACGGGGACGGTTTAGGGTCCAGGTGAGGGTACGGCAACGCTTTAGGGGGAGCGTGCGTGTGAGGGCGTGGGTTAGTATTAGCGTACGGGTTAGGATTAGGGGATGGGTGAGGGTCAGGCTTCGGGGAAGGGTTAGGGTTAGGGTTCGGGCTAGGGTTAGGGTTAGGGGACGGGGACGGTTTAGGGTCCAGGTGAGGGTACGGCAACGCTTTAGGGGGAGCGTGCGTGTGAGGGCGCTGGTTAGTGTTAGCGTACGGGTTAGGATTAGGGGACGGGTGAGGGTCAGGCTTCGGGGAAGGGTTAGGGTTAGGGTTCGGGCTAGGGTTAGGGTTAGGGGACGGGGACGGTTTAGGGTCCAGTTGAGGGTATGGCAACGCTTTAGGGGGACCGTGGGTGTGAGGGCGCGGGTTAGTGTTAGCGTACGGGTTAGGATTAGGGGACGGGTGAGGGTCAGGCTTCGGGGAAGGGTTAGGGTTAGGGTTCGGTCTAGGGTTAGGGTTAGGGGACGGGGACGGTTTAGGGTCCAGGTGAGGGTACCGCAACGCTTTAGGGGGAGCGTGCGTGTGAGGGCGCGGGTTAGTGTTAGCGTACGGGTTAGGATTAGGGGACGGGTGAGGGTCAGGCTTCGGGGAAGGGTTAGGGTTAGGGTTCGGGCTAGGGTTAGGGTTAGGGCACGGGGACGGTTTAGGGTCCAGGTGAGGGTACGGCAATGATTTAGGGGGAGCGTGCGTGTGAGGGCGCGGGTTAGTGTTAGCGTATGGGTTAGGATTAGGGGACGGGTGAGGTTCAGGCTTCGGGGAAGGGTTAGTGTTAGGGTTCGGGCTAGGGTTAGGGTTAGGGGACGGGGACGGTTTAGGGTCCAGGTGAGGGTACGGCAACGCTTTAGGGGGAGCGTGCGTGTGAGGGTGTGGGTTAGTGTTAGCGTACGGGTTAGGATTAGGGGACGGGTGAGGGTCAGGCTTTGGGGAAGGTTTAGTGTTAGGATTCGGGCTAGGGTTAGGGTTAGGGGACGGGGACGGTTTAGGGTCCAGGTGAGGGTACGGCAACGCTTTAGGGGGAGCGTGCGTGTGAGGGCGCGGGTTAGTGTTAGCGTACGGGTTAGGATTAGGGGACGGGTGAGGGTCAGGCTTCGGGGAAGGGTTAGGTTTAGGGTTCGGGCTAGGGTTAGGGTTAGGGGACGGGGACGGTTTAGGGTCCAGGTGAGGGTACGGCAACGCTTTAGGGGGAGCGTGCGTGTGAGGGCGCGGGTTAGTGTTAGCGTACGGGTTAGGATTAGGGGACGGGTGAGGGTCAGGCTTCGGGGAAGGGTTAGGGTTAGGGTTCGGGCTAGGGTTAGGGTTAGGGGACGGGGACGGTTTAGGGTCCAGGTGAGGGTACGGCAACGCTTTAGGGGGAGCGTGCGTGTGAGGGCACAGGTTAGTGTTAGCGTACGGTTTAGGATTAGGGGACGGGTGAGGGTCAGGCTTCGGGGAAGTGTTAGGGTTAGGGTTCGGGCTAGGCTTAGGGTTAGGGGATGGGGACGGTTTAGGGTCCAGGTGAGGGTACGGCAACGCTTTAGGGGGAGCGTGCGTGTGAGGGCGCGGGTTAGTGTTAGCGTATGGGTTAGGATTAGGGGACGGTTGAGGGTCAGGCTTCAGGGAAGGGTTAGGGTTAGGGTTCGGGCTAGGGTTAGGGTTAGGGGACGGGGACGGTTTAGGGTCCAGGTGAGGGTACGGCAACGCTTTAGGGGGAGCGTGCGTGTGAGCGCGCGGGTTAGTGTTAGCGTACGGGTTAGGATTAGGGGACGGGTGAGGGTCAGGCTTCGGGGAAGGGTTAGGTTTAGGGTTCGGGCTAGGGTTAGGGTTAGGGGACGGGGACGGTTTAGGGTCCAGGTGAGGGTACGGCAACGCTTTAGGGGGAGCGTGCGTGTGAGGGCGCGGGTTAGTGTTAACGTACGGGTTAGGATTAGGGGCGGGTGAGGGTCAGGCTTCGGGGAAGGGTTAGGGTTAGGGTTCGGGCTAGGGTTAGGTTTAGGGGACAGGGACGGTTTAGGGTCCAGGTGAGGGTACGGCAACGCTTTAGGGGGAGCGTGCGTGTGAGGGCGCGGGTTAGTGTTAGCGTACGGGTTAGGATTAGGGGACGGGTGAGGGTCAGGCTTCGGGGAAGGGTTAGGGTTAGGGTTCGGGCTAGGGTTAGGGTTAGGGGACAGGGACGGTTTAGGGTCCAGGTGAGGGTACGGCAACGCTTTAGGGGGAGCGTGCGTGTGAGGGCGCGGGTTAGTGTTAGCGTACGGGTTAGGATTAGGGGACGGATGAGGGTCAGGCTTTGGGGAAGGGTTAGGTTTCGGGCTAGGGTTAGGGTTAGGGGACGGGGACGGTTTAGGGTCCAGGTGAGGGTACGGCAACGCTTTAGGGGGAGCGTGCGTGTGAGGGCACGGGTTAGTGTTAGCGTACGGGTTAGGATTAGGGGACGGGTGAAGGTCAGGCTTCGGGGAAGGTTTAGGGTTAGGGTTCGGGCTAGGGTTAGGGTTAGGGGACGGGGACGGTTTAGGTTCCAGGTGAGGGTACGGCAACGCTTTAGGGGGAGTGTGCGTGTGAGGGCGCGGGTTAGTGTTAGCGTACGGGTTAGGATTAGGGGACGGGTGAGGTTCAGGCTTTGGGGAAGGGTTAGGTTTCGGGCTAGGGTTAGGGTTAGAGGACGGGGACGGTTTAGGGTCCAGGTGAGGGTACGGCAACGCTTTAGGGGGAGCGTGCGTGTGAGGGCACGGGTTAGTGTTAGCGTACGGGTTAGGATTAGGGGATGGGTGAAGGTCAGGCTTCCGGGAAGGTTTAGGGTTAGGGTTCGGGCTAGGGTTAGGGTTAGGGGACGGGGACGGTTTAGGGTCCAGGTGAGGGTACGGCAGCACTTTAGGGGGAGCGTTCGTGTGAGGGCGCGGGTTAGTGTTAGCGTACGGCTTAGGATTAGGGGACGGGTGAGGGTCAGGCTTCGGGGAAGGGTTAGGGTTAGGGTTCGGGCTAGGGTTAGGGTTAGGGGACGGGGACGGTTTAGGGTCCAGGTGAGGGTACGGCAACGCTTTAGGGGGAGCGTGCGTGTGAGGGCGTGGGTTAGTGTTAGTGTACGGGTTAGGATTAGGGGACGGGTGAGGGTCAGGCTTCGGGGAAGGGTTAGGGTTAGGGTTCGGGCTAGGGTTAGGGTTAGGGGACGGGGACGGTTTAGGGTCCAGGTGAGGGTACGGCAACGCTTTAGGGGGAGCGTGCGTGTGAGGGCGTGGGTTAGTATTAGCGTACGGGTTAGGATTAGGGGATGGGTGAGGGTCAGGCTTCGGGGAAGGGTTAGGGTTAGGGTTCGGGCTAGGGTTAGGGTTAGGGGACGGGGACGGTTTAGGGTCCAGGTGAGGGTACGGCAACGCTTTAGGGGGAGCGTGCGTGTGAGGGCGCTGGTTAGTGTTAGCGTACGGGTTAGGATTAGGGGACGGGTGAGGGTCAGGCTTCGGGGAAGGGTTAGGGTTAGGGTTCGGGCTAGGGTTAGGGTTAGGGGACGGGGACGGTTTAGGGTCCAGTTGAGGGTATGGCAACGCTTTAGGGGGACCGTGGGTGTGAGGGCGCGGGTTAGTGTTAGCGTACGGGTTAGGATTAGGGGACGGGTGAGGGTCAGGCTTCGGGGAAGGGTTAGGGTTAGGGTTCGGTCTAGGGTTAGGGTTAGGGGACGGGGACGGTTTAGGGTCCAGGTGAGGGTACCGCAACGCTTTAGGGGGAGCGTGCGTGTGAGGGCGCGGGTTAGTGTTAGCGTACGGGTTAGGATTAGGGGACGGGTGAGGGTCAGGCTTCGGGGAAGGGTTAGGGTTAGGGTTCGGGCTAGGGTTAGGGTTAGGGCACGGGGACGGTTTAGGGTCCAGGTGAGGGTACGGCAATGATTTAGGGGGAGCGTGCGTGTGAGGGCGCGGGTTAGTGTTAGCGTATGGGTTAGGATTAGGGGACGGGTGAGGTTCAGGCTTCGGGGAAGGGTTAGTGTTAGGGTTCGGGCTAGGGTTAGGGTTAGGGGACGGGGACGGTTTAGGGTCCAGGTGAGGGTACGGCAACGCTTTAGGGGGAGCGTGCGTGTGAGGGTGTGGGTTAGTGTTAGCGTACGGGTTAGGATTAGGGGACGGGTGAGGGTCAGGCTTTGGGGAAGGTTTAGTGTTAGGATTCGGGCTAGGGTTAGGGTTAGGGGACGGGGACGGTTTAGGGTCCAGGTGAGGGTACGGCAACGCTTTAGGGGGAGCGTGCGTGTGAGGGCGCGGGTTAGTGTTAGCGTACGGGTTAGGATTAGGGGACGGGTGAGGGTCAGGCTTCGGGGAAGGGTTAGGTTTAGGGTTCGGGCTAGGGTTAGGGTTAGGGGACGGGGACGGTTTAGGGTCCAGGTGAGGGTACGGCAACGCTTTAGGGGGAGCGTGCGTGTGAGGGCGCGGGTTAGTGTTAGCGTACGGGTTAGGATTAGGGGACGGGTGAGGGTCAGGCTTCGGGGAAGGGTTAGGGTTAGGGTTCGGGCTAGGGTTAGGGTTAGGGGACGGGGACGGTTTAGGGTCCAGGTGAGGGTACGGCAACGCTTTAGGGGGAGCGTGCGTGTGAGGGCACAGGTTAGTGTTAGCGTACGGTTTAGGATTAGGGGACGGGTGAGGGTCAGGCTTCGGGGAAGTGTTAGGGTTAGGGTTCGGGCTAGGCTTAGGGTTAGGGGATGGGGACGGTTTAGGGTCCAGGTGAGGGTACGGCAACGCTTTAGGGGGAGCGTGCGTGTGAGGGCGCGGGTTAGTGTTAGCGTATGGGTTAGGATTAGGGGACGGTTGAGGGTCAGGCTTCAGGGAAGGGTTAGGGTTAGGGTTCGGGCTAGGGTTAGGGTTAGGGGACGGGGACGGTTTAGGGTCCAGGTGAGGGTACGGCAACGCTTTAGGGGGAGCGTGCGTGTGAGCGCGCGGGTTAGTGTTAGCGTACGGGTTAGGATTAGGGGACGGGTGAGGGTCAGGCTTCGGGGAAGGGTTAGGTTTAGGGTTCGGGCTAGGGTTAGGGTTAGGGGACGGGGACGGTTTAGGGTCCAGGTGAGGGTACGGCAACGCTTTAGGGGGAGCGTGCGTGTGAGGGCGCGGGTTAGTGTTAACGTACGGGTTAGGATTAGGGGCGGGTGAGGGTCAGGCTTCGGGGAAGGGTTAGGGTTAGGGTTCGGGCTAGGGTTAGGTTTAGGGGACAGGGACGGTTTAGGGTCCAGGTGAGGGTACGGCAACGCTTTAGGGGGAGCGTGCGTGTGAGGGCGCGGGTTAGTGTTAGCGTACGGGTTAGGATTAGGGGACGGGTGAGGGTCAGGCTTCGGGGAAGGGTTAGGGTTAGGGTTCGGGCTAGGGTTAGGGTTAGGGGACAGGGACGGTTTAGGGTCCAGGTGAGGGTACGGCAACGCTTTAGGGGGAGCGTGCGTGTGAGGGCGCGGGTTAGTGTTAGCGTACGGGTTAGGATTAGGGGACGGATGAGGGTCAGGCTTTGGGGAAGGGTTAGGTTTCGGGCTAGGGTTAGGGTTAGGGGACGGGGACGGTTTAGGGTCCAGGTGAGGGTACGGCAACGCTTTAGGGGGAGCGTGCGTGTGAGGGCACGGGTTAGTGTTAGCGTACGGGTTAGGATTAGGGGACGGGTGAAGGTCAGGCTTCGGGGAAGGTTTAGGGTTAGGGTTCGGGCTAGGGTTAGGGTTAGGGGACGGGGACGGTTTAGGGTCCAGTTGAGGGTACGGCAACGCTTTAGGGGGAGCGTGCGTGTGAGGGCGCGGGTTAGTGTTAGCGTACGGCTTAGGATTAGGGGACGGGTGAGGGTCAGGCTTCGGGGAAGGGTTAGGGTTAGGGTTCGGGCTAGGGTTAGGGTTAGGGGACGGGGACGGGTTAGGGTTCAGGTGAGGGTACGGCAACGCTTTAGCGGGAGCGTGCGTGTGAGGGTGCGGGTTAGTGTTAGTGTACGGGTTAGGATTAGGGGACGGGTGAGGGTCAGGCTTCGGGGAAGGGTTAGGGTTAGGGTTCGGGCTAGGGTTAGGGTTAGGGGACGGGGACGGTTTAGGGTCCAGGTGAGGGTACGGCAACGCTTTAGGGGGAGCGTGCGTGTGAGGGCGTGGGTTAGTATTAGCGTATGGGTTAGGATTAGGGGATGGGTGAGGGTCAGGCTTCGGGGAAGGGTTAGGGTTAGGGTTCGGGCTAGGGTTAGGGTTAGGGGACGGGGACGGTTTAGGGTCCAGGTGAGGGTACGGCAACGCTTTAGGGGGAGCGTGCGTGTGAGGGCTCTGGTTAGTGTTAGCGTACGGGTTAGGATTAGGGGACGGGTGAGGGTCAGGCTTCGGGGAAGGGTTAGGGTTAGGGTTCGGGCTAGGGTTAGGGTTATGGGACGGGGACGGTTTAGGGTCCAGTTGAGGGTATGGCAACGCTTTAGGGGGAGCGTGGGTGTGAGGGCGTGGGTTAGTGTTAGCGTACGGGTTAGGATTAGGGGACGGGTGAGGGTCAGGCTTCGGGGAAGGGTTAGGTTTAGGGTTCGGTCTAGGGTTAGGGTTAGGGGACGGGGACGGTTTAGGGTCCAGGTGAGGGTACCGCAACGCTTTAGGGGGAGCGTGCGTGTGAGGGCGCGGGTTAGTGTTAGCGTACGGGTTAGGATTAGGGGACGGGTGAGGGTCAGGCTTCGGGGAAGGGTTAGGGTTAGGGTTCGGGCTAGGGTTAGGGTTAGGGGACGGGGACGGTTTAGGGTCCAGGTGAGGGTACGGCAACGCTTTAGGAGGAGCGTGCGTGTGAGGGCGCGGGTTAGTGTTAGCGTACGGGTTAGGATTAGGGGACGGGTGAGGGTCAGGCTTCGGGGAAGGGTTAGGGTTAGGGTTCGGGCTAGGGTTAGGGTTAGGGGACGGGGACGGTTTAGGTTCCAGGTGAGGGTACGGCAACGCTTTAGGGGGAGCGAGCGTTTGAGGGCGCGGGTTAGTGTTAGCGTACGGGTTAGGATTAGGGGACGGGTGAGGGTCAGGCTTTGGGGAAGGGTTAGGTTTCGGGCTATGGTTAGGGTTAGGGGACGGGGACGGTTTAGGGTCCAGGTGAGGGTACGGCAACGCTTTAGGGGGAGCGTGCGTGTGAGGGCACGGGTTAGTGTTAGCGTACGGGTTAGGATTAGGGGACGGGTGAAGGTCAGGCTTCGGGGAAGGTTTAGGGTTAGGGTTCGGGCTAGGGTTAGGGTTAGGGGACGGGGACGGTTTAGGGTCCAGTTGAGGGTACGGCAACGCTTTAGGGGGAGCGTGCGTGTGAGGGCGCGGGTTAGTGTTAGCGTACGGCTTAGGATTAGGGGACGGGTGAGGGTCAGGCTTCGGGGAAGGGTTAGGGTTAGGGTTCGGGCTAGGGTTAGGGTTAGGGGACGGGGACGGTTTAGGGTCCAGGTGAGGGTACGGCAACGCTTTAGGGGGAGCGTGCGTGTGAGGGCGCGGGTTAGTGTTAGCGTACAGGTTAGGATTAGGGGACGGGTGAGGGTCAGGCTTCGGGGAAGGGTTAGTGTTAGGGTTCGGGCTAGGGTTAGGGTTAGGGGACGGGGACGGGTTAGGGTCCAGGTGAGGGTACGGCAACGCTTTAGCGGGAGCGTGCGTGTGAGGGTGCGGGTTAGTGTTAGTGTACGGGTTAGGATTAGGGGACGGGTGAGGGTCAGGCTTCGGGGAAGGGTTAGGGTTAGGGTTCGGGCTAGGGTTAGGGTTAGGGGACGGGGACGGTTTAGGGTCCAGGTGAGGGTACGGCAACGCTTTAGGGGGAGCGTGCGTGTGAGGGCGTGGGTTAGTATTAGCGTACGGGTTAGGATTAGGGGATGGGTGAGGGTCAGGCTTCGGGGAAGGGTTAGGGTTAGGGTTCGGGCTAGGGTTAGGGTTAGGGGACGGGGACGGTTTAGGGTCCAGGTGAGGGTACGGCAACGCTTTAGGGGGAGCGTGCGTGTGAGGGCGCTGGTTAGTGTTAGCGTACGGGTTAGGATTAGGGGACGGGTGAGGGTCAGGCTTCGGGGAAGGGTTAGGGTTAGGGTTCGGGCTAGGGTTAGGGTTAGGGGACGGGGACGGTTTAGGGTCCAGTTGAGGGTATGGCAACGCTTTAGGGGGAGCGTGGGTGTGAGGGCGTGGGTTAGTGTTAGCGTACGGGTTAGGATTAGGGGACGGGTGAGGGTCAGGCTTCGGGGAAGGGTTAGGTTTAGGGTTCGGTCTAGGGTTAGGGTTAGGGGACGGGGACGGTTTAGGGTCCAGGTGAGGGTACCGCAACGCTTTAGGGGGAGCGTGCGTGTGAGGGCGCGGGTTAGTGTTAGCGTACGGGTTAGGATTAGGGGACGGGTGAGGGTCAGGCTTCGGGGAAGGGTTAGGGTTAGGGTTCGGGCTAGGGTTAGGGTTAGGGCACGGGGACGGTTTAGGGTCCAGGTGAGGGTACGGCAATGATTTAGGGGGAGCGTGCGTGTGAGGGCGCGGGTTAGTGTTAGCGTACGGGTTAGGATTAGGGGACGGGTGAGGGTCAGGCTTCGGGGAAGGGTTAGTGTTAGGGTTCGGGCTAGGGTTAGGGTTAGGGGACGGGGACGGTTTAGGGTCCAGGTGAGGGTACGGCAACGCTTTAGGGGGAGCGTGCGTGTGAGGGTGTGGGTTAGTGTTAGCGTACGGGTTAGGATTAGGGGACGGGTGAGGGTCAGGCTTTGGGGAAGGTTTAGTGTTAGGGTTCGGGCTAGGGTTAGGGTTAGGGTACGGGGACGGTTTAGGGTCCAGGTGAGGGTACGGCAACGCTTTAGGGGGAGCGTGCGTGTGAGGGCGCGGGTTAGTGTTAGCGTACGGGTTAGGATTAGGGGACGGGTGAGGGTCAGGCTTCGGGGAAGGGTTAGGTTTAGGGTTCGGGCTAGGGTTAGGGTTAGGGGACGCGGACGGTTTAGGGTCCAGGTGAGGGTACGGCAACGCTTTAGGGGGAGCGTGCGTGTGAGGGCGCGGGTTAGTGTTAGCGTACGGGTTAGGATTAGGGGACGGGTGAGGGTCAGGCTTCGGGGAAGGGTTAGGGTTAGGGTTCGGGCTAGGGTTAGGGTTAGGGGACGGGGACGGTTTAGGGTCCAGGTGAGGGTACGGCAACGCTTTAGGGGGAGCGTGCGTGTGAGGGCGCGGGTTAGTGTTAGCGTACGGTTTAGGATTAGCGGACGGGTGAGGGTCAGGCTTCGGGGAAGGGTTAGGGTTAGGGTTCGGGCTAGGGTTAGGGTTAGGGGACGGGGACGGTTTAGGGTCCAGGTGAGGGTATGGCAACGCTTTAGGGGGAGCGTGCATGTGAGAGCGTGGGTTAGTGTTAGCGTACGGGTTAGGATTAGGGTACGGGTGAGGCTCAGGCTTCGGGGAAGTGTTAGGGTTAGGGTTCGGGCTAGGGTTATGGTTAGGGGACGGGGACGGTTTAGGGTCCAGGTGAGGGTACGGCAACGCTTTAGGGGGAGCGTGCGTGTGAGGGCGCGGGTTAGTGTTAGCGTACGGTTTAGGATTAGGGGACGGGTGAGGCTCAGGCTTTGGGGAAGGATTAGGGTTAGGGTTCGGGCTAGGGTTAGGGTTAGGGGACGGGGACGGTTTAGGGTCCAGGTAAGGGTACGGCAACGCTTTAGGGGGAGCGTGCGTGTGAGGGCGGGGGTTAGTGTTAGCGTACGGGTTAGGATTAGGGGACGGGTGAGGGTCAGGCTTCGGGGAAGGGTTAGGGTTAGGGTTCGGGCTAGGGTTAGGGTTAGGGGACGGGGACGGTTTAGGGTCCAGGTGAGGGTACGGCAACGCTTTAGGGGGAGCGTGCGTGTGAGGGCGTGGGTTAGTGTTAGCGTACGGGTTAGGATTAGGGGACGGGTGAGGGTCAGGCTTCGGGGAAGGGTTAGGGTTAGGGTTCGGGCTAGGGTTAGGGGACGGTGACGGTTTAGGGTCCAGGTGAGGGTACGGGAACGCTTTAGGGGGAGCGTGCGTGTGAGGGCGCGGGTTAGTGTTAGCGTACGGGTTAGGATTAGGGGACGGGTGAGGGTCAGGCTTCGGGGAAGGGTTAGGGTTAGGGTTCGGGCTAGGGTTAGGGTTAGGGGACGGGGACGGTTTAGGGTCCAGGTGAGGGTACGGCAACGCTTTAGGGGGAGCGTGCGTGTGAGGGCGCGGGTTAGTGTTAGCGTACGGGTTAGGATTAGGGGCGGGTGAGGGTCAGGCTTCGGGGAAGGGTTAGGGTTAGGGTTCGGGCTAGGGTTAGGTTTAGGGGACGGGGACGGTTTAGGGTCCAGGTGAGGGTACGGCAACGCTTTAGGGGGAGCGTGCGTGTGAGGGCGCGGGTTAGTGTTAGCGTACGGGTTAGGATTAGGGGACGGGTGAGGGTCAGGCTTCGGGGAAGGGTTAGGGTTAGGGTTCGGGCTAGGGTTAGGGTTAGGGGACAGGGACGTTTAGGGTCCAGGTGAGGGTACGGCAACGCTTTAGGGGGAGCGTGCGTGTGAGGGCGCGGGTTAGTGTTAGCGTACGGGTTAGGATTAGGGGACCGATGAGGGTCAGGCTTCGGGGAAGGGTTAGGGTTAGGGTTCGGGCTAGGGTTAGGGTTAGGGGACAGGGACGGTTTAGGGTCCAGGTGAGGGTACGGCAACGCTTTAGGGGGAGTGTGCGTGTGAGGGCGCGGGTTAGTGTTAGCGTACGGGTTAGGATTAGTGGACGGGTGAGGGTCAGGCTTCGGGGAAGTGTTAGGGTTAGGGTTCGGGCTAGGGTTAGGGGACGGGGACGGTTTAGGTTCCAGGTGAGGGTAAGGCAACGCTTTAGGGGGAGTGTGCGTGTGAGGGCGCGGGTTAGTGTTAGCGTACGGGTTAGGATTAGGGGACGGGTGAGGGTCAGGCTTCGGGGAAGTGTTAGGGTTAGGGTTCGGGCTAGGGTTAGGGGACGGTGACGGTTTAGGGTCCAGGTGAGGGTACGGCAACGCTTTAGGGGGAGCGTGCATGAGAGGGGGCGGGTTAGTGTTAGCGTACGGGTTAGGATTAGGGGACGGGTGAGGGTCAGGCTTCGGGGAAGGGTTAGGGTTAGGGTTCGGGCTAGGGTTAGGGTTAGGGGACGGGGACGGTTTAGGGTCCAGGTGAGGGTACGGCAACGCTTTAGGGGGAGCGTGGGTGTGAGGGCGCGTGTTAGTGTTAGCGTACGGGTTAGGATTAGGGGACGGGTGAGGGTCAGGCTTCGGGGAAGGGTTAGGGTTAGGGTTCGGTCTAGGGTTAGGGTTAGGGGACGGGGACAGTTTAGGGTCCAGGTGAGGGTACGGCAATGCTTTAGGGGGAGCGTGCGTGTGAGGGCGTGGGTTAGTGTTAGCGTACGGGTTAGGATTAGGGGACGGGTGAGGGTCAGCCTTCAGGGAAGAGTTAGGGTTAGGGTTCGGGCTAGGGTTAGGGTTAGGGGACGGGGACGGTTTAGGGTCCAGGTGAGGGTACGGGAACGCTTTAGGGGGAGCGTGCGTGTGAGGGCATGGGTTAGTGTTAGCGTACGGGTTAGGATTAGGGGACGGGTGAGGGTCAGGCTTCGGGGAAGGGTTAGGGTTAGGGTTCGGGCTAGGGTTAGGGTTAGGGGACGGGGACGGTTTAGGGTCCAGGTGAGGGTATGGCAACGCTTTAGGGGGAGCGTGCGTGTGAGGGCGCGGGTTAGTGTTAGCGTACGGGTTAGGATTAGGGGACGGGTGAGGGTCAGGCTTCGGGGAAGGGTTAGGGTTCGGGCTAGGGTTAGGGTTAGGGGACGGGGACGGTTTAGGGTCCAGGTGAGGGTACGGCAACGCTTTAGAGGGACCGTGCGTGTGAGGGCGTGGGTTAGTGTTAGCGTACGGGTTAGGATTAGGGGCGGGTGAGGGTCAGGCTTCGGGGAAGGGTTAGGGTTAGGGTTCGGGCTAGGGTTAGGTTTAGGGGACGGGGACGGTTTAGGGTCCAGGTGAGGGTACGGCAACGCTTTAGGGGGAGCGTGCGTGTGAGGGCGCGGGTTAGTGTTAGCGTACGGGTTAGGATTAGGGGACGGGTGAGGGTCAGGCTTCGGGGAAGGGTTAGGGTTAGGGTTCGGGCTAGGGTTAGGGTTAGGGGACAGGGACGGTTTAGGGTCCAGGTGAGGGTACGGCAACGCTTTAGGGGGAGCGTGCGTGTGAGGGCGCGGGTTAGTGTTAGCGTACGGGTTAGGATTAGGGGACCGATGAGGGTCAGGTTTCGGGGAAGGGTTAGGGTTAGGGTTCGGGCTAGGGTTAGGGTTAGGGGACAGGGACGGTTTAGGGTCCAGGTGAGGGTACGGCAACGCTTTAGGGGGAGTGTGCGTGTGAGGGCGCGGGTTAGTGTTAGCGTACGGGTTAGGATTAGTGGACGGGTGAGGGTCAGGCTTCGGGGAACTGTTAGGGTTAGGGTTCGGGCTAGGGTTAGGGGACGGGGACGGTTTAGGTTCCAGGTGAGGGTACGGCAACAGTTTAGGGGGAGAGTGCATGTGAGGGCGCGGGTTAGTGTTAGCGTATGGGTTAGGATTAGGGGACGGGTGAGGGTCAGGCTTCTGGGAAGGATTAGGGTTAGGGTTCGGGCTAGGGTTAGGGTTAGGGGACGGGGACGGTTTAGGGTCCAGGTGAGGGTACGGGAACGCTTTAGGGTGAGCGTGCGTGTGAGGGCGCGGGTTGGTGTTAGCGTACGGGTTAGGATTAAGGGACGGGTGAGGGTCAGGCTTCGGGGAAGGGTTAGTGTTAGGGTTCGGGCTAGTGTTAGGTTTAGGAGACGGGGACAGTTTAGGGTCCATGTGAGGGTACGGCAACGCTTTAGGGGGAGCGTGCGTGTGAGGGCGCGGGTTAGTGTTAGCGTACGGGTTAGGATTAGGGGACGGGTGAGGGTCAGGCTTCGGGGAAGGGTTAGGGTTAGGGTTCGGGCTAGGGTTAGGGTTAGGGGACGGGGACGGTTTAGGGTCCAGGTGAGCATACGGCAACGCTTTAGGGGGAGCGTGCGTGTGACGGCGTGCGTTAGGGTTAGCGTATGGGTTAGGATTAGGGGACGGGTGAGGGTCAGGCTTCGGGGAAGGATTAGGGTTAGGGTTCGGGCTAGGGTTAGGGTTAGGGGACGGGGACGGTTTAGGGTCCAGGTGACGGTACGGCAACGCTTTAGGGGGAGCGTGCGTGTGAGGGCGCGGGTTAGTGTTAGCGTACGGGTTAGGATTAGGGGACGGGTGAGGGTCAGGCTTCGGGGAAGTGTTAGGGTTAGGGTTCGGGCTAGGGTTAGGGTTAGGTGACGGGGACGGTTTAGGGTCCAGGTGAGGGTACGGCAACGCTTTAGGGGGAGCGTGCGTGTGAGGGCGCGGGTTAGTGTTAGCGTACGGGTTAGGATTAGGGGACGGGTGAGGGTCAGGCTTCGGGGAAGTGTTAGGGTTAGGGTTCGGCCTAGGGTTAGGGTTAGGGGACGGGGACGGTTTAGGGTCCAGGTGAGGGTACGGCAACGCTTTAGGGGGAGCGTGCGTGTGAGGGCATGGGTTAGTGTTAGCGTACTGGTTAGGATTAGGGGACGGGTGAGGGTCAGGCTTCGGGGAAGGGTTAGGTTTAGGGTTCGGGCTAGGGTTAGGGTTAGGGGACGGGTACGGTTTAGGGTCCAGGTGAGGGTACGGCAACGCTTTAGGGGGAGCGTGCGTGTGAGGGCGTGGGTTAGTGTTAGCGTACGGCTTAGGATTAGGGGACGGGTGAGGGTCAGGCTTCGGGGAAGGTTTAGGGTTAGGGTTCGGGCTAGGGTTAGGGTTAGGGGACGGGGACGGTTTAGGGTCCAGGTGAGGGTACGGCAATGCTTTAGGGCGAGCGTGCGTGTGAGGGCGTGGGTTAGTGTTAGCGTACGGGTTAGGATTAGGGGACGGGTAAGGGTCAGGCTTCGGGGAAGGGTTAGGGTTAGGGTTCGGGCTAGGGTTAGGGTTCGGGCTAGGGTTAGGGTTAGGGGACGGGGACTGTTTAGGGTCCAGGTGAGGGTACGGCAACGCTTTAGGGGGAGCGTGCGTGTGAGGGCGCGGGTTAGTGTTAGCGTACGGGTTAGGATTAGGGGACGGGTGAGGGTCAGGCTTCGGGGAATGGTTAGGGTTAGGGTTCGGGCTAGGGTTAGGGTTAGGGGACGGGGAAGGGTTAGGGTCCAGGTGAGGGTACGGCAACGCTTTAGGGGGAGCGTGCGTGTGAGGGCGTGGGTTAGTGTTAGCGTACGGGTTAGGATTAGGGGACGGGTGAGGTTCAGGCTTCGGGGAAGGGTTAGGGTTAGGGTTCGGGCTAGGGTTAGGGTTAGGGGACGGGGACGGTTTAGGGTCCAGGTGAGGGTACGGCAACGCTTTAGGGTGAGCGTGCATGTGAGGGCGTGGGTTAGTGTTAGCGTACGGGTTAGGATTAGGGGACGGGTGAGGGTCAGGCTTCGGGGAAGGGTTAGGGTTAGGGTTCGGGCTAGGGTTAGGGTTAGGGGACGGGGACGGTTTAGGGTCCAGGTGAGGGTACGGCAACGCTTTAGGGGGAGCGTGCGTGTGAGGGCGCGGGTTAGTGTTAGCGTACGGGTTAGGATTAGGGGACGGGTGAGGGTCAGGCTTCGGGGAAGGGTTAGGGTTAGGGTTCGGGCTAGGGTTAGGGTTAGGGGACGGGGACGGTTTAGGGTCCAGGTGAGGGTACGGCAACGCTTTAGGGGGAGCGTGCGTGTGAGGGCGTGTGTTAGTGTTAGCGTACGGGTTAGGATTAGGGGACGGGTGAGGGTCAGGCTTCGGGGAAGGTTTAGGGTTAGGGTTCGGGCTAGGGTTAGGGTTAGGGGACAGGGACGGTTTAGGGTCCAGGTGAGGGTACGGCAACGCTTTAGGGGGAGCGTGCGTTTGAGGGCGCGGGTTAGTGTCAGCGTACGGGTTAGGATTAGGGGACGGGTGAGGGTCAGGCTTCGGGGAAGGGTTAGGTTTAGGGTTCGGGCTAGGGTTAGGGTTAGGGGACGGAACGGTTTAGGGTCCAGGTGAGGGTATGGCAATGCTTTAGGGCGAGCGTGCGTGTGAGGGCGTGGGTTAGTGTTAGCGTACGGGTTAGGATTAGGGGACGGGTGAGGGTCAGGCTTCGGGGAAGGGTTAGGGTTAGGGTTCGGGCTAGGGTTAGGGTTAGGGGACGGGGACGGTTTAGGGTCCAGGTGAGGGTACGGCAACGCTTTAGGGGGAGCGTGCGTGTGAGGGCGCGGGTTAATGTTAGCGTACGGTTTAGGATTAGGGGACGGGTGAGGGTCAGGCTTCGGGGAAGTGTCAGGGTTAGGGTTCGGGCTAGGGTTAGGGTGAGGGGATGGGGACGGTTTAGGGTCCAAGTGAGGGTACGGCAACGCTTTAGGGGGAGCGTGCGTGTGAGGGCGCGGGTTAGTGTTAGCGTACGGGTTAGGATTAGGCGACGGGTGAGGGTCAGGCTTCGGGGAAGTGTTAGGGTTAGGGTTCGGGCTAGGGTTAGGGTTAGGGGACGGGGACGGTTTAGGGTCCAGGTGAGGGTACGGCAACACTTTAGGGGGAGCGTGCGTGTGAGGGCGCGGGTTAGTGTTAGCGTACGGGTTAGGATTAGGGGACGGGTGAGGGTCAGGCTTCGGGGAAGGGTTAGGGTTAGGGTTCGGGCTGGGGTTAGGGTTAGGGGACGGGGTCGGTTTAGGGTGCAGGTGAGGGTACGGCAATGCTTTAGGGGGAGCGTGGGTGTGAGGGCGCGGGTTAGTGTTAGCCTACGGGGTAGGATTAGGGGACGGGTGAGGGTCAGGCTTCGGGAAAGGGTTAGGGTTAGGGTTCGGTCTAGGGTTAGCGTTAGGGGACGGGGACGGTTTAGGGTCCAGGTGAGGGTACGGCAACGCTTTAGGGGGAGCGTGCGTGTGAGGGCGCGGATTAGTGTTAGCGTACGGGTTAGGATTAGGGGACGGGTGAGGGTCAGGCTTCAGGGAAGGATTAGGGTTAGGGTTCGGGCTAGGGTTAGGGTTAGGGGACGGGGACGGTTTAGGGTCCAGGTGAGGGTACGGCAACGCTTTAGGGTGAGCGTGCGTGTGAGGGCGCGGGTTAGTGTTAGCGTACGGGTTAGGATTAGGGGACGGGTGAGGGTCAGGCTTCGGGGAAGGATTAGGCTTAGGGTTCGGGCTAGGGTTAGGGTTAGGGGACGGGGACGGTTTAGGGTCCAGGTGAGGGTACGGCAACGCTTTAGGGGGAGCGTGCGTGTGAGGGCGTGGGTTAGTGTTAGCGTACGGGTTAGGATTAGGGGACGGGTGAGCGTCAGGCTTCGGGGAAAGGTTAGGGTTAGGGTTCGGGCTAGGGTTAGGGTTAGGGGACGGGGACGGTTTAGGGTCCAGGTGAGGGTACGGCAACGCTTTAGGGGGAGCGTGCGTGTGAGGGCGCGAGTTAGTGTTAGCGTACGGGTTAGGATTAGGGGACGGGTGAGGGTCAGGCTTCGGGGAAGGGTTAGGGTTAGGGTTCGGGCTAGGGTTACCATTAGCGGACGGGGACGGTTTAGGGTCCATGTGAGGGTACGGCAACGCTTTAGGGGCAGCGTGCGTGTGAGGGCGCGAGTTAGTGTTAGCGTACGGGTTAGGATTAGGGGACGGGTGAGGGTCAGGCTTCGGGGAAGGGTTAGGGTTAGGGTTCGGGCTAGGGTTAGGGTTAGGGGACGGGGACGGTTTAGGGTCCAGGTGAGGGTACGGCAACGCTTTAGGGGGAGCGTGCGTGTGAGGGCGTGGGTTAGTGTTAGCGTACAGGTTAGGATTAGGGGACGGGTGAGCGTCAGGCTTCGGGGAAGGGTTAGGGTTAGGGTTCGGGCTAGGGTTAGGGTTAGGGGACGGGACGGTTTAGGGTCCAGGTGAGGGTACGGCAACGCTTTAGGGGGAGCGTGCGTGTGAGGGCGCGCGTTAGTGTTAGCGTACGGGTTAGGATTAGGGGACGGGTGAGGGTCAGGCTTCGGGGAAGGGTTAGGGTTAGGGTTCGGGCTAGGGTTAGGGTTAGGGGACGGGGACGGTTTAGGGTCCAGGTGAGGGTACGGCAACGCTTTAGGGTGAGCGTGCGTGTGAGGGCGCGGGTTAGTGTTAGCGTACGGGTTAGGATTAGGGGACGGGTGAGGGTCAGGCTTCGGGGAAGGATTAGGCTTAGGGTTCGGGCTAGGGTTAGGGTTAGGGGACGGGGACGGTTTAGGGTCCAGGTGAGGGTACGGCAACGCTTTAGGGGGAGCGTGCGTGTGAGGGCGTGGGTTAGTGTTAGCGTACGGGTTAGGATTAGGGGACGGGTGAGCGTCAGGCTTCGGGGAAAGGTTAGGGTTAGGGTTCGGGCTAGGGTTAGGGTTAGGGGACGGGGACGGTTTAGGGTCCAGGTGAGGGTACGGCAACGCTTTAGGGGGAGCGTGCGTGTGAGGGCGCGAGTTAGTGTTAGCGTACGGGTTAGGATTAGGGGACGGGTGAGGGTCAGGCTTCGGGGAAGGGTTAGGGTTAGGGTTCGGGCTAGGGTTAGCATTAGCGGACGGGGACGGTTTAGGGTCCATGTGAGGGTACGGCAACGCTTTAGGGGCAGCGTGCGTGTGAGGGCGCGAGTTAGTGTTAGCGTACGGGTTAGGATTAGGGGACGGGTGAGGGTCAGGCTTCGGGGAAGGGTTAGGGTTAGGGTTCGGGCTAGGGTTAGGGTTAGGGGACGGGGACGGTTTAGGGTCCAGGTGAGGGTACGGCAACGCTTTAGGGGGAGCGTGCGTGTGAGGGCGTGGGTTAGTGTTAGCGTACAGGTTAGGATTAGGGGACGGGTGAGCGTCAGGCTTCGGGGAAGGGTTAGGGTTAGGGTTCGGGCTAGGGTTAGGGTTAGGGGACGGGACGGTTTAGGGTCCAGGTGAGGGTACGGCAACGCTTTAGGGGGAGCGTGCGTGTGAGGGCGCGCGTTAGTGTTAGCGTACGGGTTAGGATTAGGGGACGGGTGAGGGTCAGGCTTCGGGGAAGGGTTAGGGTTAGGGTTCGGGCTAGGGTTAGGGTTACGGGACGGGGACGGTTTAGGGTCCAGGTGACGGTACGGCAACGCTTTAGGGGGAGCGTGCGTGTGAGGGCGCGGGTTAGTGTTAGCGTACGGGTTAGGATTAGGGGACGGGTGAGGGTCAGGCTTCGGGGAAGTGTTAGGGTTAGGGTTCGGGCTAGGGTTAGGGTTAGGTGACGGGGACGGTTTAGGGTCCAGGTGAGGGTACGGCAACGCTTTAGGGGGAGCGTGCGTGTGAGGGCGCGGGTTAGTGTTAGCGTACGGGTTAGGATTAGGGGACGGGTGAGGGTCAGGCTTCGGGGAAGGGTTAGGGTTAGGGTTTGGGCTAGGGTTAGGGTTAGGGGACGGGGACGGTTTAGGGTCCAGGTGAGGGTACGTCAACGCTTTAGGGGGAGCGTGCGTGTGAGGGCATGGGTTAGTGTTAGCGTACTGGTTAGGATTAGGGGACGGGTGAGGGTCAGGCTTCGGGGAAGGGTTAGGTTTAGGGTTCGGGCTAGGGTTAGGGTTAGGGGACGGGTACGGTTTAGGGTCCAGGTGAGGGTACGGCAACGCTTTAGGGGGAGCGTGCGTGTGAGGGCGTGGGTTAGTGTTAGCGTACGGCTTAGGATTAGGGGACGGGTGAGGGTCAGGCTTCGGGGAAGGTTTAGGGTTAGGGTTCGGGCTAGGGTTAGGGTTAGGGGACGGGGACGGTTTAGGGTCCAGGTGAGGGTACGGCAATGCTTTAGGGCGAGCGTGCGTGTGAGGGCGTGGGTTAGTGTTAGCGTACGGGTTAGGATTAGGGGACGGGTGAGGGTCAGGCTTCGGGGAAGGGTTAGGGTTAGGGTTCGGGCTAGGGTTAGGGTTCGGGCTAGGGTTAGGGTTAGGGGACGGGGACTGTTTAGGGTCCAGGTGAGGGTACGGCAACGCTTTAGGGGGAGCGTGCGTGTGAGGGCGCGGGTTAGTGTTAGCGTACGGGTTAGGATTAGGGGACGGGTGAGGGTCAGGCTTCGGGGAATGGTTAGGGTTAGGGTTCGGGCTAGGGTTAGGGTTAGGGGACGGGGAAGGGTTAGGGTCCAGGTGAGGGTACGGCAACGCTTTAGGGGGAGCGTGCGTGTGAGGGCGTGGGTTAGTGTTAGCGTACGGGTTAGGATTAGGGGACGGGTGAGGGTCAGGCTTCGGGGAAGGTTTAGGGTTAGGGTTCGGGCTAGGGTTAGGGTTAGGGGACGGGGACGGTTTAGGGTCCAGGTGAGGGTACGGCAATGCTTTAGGGCGAGCGTGCGTGTGAGGGCGTGGGTTAGTGTTAGCGTACGGGTTAGGATTAGGGGACGGGTGAGGGTCAGGCTTCGGGGAAGGGTTAGGGTTAGGGTTCGGGCTAGGGTTAGGGTTCGGGCTAGGGTTAGGGTTAGGGGACGGGGACGGTTTAGGGTCCAGGTGAGGGTACGGCAACGCTTTAGGGGGAGCGTGCGTGTGAGGGCGCGGGTTAGTGTTAGCGTACGGGTTAGGATTAGGGGACGGGTGAGGTTCAGGCTTCGGGGAAGGGTTAGGGTTAGGGTTCGGGCTAGGGTTAGGGTTAGGGGACGGGGACGGTTTAGGGTCCAGGTGAGGGTACGGCAACGCTTTAGGGTGAGCGTGCATGTGAGGGCGTGGGTTAGTGTTAGCGTACGGGTTAGGATTAGGGGACGGGTGAGGGTCAGGCTTCGGGGAAGGGTTAGGGTTAGGGTTCGGGCTAGGGTTAGGGTTAGGGGACGGGGACGGTTTAGGGTCCAGGTGAGGGTACGGCAACGCTTTAGGGGGAGCGTGCGTGTGAGGGCGCGGGTTAGTGTTAGCGTACGGGTTAGGATTAGGGGACGGGTGAGGGTCAGGCTTCGGGGAAGGGTTAGGGTTAGGGTTCGGGCTAGGGTTAGGGTTAGGGGACGGGGACGGTTTAGGGTCCAGGTGAGGGTACGGCAACGCTTTAGGGGGAGCGTGCGTGTGAGGGCGTGTGTTAGTGTTAGCGTACGGGTTAGGATTAGGGGACGGGTGAGGGTCAGGCTTCGGGGAAGGTTTAGGGTTAGGGTTCGGGCTAGGGTTAGGGTTAGGGGACAGGGACGGTTTAGGGTCCAGGTGAGGGTACGGCAACGCTTTAGGGGGAGCGTGCGTTTGAGGGCGCGGGTTAGTGTCAGCGTACGGGTTAGGATTAGGGGACGGTTGAGGGTCAGGCTTCGGGGAAGGGTTAGGGTTAGGGTTCGGGCTAGGGTTAGGGTTAGGGGACGGAACGGTTTAGGGTCCAGGTGAGGGTATGGCAATGCTTTAGGGCGAGCGTGCGTGTGAGGGCGTGGGTTAGTGTTAGCGTACGGGTTAGGATTAGGGGACGGGTGAGGGTCAGGCTTCGGGGAAGGGTTAGGGTTAGGGTTCGGGCTAGGGTTAGGGTTAGGGGACGGGGACGGTTTAGGGTCCAGGTGAGGGTACGGCAACGCTTTAGGGGGAGCGTGCGTGTGAGGGCGCGGGTTAATGTTAGCGTACGGTTTAGGATTAGGGGACGGGTGAGGGTCAGGCTTCGGGGAAGGGTTAGGGTTAGGGTTCGGGCTAGGGTTAGGGTTAGGGGATGGGGACGGTTTAGGGTCCAAGTGAGGGTACGGCAACGCTTTAGGGGGAGCGTGCGTGTGAGGGCGCGGGTTAGTGTTAGCGTACGGGTTAGGATTAGGCGACGGGTGAGGGTCAGGCTTCGGAGAAGTGTTAGGGTTAGGGTTCGGGCTAGGGTTAGGGTTAGGGGACGGGGACGGTTTAGGGTCCAGGTGAGGGTACGGCAACACTTTAGGGGGAGCGTGCGTGTGAGGGCGCGGGTTAGTGTTAGCGTACGGGTTAGGATTAGGGGACGGGTGAGGGTCAGGCTTCGGGGAAGGGTTAGGGTTAGGGTTCGGGCTGGGGTTAGGGTTAGGGGACGGGGTCGGTTTAGGGTGCAGGTGAGGGTACGGCAATGCTTTAGGGGGAGCGTGGGTGTGAGGGCGCGGGTTAGTGTTAGCCTACGGGGTAGGATTAGGGGACGGGTGAGGGTCAGGCTTCGGGAAAGGGTTAGGGTTAGGGTTCGGTCTAGGGTTAGCGTTAGGGGACGGGGACGGTTTAGGGTCCAGGTGAGGGTACGGCAACGCTTTAGGGGGAGCGTGCGTGTGAGGGCGCGGATTAGTGTTAGCGTACGGGTTAGGATTAGGGGACGGGTGAGGGTCAGGCTTCAGGGAAGGATTAGGGTTAGGGTTCGGGCTAGGGTTAGGGTTAGGGGACGGGGACGGTTTAGGGTCCAGGTGAGGGTACGGCAACGCTTTAGGGTGAGCGTGCGTGTGAGGGCGCGGGTTAGTGTTAGCGTACGGGTTAGGATTAGGGGACGGGTGAGGGTCAGGCTTCGGGGAAGGATTAGGCTTAGGGTTCGGGCTAGGGTTAGGGTTAGGGGACGGGGACGGTTTAGGGTCCAGGTGAGGGTACGGCAACGCTTTAGGGGGAGCGTGCGTGTGAGGGCGTGGGTTAGTGTTAGCGTACGGGTTAGGATTAGGGGACGGGTGAGCGTCAGGCTTCGGGGAAGGGTTAGGGTTAGGGTTCGGGCTAGGGTTAGGGTTAGGGGACGGGGACGGTTTAGGGTCCAGGTGAGGGTACGGCAACGCTTTAGGGGGAGCGTGCGTGTGAGGGCGCGAGTTAGTGTTAGCGTACGGGTTAGGATTAGGGGACGGGTGAGGGTCAGGCTTCGGGGAAGGGTTAGGGTTAGGGTTCGGGCTAGGGTTAGCGTTAGCGGACGGGGACGGTTTAGGGTCCATGTGAGGGTACGGCAACGCTTTAGGGGGAGCGTGCGTGTGAGGGCGCGAGTTAGTGTTAGCGTACGGGTTAGGATTAGGGGACGGGTGAGGGTCAGGCTTCGGGGAAGGGTTAGGGTTAGGGTTCGGGCTAGGGTTAGCGTTAGCGGACGGGGACGGTTTAGGGTCCATGTGAGGGTACGGCAACGCTTTAGGGGGAGCGTGCGTGTGAGGGCGCGAGTTAGTGTTAGCGTACGGGTTAGGATTAGGGGACGGGTGAGGGTCAGGCTTCGGGGAAGGGTTAGGGTTAGGGTTCGGGCTAGGGTTAGGGTTAGGGGACGGGGACGGTTTAGGGTCCAGGTGAGGGTACGGCAACGCTTTAGGGGGAGCGTGCGTGTGAGGGCGTGGGTTAGTGTTAGCGTACGGGTTAGGATTAGGGGACGGGTGAGGGTCAGGCTTCGGGGAAGGGTTAGGGTTAGGGTTCGGGCTAGGGTTAGGGTTAGGGGACGGGGACGGTTTAGGGTCCAGGTGAGGGTACGTCAACGCTTTAGGGGGAGCGTGCGTGTGAGGGCATGGGTTAGTGTTAGCGTACTGGTTAGGATTAGGGGACGGGTGAGGGTCAGGCTTCGGGGAAGGGTTAGGTTTAGGGTTCGGGCTAGGGTTAGGGTTAGGGGACGGGGACGGTTTAGGGTCCAGGTGAGGGTACGGCAACGCTTTAGGGGGAGCGTGCGTGTGAGGGCGTGGGTTAGTGTTAGCGTACGGCTTAGGATTAGGGAATGGGTGAGGGTCAGGCTTCGGGGAAGGGTTAGGGTTAGGGTTCGGGCTAGGGTTTGGGTTAGGGGACGGGGACGGTTTAGGGTCCAGGTGAGGGTACGGCAATGCTTTAGGGCGAGCGTGCGTGTGAGGGCGTGGGTTAGTGTTAGCGTACGGGTTAGGATTAGGGGACGGGTGAGGGTCAGGTTTCGGGGAAGGGTTAGGGTTAGGGTTCGGGCTAGGGTTAGGGTTCGGGCTAGGGTTAGGGTTAGGGGACGGGGACGGTTTAGGGTCCAGGTGAGGGTACGGCAACGCTTTAGGGGGAGCGTGCGTGTGAGGGCGCGGGTTAGTGTTAGCGTACGGGTTAGGATTAGGGGACGGGTGAGGGTCAGGCTTCGGGGAATGGTTAGGGTTAGGGTTCGGGCTAGGGTTAGGGTTAGGAGACGGGGAAGGGTTAGGGTCCAGGTGAGGGTACGGCAACGCTTTAGGGGGAGCGTGCGTGTGAGGGCGTGGGTTAGTGTTAGCGTACGGGTTAGGATTAGGGGACGGGTGAGTTTCAGGCTTCGGGGAAGGGTTAGGGTTAGGGTTCGGGCTAGGGTTAGGGTTAGGGGACGGGGACGGTTTAGGGTCCAGGTGAGGGTACGGCAACGCTTTAGGGTGAGCGTGCATGTGAGGGCGTGGGTTAGTGTTAGCGTACGGGTTAGGATTAGGGGACGGGTGAGGGTCAGGCTTCGGGGAAGGGTTAGGGTTAGGGTTCGGGCTAGGGTTAGGGTTAGGGGACGGGGACGGTTTAGGGTCCAGGTGAGGGTACGGCAACGCTTTAGGGGGAGCGTGCGTGTGAGGGCGCGGGTTAGTGTTAGCATACGGGTTAGGATTAGGGGACGGGTGAGGGTCAGGCTTCGGGGAAGGGTTAGGGTTAGGGTTCGGGCTAGGGTTAGGGTTAGGGGACGGGGACGGTTTAGGGTCCAGGTGAGGGTACGGCAACGCTTTAGGGGAAGCGTGCGTGTGAGGGCGTGGGTTAGTGTTAGCGTACGGGTTAGGATTAGGGGACGGGTGAGGGTCAGGCTTCGGGGAAGGGTTAGGGTTAGGGTTCGGGCTAGGGTTAGGGTTAGGGGACAGGGACGGTTTAGGGTCCAGGTGAGGGTACGGCAACGCTTTAGGGGGAGCGTGCGTTTGAGGGCACGGGTTAGTGTCAGCGTACGGGTTAGGATTAGGGGACGGGTGAGGGTCAGGCTTCGGGGAAGGGTTAGGGTTAGGGTTCGGGCTAGGGTTAGGGTTAGGGGACGGGGACGGTTTAGGGTCCAGGTGAGGGTATGGCAACGCTTTAGGGCGAGCCTGCGTGTGAGGGCGTGGGTTAGTGTTAGCGTACGGGTTAGGATTAGGGGACGGGTGAGGGTCAGGCTTCGGGGAAGGGTTAGGGTTAGGGTTCGGGCTAGGGTTAGGGTTAGGGGACGGGGACGGTTTAGGGTCCAGGTGAGGGTACGGCAACGCTTTAGGGGGAGCGTGCGTGTGAGGGCGCGGGTTAATGTTAGCGTACGGTTTAGGATTAGGGGACGGGTGAGGGTCAGGCTTCGGGGAAGGGTTAGGGTTAGGGTTCGGGCTAGGGTTAGGGTTAGGGGACGGGGACGGTTTAGGGTCCAAGTGAGGGTACGGCAACGCTTTAGGGGGAGCGTGCGTGTGAGGGCGCGGGTTAGTGCTAGCGTACGGGTTAGGATTAGGCGACGGGTGAGGGTCAGGCTTCGGGGAAGTGTTAGGGTTAGGGTTCGGGCTAGGGTTAGGGTTAGGGGACGGGGACGGTTTAGGGTCCAGGTGAGGGTACGGCAACACTTTAGGGGGAGCGTGCGTGTGAGGGCGCGGGTTAGTGTTAGCGTACGGGTTAGGATTAGGGGACGGGTGAGGGTCAGGCTTCGGGGAAGGGTTAGGGTTAGGGTTCGGGCTGGGGTTAGGGTTAGGGGACGGGGTCGGTTTAGGGTCCAGGTGAGGGTACGGCAATGCTTTAGGGGGAGCGTGGGTGTGAGGGCACGGGTTAGTGTTAGCGTACGGCTTAGGATTAGGGGACGGTTGAGGGTCAGGCTTCGGGGAAGGGTTAGGGTTAGGGTTCGGGCTAGGGTTAGGGTTAGGGGACGGGGACGGTTTAGGGTCCAGGTGAGGGTACGGCAATGCTTTAGGGGGAGCGTGCGTGTGAGGGCGCGGATTAGTGTTAGCGTACTGGTTAGGATTATGGGACGGGTGAGGGTCAGGCTTCGGGGAAGGGTTAGGGTTAGGGTTCGGGCTAGGGTTAGGGTTAGGGGACGGGGACGGTTTAGGGTCCAGGTGAGGGTACGGCAACGCTTTAGGGGGAGCGTGTGTGTGAGGGCGTGGGTTAGTGTTAGCGTACGGGTTAGGATTAGGGGACGGGTGAGGGACAGGCTTCGGGGAAGGGTTAGGGTTAGGGTTCGGCCTAGGGTTAGGGTTAGGGGACGGGGACGGTTTAGGGTCCAGGTGAGGGTACGGCAACACTTTAGGGGGAGCGTGCGTGTGAGGGCGCGGGTTAGTGTTAGCGTACGGGTTAGGATTAGGGGACGGGTGAGGGTCAGGCTTTGGGGAATGGTTAGGGTTAGGGTTCGGGCTAGGGTTAGGGTTAGGGGACGGGGAAGGGTTAGGGTCCAGGTGAGGGTACGGCAACGCTTTAGGGGGAGCGTGCGTGTGAGGGCGTGGGTTAGTGTTAGCGTACGGGTTAGGATTAGGGGACGGGTGAGGTTCAGGCTTCGGGGAAGGGTTAGGGTTAGGGTTCGGGCTAGGGTTAGGGTTAGGGGACGGGGACGGTTTAGGGTCCAGGTGAGGGTACGGCAACGCTTTAGGGTGAGCGTGCATGTGAGGGCGTGGGTTAGTGTTAGCGTACGGGTTAGGATTAGGGGACGGGTGAGGGTCAGGCTTCGGGGAAGGGTTAGGGTTAGGGTTCGGGCTAGGGTTAGGGTTAGGGGACGGGGACGGTTTAGGGTCCAGGTGAGGGTACGGCAACGCTTTAGGGGGAGCGTGCGTGTGAGGGCGCGGGTTAGTGTTAGCGTACGGGTTAGGATTAGGGGACGGGTGAGGGTCAGGCTTCGGGGAAGGGTTAGGGTTAGGGTTCGGGCTAGGGTTAGGGTTAGGGGACGGGGACGGTTTAGGGTCCAGGTGAGGGTACGGAAACGCTTTAGGGGGAGCGTGCGTGTGAGGGCGTGGGTTAGTGTTAGCGTACGGGTTAGGATTAGGGGACGGGTGAGGGTCAGGCTTCGGGGAAGGTTTAGGGTTAGGGTTCGGGCTAGGGTTAGGGTTAGGGGACAGGGACGGTTTAGGGTCCAGGTGAGGGTACGGCAACGCTTTAGGGGGAGCGTGCGTTTGAGGGCGCGGGTTAGTGTCAGCGTACGGGTTAGGATTAGGGGACGGGTGAGGGTCAGGCTTCGCTGAAGGGTTAGGGTTAGGGTTCGGGCTAGGGTTAGGGTTAGGGGACGGAACGGTTTAGGGTCCAGGTGAGGGTATGGCAACGCTTTAGGGCGAGCGTGCGTGTGAGGGCGTGGGTTAGTGTTAGCGTACGGGTTAGGATTAGGGGACGGGTGAGGGTCAGGCTTCGGGGAAGGGTTAGGGTTAGGGTTCGGGCTAGGGTTAGGGTTAGGGGACGGGGACGGTTTAGGGTCCAGGTGAGGGTACGGCAACGCTTTAGGGGGACCGTGCGTGTGAGGGCGCGGGTTAATGTTAGCGTACGGTTTAGGATTAGGGGACGGGTGAGGGTCAGGCTTCGGGGAAGGGTTAGGGTTAGGGTTCGGGCTAGGGTTAGGGTTAGGGGACGGGGACGGTTAGGGTCCAAGTGAGGGTACGGCAACGCTTTAGGGGGAGCGTGCGTGTGAGGGCGCGGGTTAGTGTTAGCGTACGGGTTAGGATTAGGCGACGGGTGAGGGTCAGGCTTCGGGGAAGTGTTAGGGTTAGGGTTCGGGCTAGGGTTAGGGTTAGGGGACGGGGACGGTTTAGGGTCCAGGTGAGGGTACGGCAACACTTTAGGGGGAGCGTGCGTGTGAGGGCGCGGGTTAGTGTTAGCGTACGGGTTAGGATTAGGGGACGGGTGAGGGTCAGGCTTCGGGGAAGGGTTAGGGTTAGGGTTCGGGCTGGGGTTAGGGTTAGGGGACGGGGTCGGTTTAGGGTCCAGGTGAGGGTACGGCAACGCTTTAGGGGGAGCGTGCGTGTGAGGGCGCGCGTTAGTGTTAGCGTACGGGTTAGGATTAGGGGACGGGTGAGGGTCAGGCTCGGGGAAGGGTTAGGGTTAGGGTTCGGGCTAGGGTTAGGGTTAGGGGACGGGGACGGTTTAGGGTCCAGGTGACGGTACGGCAACGCTTTAGGGGGAGCGTGCGTGTGAGGGCGCGGGTTAGTGTTAGCGTACGGGTTAGGATTAGGGGACGGGTGAGGGTCAGGCTTCGGGGAAGTTTTAGGGTTAGGGTTCGGGCTAGGGTTAGGGTTAGGTGACGGGGACGGTTTAGGGTCCAGGTGAGGGTACGGCAACGCTTTAGGGGGAGCGTGCGTGTGAGGGCGCGGGTTAGTGTTAGCGTACGGGTTAGGATTAGGGGACGGGTGAGGGTCAGGCTTCGGGGAAGGGTTAGGGTTAGGGTTCGGGCTAGGGTTAGGGTTATGGGACGGGGACGGTTTAGGGTCCAGGTGAGGGTACGGCAACGCTTTAGGGGGAGCGTGCGTGTGAGGGCATGGGTTAGTGTTAGCGTACTGGTTAGGATTAGGGGAGGGGTGAGGGTCAGGCTTCGGGGAAGGGTTAGGTTTAGGGTTCGGGCTAGGGTTAGGGTTAGGGGACGGGGACGGTTTAGGGTCCAGGTGAGGGTACGGCAACGCTTTAGGGGGAGCGTGCGTGTGAGGGCGTGGGTTAGTGTTAGCGTACGGCTTAGGATTAGGGGACGGGTGAGGGTCAGGCTTCGGGGAAGGGTTAGGGTTAGGGTTCGGGCTAGGGTTTGGGTTAGGGGACGGGGACGGTTTAGGGTCCAGGTGAGGGTACGGCAATGCTTTAGGGCGAGCGTGCGTATGAGGGCGTGGGTTAGTGTTAGCGTACGGGTTAGGATTAGGGGACGGGTGAGGGTCAGGTTTCGGGGAAGGGTTAGGGTTAGGGTTCGGGCTAGGGTTAGGGTTCAGGCTAGGGTTAGGGTTAGGGGACGGGGACGGTTTAGGGTCCAGGTGAAGGGTACGGCAACGCTTTAGGGGGAGCGTGCGTGTGAGGGCGCGGGTTAGTGTTAGCGTACGGGTTAGGATTAGGGGACGGGTGAGGGTCAGGCTTCGGGGAATGGTTAGGGTTAGGGTTCGGGCTAGGGTTAGGGTTAGGAGACGGGGAAGGGTTAGGGTCCAGGTGAGGGTACGGCAACGCTTTAGGGGGAGCGTGCGTGTGAGGGCGTGGGTTAGTGTTAGCGTACGGGTTAGGATTAGGGGACGGGTGAGGTTCAGGCTTCGGGGAAGGGTTAGGGTTAGGGTTCGGGCTAGGGTTAGGGTTAGGGGACGGGGACGGTTTAGGGTCCAGGTGAGGGTACGGCAACGCTTTAGGGTGAGCGTGCATGTGAGGGCGTGGGTTAGTGTTAGCGTACGGGTTAGGATTAGGGGACGGGTGAGGGTCAGGCTTCGGGGAAGGGTTAGGGTTAGGGTTCGGGCTAGGGTTAGGGTTAGGGGACGGGGACGGTTTAGGGTCCAGGTGAGGGTACGGCAACGCTTTAGGGGGAGCGTGCGTGTGAGGGCGCGGGTTAGTGTTAGCGTACGGGTTAGGATTAGGGGACGGGTGAGGGTCAGGCTTCGGGGAAGGGTTAGGGTTAGGGTTCGGGCT